>NW_026575020.1:54397799-54937799 GCF_905146905.1 Nyctereutes procyonoides
GTCCTAGAAATGGAAGAGGCCGGAATGGGTGAAGTTTCTGCAGCCTGTGCCAAGCCCCCGTGGGGAGAAGTTTGAGAAGCAGGTGGGGGAGGTGGGGGATGCTTCTCTGGGACATTTGGCCAGTTGAGCTCCCAGCTTCCAAAAGGAAGAATATTTCTCTGGCATTTGTTGATTGTAAGGACCACTGGCATTTATTGAGCACCTACTGTGTGCCACATGCTGTGCCTTTCCTGATGTGTCCTGTGGCACGCTGTCCTCAGCCAGCTGGCTACAGGCCCCTTTAGCTGACATGACTGGGAACTGGAGGTCAGAAGGACTGGGACAGACCCCTGACCCCAACCCCAGACTGGGCTGATCAAGATGTTTGGGGACTTAAGACTTGAACTGCTTGACTGTGGGTCTCCAGCTCTGGGGTCTCTGCCAGAAGTCTGAGTCAGAGACCGGGGAACTTCCAGAATCAGAACTCTCTACAAACTGAGATCCCCATCATCTCTGTTTTGAAGAAAGGAGTGACCCTCATCCTGCCTGGCACCCAAGCCCTGATCTGCCCAGCGGGGTGGCCCCCGGTCCACATAGAGTGGGACCCCAGAGTGGGGGCGGGGCTTGTGCACACACACCTGCTCTCGCCCTGAGCCTGGCCATGAGGCCCGCGGAGTCCTCAGCCTTTGTCCTCTCAAGGCAAACACTTCTGGGCTGTGAGGGTTTTTTTCTTTCCTTTTTTTTTTTTTTAAATCTAAATGGAAAAATCAATCGAGTGGGCCCAGCACTTAGGAAGCCAGGCCTAGCCGTGGTCCCTCAGAGCTGCGGGCCATCAGCCTGCAGGAGACACACACCCACCTGCCACCCTTACGGCACAGCCTGGTCTTGGGCCCCTAGGGGTTGCTTGCCAGCTTTCCCCAGATTCCCTGGGAACCCCAGCAGGATAGAAGCAAATCTGGACGACTGCATACCCAAAGGCATGGCGTGGGGAGGTATTCCCGGAGCTGAAAATAGTTCTGGAAACTTGCCAGGGTGCCACAGGACAGGATGTACCTTCAGTCGTCCTGGTGGGGCTCTGGGTTTTGGGGTCCTGGAGGATCAGCAGTCACCTGTGCCCTGGGACAACATGAGGAGTCTCAGGCTGTGGGGGCTCTCCCTGCTTCCCCTATCGCCTGGCAGCTGGCCTGCAGTGGGAAAGGCCAGAGCTGGAGCCTGGCCATCTAGGAAGGCCCATGTGCCCCTCTTGGCCTCTGGCCCCCGAGGGCGGATGGGGATGTGAAGGTTGCTGACAGGAGCATTTTTCTTTGCTGAAAGGGGGGGGGGGTCCTCACACTGCAGGAAAGCCAGAGCGGAAGGCAGGCAGCATCGTGCTCTCCTTGACTCCTGACAAAGGCACGCTGGTCTCTGCAGGGGCCCCCACACCTGCAGCCTCACCCCCAGGTTGGCCACCCCTGGCCAGGCTTCCTCGCTGGGTTAGATGTACTCCCAGGGCAGACGAGCCCCCTCTTCCCTGCCCGTGCCCCCTGGGAGCCTTGCCTGAGAGCCCAGCCCCCAAACCGCACCTGCGTTTCTTTGCAGCTAAGAGACCGGTGTCACCATACAGTGGGTACAACGGGCAGCTGCTGACCAGCGTGTACCAGCCCACCGAGATGGCCCTGATGCACAAAGGCCCGGTGAGTCGGGTCCCACATGTCTGACCCTGCCGGGGCCACGGAGCCCAGCCCGAGCGGGCTGGTGCAGGCTGGGGTGGAGGTGGTAGGGAGGAGGCAGGCTTCTCTGTCTGCTGTGGCAGCCTCGGGAACGGAGCCCTCGGCTCCTGATGCCCGCTTCCTGGAGCCGATATACACGTCGCCTTCAGCTGCACTACAGGGGGACCTGCCCTGGGTCACGGGGCATCACACAATGACCCGGGCCCCGGGCTGGTGGGAGATGCCAGCTTTACCCGCAGGAGCTTAGGGAGGGAGAAAGCAAGGTTTCAGCCAGGTGGGGGGGTGTCATTCTTTGGTGCCCCCCAAAGGCACAGAGGACCAAAAAGCAGGTCTGGGTAAGTACTTACTCCTCAACCACAGCTGTCCCAGGAGGGCCTTGGCTTCCCTCCCCGCACAGGCAGGCGGCAGCTCTCAGTTCTCGACCTCACGCCTCCCCTGGGTTCTGGAAACCAGATGCTCCATTAGCCAGTGGGGGGTTGGGAACAGGAAGACAGTGGGTTAGATTCTCACTCGCTCCATATATGTTCCTCCTCCCGGGCTGGCAGTCGCTGGGGGGAGAGGTCAGTGACCTGCCTTGGCAGGACTCTGGGAACAGGAAACGAAGGAGGTCGGCAGGGTGGTGTTCTCACCCCCTCTCCCTGGCAGGGTGGTGTTCTCACCCCCTCTCCCTGCCGTGAGCACCCCCCCCCGGGGGTGGGGGGCAGGGTACAGTGAATATCTGAAACTTCCAGCTCCAGCCCCTAAGCTGAACCTACAGCTAGGCGCTGGGAGGGGCAAGGAGTCTCTCTGAAGGACAGGAGCAGAGTCTCCTGGTCACAGTCACTCAGGCTGTGGACCCCCCACCCCCACCCCAGGATCCTTCCTCCAGGAGCTGTCCCACCCTTGCCACCCTTCACTCCTGATCACATAGAGTCCTGCTTCCTGGGCAGGGGGCGGGGCGGGGGGGGAAGGATCCAGACGTGGTCCCCCAAACCCCCAGCATTACCATCACCTGGGAACCTGCTGAAAATGCAAATTGTGTAAGGCCAGTGGTGGGATGGGGCTGCTGGTTAGCATCTCTCCGGTGGTATCATCTAACACGGAATCTGCCGGAGTCTCCCAGGATGGGAGTAACCACCCCAGAGATCAGCAAAGACCACAGATGGGGGCTCCCTTCCTCCCCACCCCAGGTAAACATTTACTGAGCCACCACTGGGTGGAGCCTGACTAGGTGTGGCTGCAGCTGGGGCTGAACTGAGTGCCCAGGTGATTCTGATGCACACCCAGGTTTGAGCCCCACCCACCCAGATGTTCCAGGAGCTACTAGGGGCTGGTGAGCTGGGGGGACTGCAAACCAGTGGGAGGACCACCTGGGTCTGATTAGACGGAAGGTGTCTTGGGGCCCTGGAGTGCCAGGAGTTAGGGATAAGGCCAGTGAGGCCAGAAGTTCACCTGCCCTCCAGATCAGGAGCTGGGATGGGTGCCTCTGGACCCTCCTCACCTCACAGCCGTGTCTGCCCCACACGGGAGGAGGGCCGCTGCAGCTCTAGCCAGGTTCCAGGCAGAGAATTTGGGCTTTAGGTCTCCACATCTGACAAGCCCACCCAGGCTTTGAGATAAGAAATGTGGGCAGGCCAAGCTGTCCTCACCCAGGCAGACCCACAGCTCTGATGCCCCTGAGTGTCCTGTTGCCATTTGAGGACTCGGGGAAGAGTCTGGGGAGAAGGGAGCCTGGGAGCATCAGCAGGCAGGTAGTAGAACTCACTGTGCTTCACTGTCCACTGGGCCCCAGGATTTCCCTCAGGAATTGGGAGCAGGAGGGAGGGGGCTTGAGAAGAGGATCCTTCTGAAAATAGGGAAGCCCCAGGGCCATCCGAGGTGACCAGAAGCTTCTTCCCATGCCCAGAGGCCTGGCACTCTGCGGGTGAGGGAGGGGGCTCGAGGTCAGGCCAGCCCCTCCGCTTCCAGAGGTGGAGTCACCCATCCCAGGCCACCGCTGGGGCCCTGCTGAGGGGTGAGGGGAGCAGGGAAGGGGGAGCTGGCAGGCGCTGCCCTGCAGGAAGCAGAGTGTTTGTGTGTCCGCCCTGGCGGAACCTGGCTGTGAGACCTCCTGTCCTTCCTTCCAGTCCGAAGGAGCTTACGACGTCATCCTCCCACGAGCCACCGCCAACAGCCAGGTGATGGGCAGTGCCAACTCCACCCTGAGGGCCGAAGACATGTATGCGGCCCAGAGCCACCAGGCAGCCACGCCACCGCCACCGAGAGACGGCAAGAGCTCCCAGGTCTTTAGAAACCCCTACGTGTGGGACTGAGTCGGCGGCCAGGAGGAGGCGGGCAGATTTTGGGGAGGGCGCTGGGGACGTGGCCTGGGTGAGGAGCCCACTGCTCTCCTACGGCTCCCGGCCCCTCAGTGGCTCTGGAAAACTGCCTCAGAGCCGGAAGGCCAACCCTGGCTGCCAGTGTCTGGGTGGGTGTCCCCGGGGGGCCCCCTCACCCATTCCTTAGTGTTTGTGGAGTCCAGGAGCCAGTCCCGGCTTTGTACTCCAGCCAGATAGTGTTCTTCTTGGGTGATGGCCGGTCAGTGCCAACACTTTCTGGAGTCTTCCGAGGGATTCCTGCAGCCTCGAGAGATTGCTCAGGCGCGTCTGTCCTGGGTCTTGCTCCTCTGTGAGGAACAAGGGTGCCTAATAAACACGTTTTTGCTTTACGAGCCCTTCCTCTGGGAATGTCGTTTCTGGCCTGGGCTCTGGGCCACTGATGAGCCTCCTCCTCCGTGGGCCGTGGGTGGTTCCTCTCTCTCCCCCCAAAACCGGCTCACGTGAAAGCCACTGCGCCTTTTTCTTCCCGTGCAATCGAGTGGCTGACACCTGCCTACAGGGAAGGTGTCTTTAGCTGAGCCTGGGTATCATGTCGTGTGTGACTGGAGTGACCTTTCGGGCCCAGCTCCTGTCCAGGGTCTAGTCCAGCATCTGGGTTTACCTGAGATGAGGCAGCTTTCCTCCAGGACCCCCTCCACTGGCCATGCGTGTGAGGCCAGGGCAGGCCCACCATCAGGTGGCTCTGCCGGGGTGGGAGTGGGGGTGTAGACCAGCTTCAGCCCCCCTTGGGGGAGGATGGCCATTCAGGTCCTTCAGGGGACGCGGTGGAGAACCACCGGCCTGTGCTATGAGGTCGTGCTGTGCTTGCATGGGTGGAAATGCACGGCTCAGAGAGCGCCGGCACCTGTTTACAAAGTGGGTTTCCAAAGGTGGAAAGGGTCGGCCCGTTCCGGTCGGCTTCATTCCTGGGCAGTTATTAACATGTCCATTGGCTCAGGCCCTGATGGTAAACAAAGCCTTTCCACATCAGCTCCTTTTACACCTCGTGGCTGCCAAAAGGTGGACAGGACAGCATTCTGTCCTCTATCCAGAGTCAGAATCCCAGAATCGTGCCATTTTAGGGTTGGATGTGGCCTTAGAGGCGGGGTAGCGGTGTCCCCCTCGCGGCCCCTGGCACAGGGAAGCACCCTGACCCAGAGAGGCCCCAGCGGCCCCAGAGGTGGCCACACCAAGACCGGCCCGGTTTTCTTGAGCCCTGTCTTCCGAGGCCCACCCTGGGACCCAGCCCGGGGCCTGGGCCTGGATGAGCAGCAGCGCTCTGACCCTTGGACACCGGCCCCGGGCTTTGCAAAGGGGCTGCCAAGCCCGCCCCTCCCGGGCTTGGGAATGTTTCTCCGCAACGAGTCAGAAGCTATTTTCTGACACCGGTCGTAGGGGGGAGAAAAATGTCTCTGTTGGAAGGGAGAGAAAGGTTGCCGGAAGAAAAACAAACTTCTCCCAGAGTTTCCCTTCGATGTCAGATTGCACCAGCCCCTCTGGGACTCGGCCACTGTTTTTAGTAAAAGGCCCCAAGCAGTAGGGTCCCCGTTGACGCTTGTTCTTTCTGGTTACTTTAGGCTCAGTCCCCGCAAAGTAAAACAAGATGGTAGAAGCCCTCTTCTGGCATCCCAAGGTCCGGGCTGGGCAGGGCCCAGCACCTTTCCCGTCCTTGTCATTGGAGCTGGGAGGGACCGGAGGCCACCAACCTGAAGCTGAGGACTGAGCGGGGGGGCCTGAGATGCCCGGAGGTGTGGGGCTGGGGCCCTAGGCCATTCCCTTTGCTGCCCCTCCCGGCCTCTCCTGAACCCTCAGTGACAAGGCCATGAGGATCTACAGAACTGGCCGGCCCGCCTCCGTCCCCCTCGGCGCCCTGCCCCCAGTCAGCCCATGCGTCCCCATGCTGTGGTTCTCCAGATGGCCAACCTCAGATGCCCCGTCTTCCCACCATGGGCCTTCCTGGCTGTCCTGCTGTCCAGCATCAGCTTGTCCCGCCTGCACCTGGGTGTTTGGAGCCAAGCCCTGGCGGAAGTGGGCTTTCTCATCAGGGCCTCCTGCCACCACCTGGACCGAGGAAGGCCCCCGGGCTGGGACAGCTCAGCCCGAGGCCTAGGCAGACACTGCTTCTCTTCGTGGCCCGTGGGTGCTGGATCTGAGCCCCTTTGGTGCTTCCCTCACGTGCCCCCGCACGCCATGGCCCCATGCCTTCCCCACCTGCAACGAACTGGGGCCCATCGAGACACAAGGTGGGGCTTGGGGCTGCATTCTCAGGGGCCAGCTGAGAGTCCTGGATCACACCGGCTGGGGGCTCAGCTGCTCACAGAACTGCGACTCGTGCCATTGCCTGCCGGGCAGGTGCACAGATTTCTGCCTCACCTCGGGCACCCCAAGCGTGCTGGCACTGTTCTCTCCCACGACATGCTCCAAAGGGTCCTGACAGCCACCCGGGGAAGTGGAGGTCATCCTTAGGACCCGATGATGGTGGCACTAAGGACAGAGATGTGCCCAGCTTCGGACTAACAGGAATGAGATCTCTATAGCATCGTTGTCTCCCGGTTTTGTCTTGCACCTGGGGGCCAGACAGAGCTGGCTGGTCCAAAGGGGCCTCCCCAGGCATGCCCCTGGAGCTCCGTGCTCAGCACAGAGTCCCCTCTGGATGCCCAGGGTGGGAGAGAGAACAAGACCGGCCTGACCCTGCCCTCCGTCGACCCGCAGCTCTCCAGTGCCACCCTCCTGCCCCCAGCAGCCTGTGCCTTTGTTACTGGAGTATCTTTCCAGAGCTAAATTGGGCTAACACGCCCTACAGAGTGTAGGGCCACACAGCTGCCTGTGACAGCCCCCCTAAACGCCCCCCATCACCACTATTGCCCGATCACAGCTCCATGAACGGAGTATTACTTCCCTCTGATGGAGGGGAAGAGGGAGCTCTGTGCACCTCAGACATTTCTTGATCTAGGTTAGTGGCCCCAAGGTCCCTTACAGTGAATAATAAAGGCACTGTCTTGCTTTTTTCGAAGCAATAGTCTCATGTGAGTCCTGGCCCTGCCAGGCGGCCATGAAGAGCAGCCTGCAGTGAATGTGGGTTTGTTCCTAGTCTTGAGTCCTCTGGGGATCTGAGTGTTGGCTTGGGAAGGATGGGCTCCTGAAAGCTCCAGGCCCGCCTGGCTCAGGGATGCCCAGTGGCCCCACTCCCTCTAGTCCTTGGCCAAGTGGAGGAGACAGGTGTGTTTTTCAGCAGAGAGATGCTTTCCCCCAAGGGGTCCAGCTATATCACAAACGAGCTTGGAATGGAAGAAAACCAGAGAGCAGAACCTATTGCAGGGAATATCAGAATGACACCGATACATTTCACGCCCACTCCGTCAAGCCACTCAGCTCCGAGCAGAGTGGTTTGGACCCTAACTGCTCAGAATTAAAGGGCCTTATCCTGGTTCAGAGGAATGACTATCACAGAATCCCCATGTGTTCACTGAGAATTTTTCTAGGATTTAATACATATATTTTTAAAAGATTTTTATTTATTTATTCATGAGAGAAAGAGAGGGAGAGAGCCAGAGACATAGGCAGAGGGAGAAGCAGGCCCCCTGCAGGGATCCCAACGTGGGACTCCATCCCAGAACCCCAGGATCACGCCCTGAGCCAAGGCAGATGCGCTCAACCGCTGAGCCACCTAGGTGTCCCTAACAAACACACACACACATATATTTTTTTAAGATTTTATTTATTTATTCATGAGAGACAGAGGCAGAGACACAGGCAGAGGGAGAAGCAGGCTCCATGCAGGGAGCCCGACGTGGGACTCGATCCCAGGACTCCTGGATCACGCCCTGGGCTAAAGGCGGCGCTAAACTGCTGAGCCACCGGGGCTGCCCCCTAACACGTATTTTTAACCCAGTCTCTCCCTTCTTGACCAACAAAGGCTGTTTGATTCCAACTAAGTTTTTCTGGGTTGGAGATTTATTCTAAGGGAGGAAACCGGGCCTCGGGAAACAGCCAAGATGTATGCCCATCCCCATCCCTGCCCCCACAAAGTCTGGGCAAATAGGGATGAGGCAAGAGAGGGGGACAGCCCCTCTCATAGTTCTGCTGCTGCCTGGCATGCTGGAGGGGCACCACTGAATGAGATACTGGGGTTGTGGGAAGGCAGAGCTGGGTCAGGGGATGATCAATACCCCTGCTGAGGACCTGCCAGGGGCCACACCCAGCATTCCAGTTTATACTGGTTTACACTGGCTCCGGGCACTTTCTCACTCCTCACATAAGAGCAGCGAGAAACTGGTGAAATGACTTGCCCGGGGTCATGCCCTCCAACCCTTTGTCACTAAACTTTCTCCAGCCCCGTGGGATGTGCCGAGATCAGGCTCAGGTGGAAGAGATCAGATTTTGTTTCCTGTCTGCTGCGTGCCTTCTGGGCCCTCCCGGAAGCTGCAGCCCCCCGCTTCACAGCAGCCACATGAATTATTTAGCATCTGCTCCAGCTGGGTAATGCTCTGACCTCATCCTCATCCTTGGGCTGAGGGCGCGGCTCTGACCTTCCTCTCCTTGGAGAAGGGATATTGATGGATGAAGGCTGGGGTGGTGGGTCCCTCTGTGGGGTGTGGGTGACTGCACGGTACAGGGAAGGAAGCGAGGACCAGAAGCCAACTGCCCTTTGAGCAGGAGGCGGTTCTGCAGAGAGAACATGACCTAGGAGCCAGACAGCTGTGGGACTGGATCCCAGGCTCTTGCTTCCCAGCTTTGTGACCTTGGGCAGCTCAGTTTCCTGGTCTGTAAAATGGAGGTACTAACAGCCTGAGTTCATATTTCATTTCTAGTTCCTCAAGGTCACTCCGTGAGAGTCCCCCAAGGCAGAGCATCCAGGAGCTAGCTGTCCAGGGCTCTGTCCACTGCTTTCAAGGCCAGATTTCACTGTGTTCTGGCCTCCAGAGGTGCCATTTTCCCTTTTCTCTGTTGTCCCTCAGGTATGAGGTCCCCAGAGTGGGTGGGATAGCAAGTTGCCAGGATTGGAGGGAGATGCTAAGGAGAGGGACAGGCCCTGACTGGCAGGGGTCGGTGTGGTGTTAAGAGGGTCACCTGGGGCCCAGACGTCAAGGCGCCAGGGTGAAGAGCGGAGATTGAACCGCCTTCAGGCAACAGCTAATGTTTATTGAGCTCCTGATCTGGGGACAGAGAGAAGTACGGCCTGGTCCCTGCCCGCTGGGGGCTAGCAGCCTCAGTCCAGGCCAGGGCTGAGGGGACGGGGGAGAGCCGGCTCCCTCCTGGATCCCTAAGGGTCTGACATCCCGCTTCCTCGCTCCTCAGAGCGGACCTCGTGGACCTCGTTCTTGCTGGCTCCTCCGACTTGCTTTCCTCATCCATAAATTGCATCCTGGGCAGCCCGGGTGGCTCAGCGGTTTAGCGCCGCCTTCAGCCCAGGGCGTGATCCTGGAGACCCAGGATCGAGTCCCACGTTGGGCTCCCTGCATGGAGCCTGCTTCTCCCTCTGTCTGTGTCTCTGCCTTACTCTCTGTGTCTCTCATGAATAAATAAATAATATCTTTAAAAAAAATATATATAAATTGCATCCTGAGCCTCCAGCTCTGCGTTAGCCCCGGAATCGGGGACCCCAGCTGTTGAAGGGGACCTCGAGGCACACGCTGTGCTGAGGATGCGCCTGCGGGGCCCGGACTCAAGGGCTGGCGCAGAGCTGGGTGGACGCGCAGCCGCGGGGAGCCCCTGCAAACCAGGGCCCCGGGGAGTCCCATTCTGGCTCACCGCCCCCCGGGGGGCACGAAGAAGTCAGCTTCAGCATTCGACGGCGCCCGCGAAGATTTTATAGGGTCCCTAACCGAGCGCTCCAGCCGCGGCCCTGCCCTCCTGGGCTTGGGGCGCACCGCGCGGTGCCCGGCTCCCTCCGCAGCCTCTGCACCCAGCCCGCCGGCCCCCACGCACCTGGGGGGCTGGGACGTGGGGGTGCGGTCGACTCGGAGCTCCCACGTCCCTCCCGTGGGGGTCCGCCCCCAGCCCCCGGCCTACCCGAGGCCGACCCCCGCGCCCCGCCCCACCCGAGGCCGACCCCCGCGCCCCGCCCCGTGCGCCCTCGCGCCCCGCCCCGCCTCCCCCGCCCCCTGCGCCCTCGCGCCCCGCCCCCGCCTCCCCCGCCCCCTCGCGCCCCGCCCCGCCTCCCCCGCCCCCTGCGCCCTCGCCCCCGCCCCGTGCGCCCTCGCGCCCCGCCCCGTGCGCCCTCGCGCCCCGCCCCGCCTCCCCCGCCCCCTGCGCCCTCGCCCCCGTCCCGTGCGCCCTCGTGCCCCGCCCCCGCCCCTGCACCCTCGCCCCGCCCCCTGCGCCCTCGCGCCCCGCCCCCTGCGCCCCTCCCCGACATCCCTGCAACCTGATCCCCGCCGCCCGGGCGAGCCGGCCCCGACCGGCTGGCTCCGCTTCCGCGGGCGGCTGGGGGTTGGTGGTGAGGCAGGGCTCGCCGGCCTGGGGCCTGGCCCAGACCCTCTGCTTCCGGCTCAGCCCCCGGTCCGGGGCGGGGCGGGGCAGGGGGGGGTTGCCGTCGCCTGTGACCTTTTTCCTGTTTCCTCCTAGGCTGTGAGCCCCCGACCCAGGCCTACACCTACAGCGGTCCTCCCTGTGTCTCTGGGCCCAGCACCCAGCGGGGGCCCAGGCCTGCAGGTCTTGGTTCCCTTGGTTCCAGGAATCCCCTCGGAGAGGCCCGCTGGGCTCTTGTTTGCATGGGTGGGTGCACTGGGGCCTCGGGGCACAGGGTGCCCCAGTGCTGCCCTGAGTCTGCCTGTAGGACAGGGTTCCTCAGCCTTGAACCACTGAAATTTGGCCCGGATCATTCTTTGTGCCAGGTGTCGTCCTGTGCATTGTAGGATGCTGAGCAGCATCCCTGCCCTCCCCTCCACTCCACTCGGTGCTCAGCAACAATACCATCCCCTAGTTTTGGACACAACCAAAAGTGTCCCCAGACATTGCCCAGTGTCATTTGGGTGGAGTGAACACCCCTCTGGGGGATTATAGGGGACATAGAGCCTGCTGTAAGCCCGTAAGCAGGGCACTGAGTCTAAACTGGGAGCTTCTGCCAGCCAGGACTCTGATCCAGGTATTCCTGGATCCCCTTCTCCACCCTGGTTTACAGACCCCCCCAGGCCCACCTAGAGACTGTGACCCTAAGCCTGAGAACACTTGGGCAGCATGCGACCAGCCAGTTCCTCTCACTGTGCAAACACCTTTTGGGCTCCTGCCCTGATGTGGGTGTTGAGCGGAGCCCTGGCACAGAAAAACTCCGGTGTTTTTCTGCCACTAGCAGTCAGTGTAGATGTGTTAGAGATTGATTGGACGTTTAGGTAGTCAGCCCAGGGTCCCCAACTAGAAAGCAAAAAAGCCAGGACAGCTAAGACAAAACCGCACTAGCGTCCTGTTTTACAGCTTAGCACCACAATAGCATCCTGTCTAACTGCCTCTACAGGAGTGACCTTTGCAAAACATCCTAAGACAAAACAATTCACCCTAAACCATGGGTCACTATCACAAGTTGAGGCAGTTAGTCTCCAGATGTCAGTCCAAAAGGCCAGCGACAGTGAACAATAACCCGGTAGGTAGACAGGTGCGCGATCAAAGCCCTGATGGGCACACCTCAGCGGCCCCGTCCACAGGAGTCCCACTCAGGATGCTCGAGATAGTTCCTCCATAGAGCTTACAAAACCCTTTAGCTTTGAACACCAAAACAGCAACCCTCTCGGGTCCCCTCCCTCTCTGGGAGCTTTATCCTATCACTCAATAAACTTTGCTGCTCCTCTCTTCTTCCTCTGGTCTACCTCTTCATTCTTCAAAGAAGCACGACCAGGCACCTGGCACTGACGGCACACAAATCCTGTCAACAGTTGGGCATGGGAAAGAGACAGGATGTGTCCATCAAGCAGCCTCAGGGGTTCCTGGATCCGAGGTGGGGCAGCAGGTGCAGTGGGCTGAGGCCACCAGCTGAGCCCTGGGGCTGTCAGCTCCGAGGGTTAGGGGAGCATCCTGGTCAGCTGGGGTTCAGATATGGACCCCTTGGGGCTGACCAGATGTGGCAGGGCTCGGTCTCTGTTGTCTCTTCCCATAGTGGAAGCAAAAACCAGGCACGTACACACATGTGCACGTGCACATACACACACACACTAGCATGTGCATACGCATCGAGGTAGGTGGTAGGGGAGCAGGGTTTGAGAGACAGACAAAAAAATGACTCAGTTCCAGCTAGAGAAGATTCCATCTGATCCTTAACCAGGACTGTTTGGGGGTAGTCATCACAGCCAGGTGCAGGGCAGAAAGAGGGTGAGGGCAGATGCTCTTGGCACGACTGCCACCTCCCCACTCCCACCCTACAGGCAAAGTAGAATTTTCAAAAGAACTCAATCCCATACTTAAAAGAGAAGGTTTTTAACAGTGTCACCCTCCCTTGGATATTCATATATACCTGTATTTGCACAAAGAGTCAAAAGACACCATAACAGGTTAAAATCTGGGGGGGGGGGCGTTACTGGGGTCTGGCAGATGAGGGTCAAGAAGACTTTCTCCTGTTTCCTTTCTCCCTCCCTCCTTCCTCCTACTCTTTCCTTCTCCATGAAAATCAATTACATATTAAAAAATTTAATCTGGAAAAAGAAAAGGAACCCCAAGGTGAGCTCACCCTATATTCATCCCCCGGTGTTGTCACCACCTGCCCTTCACAAAGGCCAGACCCCAGCAGTCCTTGGCCACACCTCTCACTCTGCACATCCTCCAAGAAAGATAGGCAGCTTTCACCCTGCCAAGTTTTTTTCCAGTGCTTTCTGCCCTTGGGCGGACTTTTGAGGAAGCTAAAGATGGGGGGCTTGGGGAAGACAGAGTGTGTGTGTAGGTGCGTGGGACCCCCAGTGCCCCCTCTCCACCTCCACCTAACCAAATAACTGCAATTTTGAGAAGA
Source organism: Nyctereutes procyonoides (assembly GCF_905146905.1). Lineage (NCBI taxonomy): Eukaryota > Metazoa > Chordata > Mammalia > Carnivora > Canidae > Nyctereutes > Nyctereutes procyonoides. The sequence goes on from NW_026575020.1 coordinate 54,410,756, forward strand.
CTGGGTTAGATTTGTGTCCACGGAACACACAGAAGCGCCAACACCGCTTGCAGGGTTTTTATGCAGGTGGCTCCTCACTAGAAAGCCTGGCGTGTCCCTCAGGGCAGAGAATACAGACGTGGGAATGACGTTTGACCCTTTCGTTCATTCGCTCATCAGTTCTCCATCAATATTCATTAAAACCTGTTCCCTGCCACCCTGTCATCAACATCAGTCCCCACCCTGAACCCTGGCACACAATTCCCCCTCCCCGTCATCCGTGAACCCCACCTCCTGTGTCACGTCAGCTGTTGTCTGCCGGGTGTGTCTGGGAGGAGCAGCCCGTGTGAATTCTGCACCTGCTTCACCGTATTGATAAGGTCCTGGCCTGTTCTTGGCTGACAAAGCCACCCCATGTGTGTGCGTGTGCCAATGTATTTGTGTCGGGGGTTGAGGCAGCCTGAGCCGGCTGAGAGTTTCTCCCTTGATCATGAACATGGAAGTCAAGAAGGGAGTTTCTGAGTCATTAGGAGGTCCCGTCCTCTTGGAGACCAGTGAGCAGGGAGCCTGGTGCATTAGTTTGCCAGAGCCATCTGACAAAGCAGCACGGACGGAGTGGCTTCAACAACAGAAATGGGTCGCCTCAGTTCTGGAGGCTGGAAGCCCGAAATCAAGGTGTGGGCAGTGTTGGCTCCTTTTGAGGGTCCCCGAACGAAGGATCTGTTCAGGCCTCTCTCCTTGGCTTGCAGACGGCCGTCTTCTCCCTGTGGTTCTTCATGCCGTCTTTCCTTTATGTTGTGTCCCTGTGTCCAAATGTCCCCTTTTTATAAGGACACCAGACATATTGGATTAAGGCCCACCCTAACGATCTCATGGTAACTTGATTATTCCTGTCAAGACTCCTATCTCCAAATCATGTCCCATTCTGAGGTACTAGGGCTCTACCATATTGAATGGGGTGGAGACGGAATTCAGCGGGAACCCCTGGGCTGGTCTTGGACAAGGCGGAAGGGGAGTGGGTCTGTCAGCGCAGGCCAGAACCGAGGCCGCTTGAGGAATGCAGCAGGCCCCAGGGAGAGGCCATGTGCTGGTAGGGCATCCTTCACAAGTGTAGTCTTGCAAATGTGGTTGCTTGGTTCTCTCAGGCAGGCTGTGGGATACCCCCACATGGGGGCTGAGTCTCCCTGGCACCATGTTGAGATTCTTTTCCTCCTCCAGGAAAGCAGATGGCATTAATAAATGGAGACAATTATCTATTGTCTGTAGGCCAAGAACACTGAGATCTGTGTACCCCTTCCCAGATATGGGCTACAGATCTGGGTCAAGGGAGGGCTGGTGGTGAGCAATCATGAAGAGTGAAGTTCCTCTGGTGAGAGAGTGTGCTTCCTCATCTTTCATGTTTCAGTAAAAGAATAAAGAAGAAACTGCCCCCTCATCATCCCAAATGAGGCAAGAGAGCTGTGATTGGATGTCACGATGGGCCCACAATCACCCCCTAGGAAAGCTATAAAGCCAGGGCCATCTGCCCACCTTGGGTCACAGAGGCACCGCTCCAAGTGTCCACCACCCCCAGGAGTGAGCCGCACCGACCAGCTCTGAGCCCAAGAATCCCTTGCAGGAAGCTGGAGACAGGGACCTCAGGTAACACCTGAACACAATGTTGGGTTCCCCCTGGAGGGCATAAGGGACATCTGGTCCATTGGACCAGTTTCTGGCTCATGGGATCATAAAGGGAGTTCAGCTTTGCAGGGCAGGAAGGAGGTCCCCCACCCCGTCATTCCTGGGGGCAAGGCACTGCGGAAATGCATTCTAAAATGACCATCCTGGGGACGCCTGAGTGGCTCAGCAGTTGAGCATCTGACTTTGGCTCAGGGCATGATCCTGGAGTCCCGGGATCGAGCCCTACATCGGGCTCCCTGCATGGATTCTGTTTCTCCCTCTGCCTGTGTCTCTGCCTCTCTCTCTCTCTCTCTCTCTCTCTGTGTGTGTGTCTCTCATGAATAAATAAATAAAATATATATATAAAAAAAGAGAAACCATAACCTCTTCACCTCTAGCTGCCCTCCTGGGGCATACTTGCCCCTCTCTGGGGTCTCCCAGGCCCTTCTCCCTCCTAATCCACAGTCTGCCAGGACCCAGGCCTACGAGCATCCCCAGACAAGACACATGCTAGGGCTGTAGGGTCTGTAAACAGGGATGCCTCTGGCCACAACCTCACCCATGACCCAAAGGTGGTCCGAGCCATCCTACCTGTTCCCCCCCGGGATTTTATTTATATTAGAGAAATAGAAAGTGTAAGCGGCAGGCAGGGGTGGGCAGAGGGAGAGAGGGAACCTCAAGCAGGATGTGGGGCTCAATCTCGCCACTCTGAGATCATGACCTGAGCCAAAATCAAGAGTTGGGTGCTTACCTGACTGAGCTACCCAGGGACCGGCATTCCCTAATTTTAACACAGTTTTGAAAGGATCTGGACTGCCACAACCATAACCATTAGATATCTTTCCGTTGCTCACACAATGGTTTAACAAATATGTCTGATGCTCAAGGACGCAGAGGCACAATGAGTGCAGCATTAAACTCTTCACTGGCACTCCAAGGCCATCCTCCTGAATGGGACTCTCACCCTAATGGCCCTGACCTCTGGGAGCCTAAGGGAAATCTGTCTGGAGGAAGCTTCAGAGTTGCCTATCTCCATCTCCAAGAATTTAAAGAACTCTTAAAGTCTACCCATCCCAGGCCCTGAGATCATGATCTGAGCCGAAGGCAGACGCTTAACTGACTGAGCCACCAGCTGCCCCTTTTTATTTTTTTTTAAGATAAGGTTTTAATTAAGTAATTAATTAATTTAAGAGGGAAGGAGGGAGGAAGGGAGACAGAAAGAGAGAGAGAGCTCACATGTGCTCTGAGGTGGAGCTCGACTTCAGGACCCTAAGATTGTGACCAGAGCCGAAATCAAGAGTCAGATGCCTGGCTGACTGAGCCACCCGGGCACCCCTGTCCTACCCTATCCTAATCAATCCTATCCTATCCACCACTTCTGAGCCCAAGTAGAGTCCCGGGCGTTCCAAATTCTGCACAGTAGAGTTTCCTAAACGTGTTTGATTGTATGCATCATCTTCGGGAGCTTGTTGAAATGAAAGATCCCCAGTCCCAGCCCTTTAGAATCCTGATGCGGGAGGTCTGAAGTGGCCCTGGGAAGCTGTATTCCTAACCAGGACCCCACTGACTGTTACAGTTAGTCAAGCCTGGGGGCCCTGTGGTGGGGACCTGGATGACTTGTATACCATCCCCACCCCTGACTTCCTTGATGGTCCTATGAAGGCTGCTGGGGGAGCATTGGACCAGCTGGGAGACTGGCCCACAGGGAAACATTCAATCACTTTTCCATACTTAGGGGATTGCCATGGGGGCAGGGTGTGTGGGGTAGAAAGAGGGAGAGCCCAAGGACCTGAGGCCTGTCGTCCTCTCACACCTCCCAAGAACTGAGGCTCCCTTTGGGGTCAGGCTAGATATCCTTCTGGAATTTTTAAGGGCTCTGTTCATCCTTCTCCCAGAATTCCTAGAGAACAGAAATCAGATGGGACTGACATGGGCAGGGTCACAGGGCTGGGATCGAGGACCCCTGGGGCTACTTCTCTGCACCATTTCCTGTGTCTGATGGAAGGGAGAGGCCCCCTCCCACCCAGGCCACTGGGACTTTTGCCTTGATCTGAGTACTACTTCTACCTTTTAAGGAAATCCTTTGTTTTCCCGTCTTTGTTTATGTGCTTCGCACCAAAATGTGAACTCCCAGAAAGGAGAATTGTCATAGTTTCATCTTCACGTCCCCATCTCTGGGCCAGCGTTTGGCACAATGTAGGTGGTCATTAAATAGTGTCAACTAAACTAATAAACCATGCCTGGGCATAGAGTGCCCCCTGGTGGATTCAGAAGTACGGCGGCGTCTGGGGTCTTGTCCTGAAGTCAATTTGGAGTGACTTGTCCTGACCCTGGGGTTCTGGGCAGCCCATCCAAGTGTGAGGTCATGTGGGCCTGGAGCCGGCAAAGTGGTCCCAAAGAAATGGCTATTGTAGGATGATGAGGGACAGATGAGAAAGGGACACCCTAGTCATGGGGGAAAGAAGACCTGGGAAAAGGATTGAAGGAAGTTTGAGCTGTCTTGCAGAAGAGCGAGGACCAGGAAGGCTACTCTGTTGGTTTTGGAGATTAAGGAAGAGGCACAAGCTGTGGCCCACTTCAACTTCACCTTCCCCTGGAGCACAGCAGGGTGGTGTTGATGCGATAAAGCCAGTAGAGATAGCAACTCCAAACCTTTCTGGGGTGTGGACACTGGGGACTGGTGTGATCATTATCCTCATTTCACGGGTGAACAAGCTGAGGCCCAGAGAAGTTGGTAACTCAGCCAAGATGGCACAGTTTGTCAGTGGCAGGACTGGGGTTCAAAGCCAGGCCGTGAGATCCAGAGTCCCTGCTCTTTATGATCGTCAGAATTCACTCACTTTCTGAGCCAACTTGGTGGATCTGATCCCGTGGAAGGATTGGGGATTGGACACCAGATCCTTGGGTCTCCTCCCCGTGTGGCCGAAACATACGTTCAGAAAGGGGCTCCTGTTGGCGGGGAGCCTTGGGGTGCTTGGGCCTCGAACCCAGAGCCTTACGGTAGAGAACTTAACTGGGAGAGAGGGGAGGGAGGTTGACGCGTTTCCCTGCCTCTGACTTCTCAGTCCCAGAGGTGAGGCTGCTGCCCCACCACCCCCACCTGCAGCCTCAGCCCCGCCCGTCTTCTAGAACAGTCTAATTGAGGCAAGTAGAGCAACAGCTTGCTCAACCTAACAGGCAGCTGGGCAGTCCCAGGGGGGTGGGGGTGGGGTGCTTAGAGCTGGCTGCCTGGATGGGTGTCTGAGCGTCCCTTGGGTCTCACTGGCTGGGAACCAGGAGTCCAAGACATCCCAGAGTCTGAGTTCCAGTGTCTCCCATCCCTCCTGGGCAGCCTCTGTCCTGTTCCCTTCTCCATGCTTCTCCCTTTCCTGCCTTCCCTGGCTCCTGGTCCACCACAGAGGGCCCCCCCTCCACTCTCTGAAGCCTCCACATTCTCTCTCCACGGGGCGGGGCCTGCCCCTTCTTCCTGGTCTGCTGGCTGGGGGATCTGGAAGGATCAATGCCGCACACCTGGCTATGTGTACAGAAGCCTCCGGGCCTCCCCGCTTGCAGAGATGGACCAGTTACCTGCCCGACAAAGCCGGCAGCTCTGGCAACCACCGACAGGTGGCGACATGGACCGCCCGTCGCTGGCCAATTCCGACTTGACCTGGGTCCTGGGGGGAGCAGCTTCTCTACAGGGTGCAGAGGGCACTGCCTCCTGCCTGCTGGGTCCCGCTGCCGGGTTTGTGTTCCCTGGATCCCCCCACCTTGGGAATAGGACCGGGACAGGTGGACCTCCCTGGCACTGCCCCACAGCCTGCCATCGGGCTCGCCCCTGCTCTACCCTGTCCAGTCTATGCTGACTCTGCACCCCACCACCCCATCCTCTGGAGCCCTCAGGTGTCCCCTGTGGGCCGATCAGAGCTGGAACAGACAGGCAGGGATGGGCTGGGAGGGAGCCAAGGTGGGAGAGGACAGCCAGGAGTTGAAACATGGAAGGTGTTGGAATTCAGGGTGCAATGGGGCCAGGTAGGAATGACTTGGGCCAGGGCAGGTCAGGGCACACCTCGTCTTTCAAGCGCTACTGATAAGCGGTCCCTGCACCACCGAGCTTCATCCCTCACTTCCTGGGGAGAGGGAGACACCCATTCCCTCTCTTGGAAGTTTTTTTAAACTACTTTGCTACTTGATTTGTGGACAGCCTTCCCTGTTCCTCTCACACTGCAGGAAGGAAGGAATCAGCTCTTTGAAATATTAACGTTTGGTCAGTGCCAGGAAGGGACTGAGGGAGATTGGGGCAGGTGAAGGAAGGAGGGAGCTAGGACTTACAGAGATCGAGACGAATGGCTGGAGATGGTGGTAGAGAGAAGGTCTTTGGGCTCACACTCACCATGGGCCTCAAATTTTTTTTTAAGACTTTATGTATTTATTCATGAGAGACATAGAGAGAGAGAGAGAGGCAGAGACACAGGCAGAGGGAAGAGAAGCAGGCTCCATGCAAGGAGCCTGATGTGGGACTTGATCCCAGGATTTGGGATCAGGCCCTGAGCCAAAGGCAGATGTTCAACCACTGAGCCACCCAGGCATCCCTCAAATTTGTTTTTTAAAAATTTATTTATTTATTTTAGAGAGAAAGAGAGAGAGAGAGAGGCAGTGGGGAGGGCAGAGGGAGAGAGAGGGAGAGAACCCCAAGCAGACTCCATGCTGAGTACAGAGTACAAAGTGGGACTTGATCCCACCACTCTGAGGTCATGACCCGAGTCGAAACCAAGTGTCTGGTGCCTAACCGACTATGCCACAAAGGTGTCCCTAAATTTATTTTTTAAAAATTAGGTGTAACGCCATAAAACTTATTTTTTATGTATATTTCAGTAATTATAAGTAAATCTATAGTTGTGCAACCATTACCGGAACACAATATTAGAGGATTTCTTTCTTTTTTTTTTTAAGATTTTATTTATTTATTCATGAGAGACACAGAGAGAGGCAGAGACACAGGCAGAGGGAGAAGCAGTTTCTCTGCAGGAAGCCCGATGTGGGACTCGATCCCAGGACCCCAGGATCACGCCCTGAGCCAAAGGCAGACACTTGACCACCTAGTTGCCCCTTAGAACCCTTCTTCACACTTAGTTTCGACCTTATTCCTATGTGAGTTTGTCCTTAAAGTCCCGGTGTTTATGGGACTTCCTCTGCTGGGAAGGAAAGTATCGTTCCCATAACTCTGCATCTGGGTCCCATCGTCAGCCCACACCGTGAGTTAATATTTTTATAAACTTTGTAATTGTGTGTGTGTGTGTGTGTAGGTTGCATGTGAAAAGCTTTGATTTGTTAAATGCTCTGATTTTCATTAATCCTTTTTTAGACACTCTTCATTTTGTGATACACTAAGAGACTCAGGAAATGAAAGTGGGTCCAACCTGTCTGGATCTCAGGGAGGTACAGAAAACCAGAAAGAAATACCAGACTCAGGCAAAGTGAGGTGACACAATTAGCTTCTCGTGTACCAGCAGGCAGCACGTATAATCCTTACCTGCTCCTTGGAACAGGAGGGAGACACGGCCACGTCTATAACTAGCGCTCACCTACTGCAAAGTCCTATGGACTCTCGGTTGCCTCCTCTAGCCCTTTGAGACACATGCATTCTATCAGCTTCTGGAAATGTCTGTGGGAAGGCTGCTGGGACAGATAAGCGGTGGGGTCAAGGAGGTTATAGGGGTGTATGTGTGTGCATTTGAGGAAGTCTCTGACCTTCCCGAGGTAGGGTCATTCCCAGGGGTCAGAAGCTCACATGGTCAAACTCGAGGCCAAATGTGCTTCCCGAAGCCAATATTAGAAGTTTTTGAACTGACAGCTTGCTGGTCATCCCAGCCCACCCTCTGTCAGCACGGGGCAAGAGCCAACAGGAACTGTTTTATGTTTGTCTGGCATCATTCTACCCAGAAAGTGGCCTGGGGCTGCTCTTGGGTGAGGGAGGAGGAGGAAGCAGAAGCCGATGATGGGGAGGCCAGCGGAGTGAGGACTCCCGGGCAAGCCCACCAATTTGTCAACCTCAGTTACCCATCAACCTCTTCCTTGTCTCATGCCCTGGGGTGGCAGTTTGGTGCCCTCCACTGCCTTCTAGCACCCACTCTCCCCCTGCCCTGGGCAGTCAATCACTCGAGAGGTGTGGTATGGTAGACAGAAGTTGGGGTTCTTGCAGGTGAGTTATCTCATGACTGTGAGGAGCAGAGGTGAGCACGTTTCAGGGCATGAGTTCAGCAAACAGCAGCCTAAGTGAGGGACAGGTGCGTCCTTGTCTCTGCTGTCACCGCGAGCCTCCCATGGAGGAGGGGATGCAGGGCCTGCAGTACTGCTCCCACTTCACAGAAGGAAATGCAGACCCACTGACCCGAGACACACCTGCAGGTGGAAGGCAGCTCAGGGCCAGACCAGCCTGCGTTACCCCCTATGTCACCATTGGGGTGCGGAGGGTAGGGTGGGGTGCATCCTCTGGGGCTGGATCACCTCCCCCACCTCCTAGGGTATTAGCAGTGATGCAGGAGACATGAGGGTCCAGTGGTGGCAGGAGGCTGCCCCCGGGCATCTGCCCACTTTGTGTGTCCCTGGGGAGCCGGGAGAGGATGGCCACGAGCGCCGGATGCTGCCCCTGCGCCCCCTCTAGGTGTGCCGGCTGCTGGCCTCTGTTCGGACCTAGTTTCTGCTGAGCGGTGGTTTAGGGTAAGCTCACGTCCTCAGGGCTCAGTTGGATGGATCTTAACACACTCGCACCGTTTTAAGTTCTATCCCTTTCTATCCTCCCGAGGATGGAGTTTGGCATGAGGACGGGAGAGGCCTCGATGGCCTGGCTTCTCTGTACCTGTCCCCAGTCCTGGTTTCCCTTCCCTGGGCAGTGCGGTGGGCATGGAGCCTGGGGCTCCCTGCTTTCAAGGAGTCTTACCGTGCGCAGGAGGGCATTCAGCGACACCCCAGCCTGGGCAAGCAAACGCCGAAACAGACACTGTGGGGGACAGGGGTGCAGGAGGGGCTCAGAGGCGCCTGGAGGAGGCAGGTGTGGTGCCTTCAGAGGGGATGACTTGAGTGCAGCCTTGAGTGAATGAGTAGGGGGCTTGTAGGAGGCTGAAGGTGAACGAATGACCTTGGGGGATGACCCGGGCCCCTCCCACTGCTGATGCCCCAGTCCCCCTGGCTGGGACTCGGAGGAGCCCCAGGGCGCCCCTCCGGGGACACCCAGGAGGAGGCCCTGAGCGGATACTCCGCTGTGCTCCCCAGGCCCCTGTGGGACAGGTCTCCTTGCTGGTCCTCTTTCCGGGGTGCAGACATTCTCACATTCCCTCCAGCTCTAGGCACCTGTGAGAGCAGCAGCTCTGTGAACAGGAAGCCTCAGGAGCCCTCTGGGGGACAGACTGCGCACTCAGGCCTCTGGCCTGGACCGCCACCCAGCTGCTCACCCACATTTCCATCTCTGTCTAGAACACAGCGTGTCCAGGGCCAAGCAAGGGAGTGTGTTATGGGCCACGACTAGCTGGTTGGATGTGACCTTGGGGCTATGGAATGCACTGGAATAGGGGTTTGCCAAGCTGCTTGGGTCCCTGGAGGGTCCGGCCATGCGGGAGTGGGTTCCTTTGAGATGGGCAGGCAGGTGGGTGCAGGCGGTCCCAGGGAGTCCAGAGGAGTGGCAGGCGGGTTCCAGATGCTTCCAGTTCCTGGTCTTCCTTCCCCGCTGCGCTTCCCCCACTGCTTCTCATTCCCTGTTACCCTTTTACCTCCAGGGATCCCCGAAGATATTAACCCTCTGGAGACGAAGCACCTGGCACATAGCAGGTGCTGGGTCCCCCCTCCCCTCTCATTACGGACTCCCCCAACTGTCAGCTCCTCTTCTACAACAGCCAGTCATGTGGCCGCTTCCTGCTGGTCAGCCCTCGGTTCCCAGCCTCTTGGCCACGCTTGAGGGGCACCCACAGTGCGGGAGGGGTCTTGAGCTCCAGAAAGGAAGAGGGAGAGGGGTGGGAGCCACCGACTGCCCCGGGGAGAGGGCAGTTCTGGGACTGTGAAGGATTGGAAAGGGAAGTTCTGCCAAGAGGCCTCACAGCTAAATGGCCCCCAAGTCTTTTCTGGGGCCCCTGCCTTTCACGGGACTCAATGCAGTGGCTGCTGCTACCATGTCCGCCCAGAGAGTCCCCATTCCGCGCTGTCCACCCTTGTCCCTCGGACCTCCGAGCATGTGCGTCCACACTGGGAAAAGGCTCAGAACTTGATGAAAGGTCCTGCGGTTGTAGGACTTCCCTGCACACCTCAACCCTGAGAAAGGGAGCTCAGGCCTGGGGCTCTCAGGCTTGTCTTCCCCTAAATCATGTAGACATGTGGTTATTAGGGTGTGATGGGGAAAGTATCACTTCCCTAATCTTCTGACATCGTGTGGCAATTTTTTAAAAAGATTTTATTTATTTTAGAGAGTAAGCACGAGGAGGGGCAGAGGGACAGGGAGACAAGAGAATCTTGAGCAGGCTCCACACTCAGCACAGATCCCGACATGGGGCTCGATCTCACGACCCTGGGATCATGACCTGAGGTTGGACTGAGCCACCCAGGTGCCCCTCGTGTGGCAATTATGCATCATTTCACTTCTTCCTTCATGTCTGTGGACCCATTGGGGTGAGCAGGGTGGATGCAGCAGGGACTGAGACCCCTGCCTTCCTCCTCCAGGAGTCCAGATGTTTCTCTGTGATCCTAAGAGGAGTCGCACCCCACAGACTTGTGAAGCACATCTCTCTTTCCCTATTGAACCCTATTTTCCTGTTGCCATTCTTTCTTGTTTTCTTTAATTTTTAATTTTTTTTTAATGTATTAAATAGGCTCCAGCATGGAGCCCAAGGTGGGGCTTGAATTCACAACCCTGAGATCTGAGGCGAGATCAAGAATTGGATGCTTAACCGGATGAGCCACCCAGGCACTCCTCTATTGCCTTCCATTAGAGTGAAGATGTATTCCCTTGGGGAAAGGCTGACCTAACAACATTATTACCTCCCATTCGAGTATTTTTATAATTATTATACTGTTTACTACCACAGATCAGCTGTGATCACTGACATTTTGCTGGAGCCACATATTTTACCGACAATTGTGCCAGCACCAAGTGGACAAGCCACAGGAGATCCTAGTCTCCTGCTTCTCGGTCTGGTGGGTCCCCCTCCTAACCTTGACATTCGAGACCATAGCAGTGCCTTTTGGTGGTTAAATTGGAAAAGGTGCACCTCTGGGGAGAGTTGATAATTATTAGACTAAGTACACCACCAAGGATGACACCTCTCCTACAGTCTCCTGTTCCATTCAAGATCTTGATCTTGGAGCTTCACGAGTCTTTTCTTTTCTTTTTTTTTTTAAGATTTTATTTATTTATTCATGAGAGACACAGAGAGAGAGGGAGAGAGGCAGAGACACAGGCAGAGGGAGAAGCAGGCTCCATGCAGGGAGCCCGACGTGGGACTCGATCCTGGGACCCTAGAATCATGCCCTGGGCCGAAGGCAGACGTTCAACCACTGAGCCACCCAGGCGTCCCTTCATGAGTCTTTTACTTTATGACTGCATTGTCCTAGAAATTCTTCTGGTGCCTACCTAACTCCGTGCTTGGAACCTTGCAAAGGAGAATGGGCGAGTCTTTTTGGTTCCCTTGTACCTTCCTGGGAAAGGTGCTCCTGTGGCCAGAAGGGAGCAGGAAAGTGAAAACGCCCCAAGGAGCAGGGGAGGAAGGGCATTCTTGGGCCTCCAGAGCTAGTGCAGGGCTCCCTCTGGGTGGTACTGGGAATGAGTAACCACAAGCTCTCAGATGACATGTCACACGATAGGACTGGTTTCCTATGCTCATGTGGCCACACTGTGCAAGCTGAGGGCACTCATCACAAGGATGTGTGTGTGTGTGTGTGTGTGTGTGTGTGTGTGTGTGCGCGCGCACTTGTGTTTGGAGTCTAAGCTCCAGGTGAACCAGGGTGAGAGGGGTCCCTGCAAGTTTGCTGAGTCCCCACTATGTGCCCAGCCCTGAGCTGGGACCACTACAAACTGCATAGGAGGGAAGGTCACAGCCTGAGGACATGCGTCCAAGACTAAGAATCACTGGGACTCTGAGGTCCCTGTGCCAGCTTGGGGGTCTGGGCCTTGAGCTGCGGGCTCATAGTAGGGGAGCGCTCTGGGGCGGCCTCACTGCAGGTGCCACCAGGCCTGGAGAAGGACACTGGCCCTGGCTCCACCCCACTGGCTCCTCACCCTGACCGCAAGGAAACCAGAGGAATTACTGTGCCCAGAAGGAAGGAAACTGGGCCCTGTGGTCTTGGGGCTGTGATGGAGGGGGGAAGGGTGCAGGCCTATGCCACTTGGGGGAGCAGGAGGGCTCTCGGCACTGGAAATGCCTGTGGGATCTGTGACACAGCTGGGATGGGTAGGATGGGGCATGGGTCCTGTGGGGCTCGCCCGTCACCGTCCCCAGAGGCTTTGCTCCCTCGGTGCCCTTCACTTTCTGACCAGCTCTAGGAATAGAATCTAAAGATACTGAACAAGGAAGCAACCGGCATGAAGAAAAGCAGAAGTGGAAGCCTTGGAGACTTGGCCCTCCTCCTCCTCGAAGCCGCCCCGAAGTCGCCTGGGTCTGCTGCAGGTGACATCTGTTCCAGAGAGATGGTCTGGCACGGCCGGGTTGCATGGCTGCCTTGGGCTCTGCTGCTTCTCTGGGTCCCAGGTGAGGGGCTGGGGAGGCAGCTGGGGTGGGTGGGTGGGTGGGGAGGTCGTGAGGGGCAGGGCTGCAGGGGAGGCGGCGGTCCCCCAGACCTCTGAGCGGGGTGCGCTCTGTCCAGCACAGATGTGGACGGATGGAAGGGCTGCACCCTGGAGGGGCCAGACGAGGCCCAGGTCATCCACCTGACCTTCCATGGGCCACAGCGGGTGCCCCGATGGGCTTTGTGGGAAGTTTCAGATGAATTATTACAGGAAGAAGGAGGAGAGGGCAGGTGGCAGCAGAGTGGGTAGGAGAGGGCCCCAGAGGCCACTGAGGGGAGGGACCCGGTCTTGTGCAGGGAGGGCTGGGGACTGGCAGGAGCAGGCTGTGATGGGGAGGGGCCGGGCCTGAGGGCCAGGGTCTCCTGTCTCCCCAAGGCAGGGAGGTGGGGACAGAGCAGAGAAGGTGGTGGGAGTGAAGGGGAGGGCAGAGAAGCCACGGGGAGGGAAGAGATGGAGGGCTGCTGCTCCTTCTTCTTCTTCTTTTTTCTTTTTTTTGGTAAAGATTTTATTTATTTATTCATGAGAGACACACAGAGAGAGGCAGGGACGCAGGCAGAGGGAGACGCAGGCTCCTTGCAGGGAGCCCGATGCGGGACTCGATCCCAGGACCCTGAGATCACACCCTGAGACAAAGGCAGACACTCAACCCCTGAGCCACCCGGGCGTCCCGGGATTTAGGGCTTCTCCAGGGAGCAGGGGCTTCCTGTTTCTGGGGATCTGGCCTCTGAGCCCCCCAGGTGCTCTCCGCACACCGGCGGGCCAGCCTTGGCAGGTCTGTCCCTGGGGTACTTAAATTCCTTTTGGTTGTTTTGGTTATAAATTGCACATTTTCTTCGACTCTGTTTGCTGACTAGTGGTCCACGGGTAAGCTATTGCTTTTGTGTATTAATTTGGAGGCGGTCACCCCAGCACGGCTAGTCTGGTTCTTACCCACTCCAGGGAGTCCTTGTGTTTTCCTGGGGTCTGCCTACATGGGAGTTTGTCATTCCTTCTGGATATCCGTCTGTCTCGTTTGTTTCTCTCATTGGCCACAGGCTGGCATGGCCAGAATGATGCCCACGACGGAGGGTGGCAAAGCCATCCCTGCTTTGTCCCTGGTGAGGGCAGGTGTCCAGTGTTTCCCATTAAGTGTAAAGAAGGCATCCACTTGTGCCTCTTTGGAAGACTTTTTTTGTTTTGTTGCTTGTTTCTTTTTAAAGATTTTATTTATTTATTCATGAGAATAATCCCACTGGTAGGCGTCCCTACAAGATGTTTTTAAAAATGGTAGCAATGGGTGTTGGATCCTTTCACACTATCTATGCAGATGATTATTTTTTCTTCTTTTTATTTTATTTCTTATTTTGGTTTTTCTTCTTTGATCTATTAAGGTGATGAATTCTATTAAGAAATTCAGGGGGCAGCCCGGGTAGCTCAGTGAGTTAGCACCACCTCCAGCCCAGCATGTGATCCTGGAGACCTGGGATCGAGTCCCTGGAGCCTGCCTCTCCCTCGGCCTGTGTCTCTGCCTCTCTCTCTCTCTCTCTCTCTCTCTCTCTCTCTCTCTCTCTGTCTCTCATGAATAAATAAATAAAATCTTTAAAAAAAAAAGAAATTCAGGGACGCCTGAGTGGAGTTCGAGGCGCCTCTGCCCCTCTCTCTCTTTCTCTCTCTCTTTCTGTGTCTCTCATGAATAAATAAATAAAATCTTAAAAAAAAGAAGAAATTCAGCTGCATCTTAGTCTCAATGTATCATGCTGTCTTCATGAAAGGAATTAGGGAGGTTTTCCTGCTTCTATATTCTCTATAAATGTGCAAATGCAGTTGAAATTATTTGTTCCTTGAAGGTGTGAGAGAACTAACTTACGAAACTGTCCAGGTTTTATTCTTTTTGTTTTTTGAAAGACAGAAGTTTTTTGTTTTTTTTTTGTTTGTTTCTTTTTGCATTTCCTCTCAGCTTTATTGAGGTATAAATAAAAACTGTGGATGTTTATGGTGCACAATATGATTTTTTTCCTTTTTAAAAAATATTTTTATTTATGTATTCATGAGAGACACAGAGAGAGAGAGGCAGAGACACAGGCAGAGGGAGAAGCAGGCTCCATGCAGGGAGCCCGACGTGGGACTCGATCCCGGGACCCCAGGATCATGCCCTGGGCCGAAGGCAGATGCTCAACTGCTGAGCTACCCAGGCGTCCCCCCTGTGATGTTTTGATATATACTGCACCTCACACATCACCAGGAAAGGTCTCCTTGATCATATGCATCTTCACTTGATAATATATATATTCACAAAAATATATATATATTTCAGACCAATATTGGTAATTTATATTTTCCTAAATATAGAAAAATCATCGGTTTCATCTAAGTTTACAGACTTATTGGTAGAGGTTTTCCAATAACCCTGGTTATTCTTCTTATACATTGTGTATGTGTTTCTCTTGTTTTTCTTGATTTGGCTACCGCTAGAATGTTTGTCTCTCCCATTTGAAAAATCAGTTTTCCAATGTATATGCTAATTCCACTGTTTTCTGTTCCCTAACTCCCTAATTTCTTTTTTAAAATATATATATATTTTTATTGAAGTTCGATTTGCCAATATAGAGTATCACACCCAGTGCTCATCCCATCAAGTGCCCCCCTCAGTGCCCGTCACCCAGTCACCCCACCCCCCTGCCCGCCTCCCCTTCCACCACCCCTTGTTCGTTTCCCAGACCTAGCTCCCTAATTTCTGTTCCAACCTTATTCTTTCTTCCCAGGTAGGGGGTACATGCATGTGTTCCTCTCCCGACTTCCTGAGTTGGGGGGTTCTCTTGTTCATCTGGGCTTTACTGGGGTTTATTGAGATTAGACCTCATGCCCTGAGCAGCCAGAAAGGAGGTTGAGGTCTGGAGGAAGGGGCTGCTGTGATAAAAGAAATTTTGGGGGTGACAGAAGAGGAAGGGGAGGTTCTGGATGGGGGTGGCTGATGCGAGATGGGGCAACTTTGGTGGGTGACGCCCATGGCGCCCCTGACCCAGGCCCGTCTGCTGAGGGGCCACACTCGGCTGTGTTTTCCAGGCTGTTCGTCTCTGCGTGGCCCTGACTCCGTGTCAGGCACCGTGGGGGGATCCCTGAGTGTGTGGTGTCAGTACAAGGAGGAATTCAGAGACCATGACAAATACTGGTGCAAAAGCCCATGTGTGTGGAAGAAGATCGTGGAGACCACAGAGTCACAGAGAAAAGTGACGAAAGGCCGCGTGTCCATCAGGGACCATCCTGCAAACCTCACCTTCACAGTGACCTTGAAGAGCCTCACAGTTGGCGATGCAGGAACATACAAGTGTGGGATCAACACACCGTGGTTTGACCCCACCTTCTCCGTTATGGTGTCTGTGAACCCAGGTGAGCTGCGCACACACACCTGCCCCCTAGTACCAGTACCTGGGCTGCCTGAAGGGTCTCAGGTTGGAATGGCTGCTACGAGATTGTGCATGTGTGTGTGTGTGTGTGTGTGTGTGTGTGTGTGTGTCTGTGTAGGAGGAGGAGACAGAGAGTCAGGGAGGCTTCCTGGAGGAGCTGGCCCTTTGGCTTAATCTTGAGAAGGGGCTGTCAAGAAGGCAAGGTGTACAAAGATGAGAGGGAGAGCGCTGGTGCCAGCCCTGTGGACACCCAGAGCCGCGCTGCAGGCAGGTGGGAGCTGAGTGGAGAGGCAGGTGGTGCCAGGCGGTGAAGGTGCTGGGTGCAGCATCCAGCCAGGATGGTCAGGTTTGCAGGTTAGACAGAGGTCTCAGGCAGGCAGCTTGTGGCTGTGGCCAGAGGGGGATGAAGCTGGAGTGCAGGGGTGACCAAGGGGCTCTCCCGAGGTCCTGACCCTCCTCCGCAGGACGGAATCAGGACTGTTGAGTGCGAGCAGTGCAGTGCCCATGTCCCTTCTGGAAATGCTCACTTGGCTCAGGAGGGCCCTGGGGAGACTTTGCCCCCGGATCCTCCATCCTTGCCCCTGCCTTGAGTGAGCATTTTGTGTGAAATCAAACCAAAAATGTATTGGCAAGTAGTGAGTGGGAGAGTCCGAGAGAGCTATCCGGGCTCTGATTTGTGTTTCCACGCCAGCAACAATGTCTACCTCATCTGCCAGCATCACTGTAACTCAGATCTCGACAATCACAGCTGAAATGAAGACCAAGTCGTACTGGTCCTCCTCATCCCCTGCCCCGACCATCACGGGAGCCACCCACAGTGCAAGCAGCCAGGAGGAATTGCAGCCAAGTCAGAGCCTGGGGTAAGGTGCCCTGTCCCCTGTCCCC
The DNA here is from genome assembly GCF_905146905.1 of Nyctereutes procyonoides. Taxonomy (NCBI): domain Eukaryota; kingdom Metazoa; phylum Chordata; class Mammalia; order Carnivora; family Canidae; genus Nyctereutes; species Nyctereutes procyonoides. The sequence goes on from NW_026575020.1 coordinate 54,427,409, forward strand.
AGTCCTGGAGCTGGGCTCTCTCCTCAGGAGTCGCTCAGGGCCAGGGAGAAGCCGAGATGGCAATGGAAGGTAAAGGGACTTCTAATAAGGGCTGATGGTCCTACCAGGCAGGTGCTAAATGTCCTACATGCATGTTCTCATCTCACTAGAACTTTGACATTACCAGCCTCATGTTCCAGAGGAGGAGACAGGGGCTCAGAGAGGTTAAGCGGCTTGCCGGGTCCCGTAGTTAGGAGAGGCAGGCTGGTCTTCAGCCCAGGCTATATGATGCAGAGTCTTGGGTTCTTCCTCCAAACTTCTGATTCTTGATCTTTTGGAGCACAAACCCCCAGGAGAATCCCACAATGCTTAAAGACTCTCCAGAAAAACTCGTACAGTTGTAAACCATTTTCTGAGGTTCCCAGACTCCTTTTCCCGGCATCACCTTGTGCACTGTGATTCAGCTCTGGCACTGACCACATGGAGTTAGCAAAGGTCCCGAAGGCTGGGGGCTCAGCCCCATAAGACTGCCTGGCTTTAGAAGCCAGAGCACTTTGGGGAATCCCCTGGCCATCACATTTCCGGCCAACTGGCTATGAATTTGGAGGTTTCCATGACCCCCTTGGGTTTGATGATTGGCTAGATAGCTCACAGAATGCAAGAGAGCACTGTACTTACAAATATGCTTTTATCATAAAGGATAAATAAGGACCAGTATCAGACAATGAAGAGACATATAGGGTATGGTCTAGAAGGTGGAACCTGAGCACAGAGCTTCCCTGTTGACTCCCGGGGGAGTTGGGGCTCGACACCCACCTTGGGCATTGATGTGCTCACCAGCCAGGAAGCTCCTCCAGGTTTTGGTGCCTAGAATTCTTGCTGGGGGTCCATTATACAGGTGTGATTGGTTGAATCATTGGCCACGTGATTGAACTCAGTCCCAGCCCCTGTGGATCTGCTCCCTGAATTTCAGGTTTCTATAATCGTGGGGTTGGTTCTTCTGGTGCCCAGCCCCAACCCTGGCTCACCTCATCTCTTAGCATAAACTCAAGTGTCATGCAAGGGGTTCTTGAATTACAAAGGCATGCCTACTATTAGGGAATTCTCAGGGATTTAGAGCCTCATCTCCAGGAGCCAGGGCAAAGCCTATTCAGATTATTTATTTATCTATTTATTATTTATTATTTTATTTATTTATTCATGAGAGACACACAGAGAGAGGCAGAGACACAGGCAGAGAGAGAAGCAGGCTCCACGCAGTGAGCCCGATGTGGGGCTGGATCCCAGGACTCCTGGGACCACGCCCTGGGCCGAAGGCAGACACTCAACTGCTGAGCCAACCAGGCGTCCCCAGATTTTTTTTTTTAAGTAATCTCCACACCCAACATGCGGCTCAAACTCAAGACACTGAAATCAAGAGTCTCGTGCTCTACCAACTGAGCCAGCCAGGCGTCCCATTCAGACTCCTTATTATATGACACCCTGAAGCCCTTCCATGGGCCTCCTGTTAACCCAAGCAACAATCTTAACATTAGGTAAGGCCTGAACACACCACTTCCAGAGCTGACTGCGGATGCACACGCAGGGGCAGAGCTAGGTTTTGTGTGGCTTGGAGCCCGGGCAATTTGGTATGTGTGGGGGAGGTGCATCTTAAGAGAAAGACTAGAACATGATGAATGCAAACTAGACGTATAAGAAGGACCTGGCAAGTGGGGGACCCAAAGTCAGCTTCCCACCTGCTGCAGCTTGTTCACGTGTGAGACAGCAGAGCTGCGGGACGCGTGGGTGGTGCAGTCAGTTAAGTGTCTGACTCTTGATTTTTAGCTCATGATCTCAGGGTTGTGGAACTGAGTGAGCCCCGTGTCCGGCTCTGCAAAGGGTCTGCTTGAGATTCTCTCTCAGCCCCTCCCCCTACTCATGCAGGCACACACTTGCATGCTTTTTGTCTCAAATAAATAAGTCTAAAAAAAGAGAAAGAAATGATAGAGCTACAAGGTGATCTTTTGGTAGCGGTGTTTGTAGTTACAAGAGACTGTGGGAAATGCCAACGAAGAGGGAAGAATGGAATGAATTATAGTGTGTCTCTGTTGTGGAATACTATGCAAGCTGTGGGAAAGAGTGGGGGTTCTCTTTATGCACAGACATGGAGAGATGTCCACAAGGTATTGCTAAGTAAAAAAAAATATATATATATATAGTGATGTATTATGCCTCCTTTGTGTGAAAGAAAGGGGAAAGTAATGTACATTTAGATCTTCTTGTATCTGAATAATGAGCCTCTGGGAGGTTCTTTTTTTTTAAGATTTTATTTATTTATTCATGAGAGACACACAGAAAGAGGCAGAGACAGAGGCAGAAGGAGAAGCAGGCTCCTTGCAGGGAGCCCGATGTGGGACTCAATCCCAGGACCCAGGGGTCACACCCTGAGCTGAAGGCAGACACTCAACCACTGAGCCACCCAGGGGTCCCTGGAAGGTTCTTAAGTACACTGCATGTGTGTACAAAGGAGACTATACTTTTTTTTTTTGAAATGTGACCTTATCTATCTATTGCAAATAAACGGGGGGACTACAAAATCACCGCCTGCTCGACACAGCCCTGTGTCCCCCTCTAGGCTCCAAGTGCTCCTCTCCTTGTTGGCACTTCTGCTGCTTCTGCTGGGGGGAAGCTCGCTGCTGGCCTGGAGGATGATTCGCAGACACAGACGGGTCAAAGGTGAGTCAGCTCCCTGCCAGGTGCAGGGTGGGCGGGCACAGTCTCTCATTTTCGAGGCTCTGTGTCCTTGTTCCCCAGAATGGGCATCAAATGTGTACCCTCAGACCGCACACCCTGGGTGACCCCAGAGGCCAGACCCCAGAGGAAGTGTCCCTGCTATGGTGGATGCAGGCTGTGGGAGGCGGCTCCCTGGAGGATTGTCTGTGAAGCCATCACCCTCTTCTGTTTAGAACCTCCCACACCTTCACAAGTCCAGGTCTCTCCACAATCGGTCCTGCCCACCCCCTGCCCACACTCTGGAGGGCAGCTGTGCCCGACTTCCTACAACTTGGTAGCAGCTATGACATCAGTCTCTCCTGCGTTTGCTCTAGGTCCCTGGAGCACCTTCTCTGCTTCCTTTTGCTGGCTCAGTCCTGGTGGGCCTCCAAGGCCCTCAGACTTCTTTTCCTCTGGCTCCTTCTCCTGGCTCCCCAAACGTAACTGGGGGTCCCTCCTGGCTGCACCTCTGTACATGCACCATCATGCCCCTTTCACCACCGATTCTCCCCACCTGCTTCCTTGCCGGTCTCCCCACCAGCCTTTGCTACTCTTCATGGTCAGGGGCCATAACCTGAAAAACCACAGAGTCAGTGTTTGTTAACCTATCTTTACTATCTCCAGCTACAAGGGCACCTCAGAAGCTTTGGGCATCCTGGTGCCCACTTGCTCTCCTCTGGGCTCAGATTAAAAGAGAGAACACATGGGACACCCGGGTGGCTCAGGGGTTGAGCGTCTGCCTTCAGCTCAGGGTGTGATCCCGGGGTCCTGGGATCGAGTCCCACGTCGGGCTCCCTGCATGGAGCCTGCTTCTCCCTCTGCTTGTGTCTCTGCCTCTCTCCATGTCTGTCATGATTAAATAAATAAAATCTTAAAAAGAGAGAGAGAGAGAGAGAACACTTGTGATGCACCCAGCACTCTGTCTGGCTCTCAATAAATAAGCACTCAATAAACTCAAAGGGCTCATGAAATAAAGCAAGGCACAGAAAGAAACAGATGTGACCGTCTTGTTGCTGGCTGGGGGCCCAGCTGTCACCCAAAGGAGCGCAGATTTCTTTCCCAGATGGCATGTGAGCCTTACATTTCCTTCTCGACTCTAAAACGCCTTGACTCCATGACTCAGGGGCATCTGTGGTGCGTGCAGCGCAGACGCAGTGCTCCGGGAGCCTGGCTGAGCTAAGGGCCGGGGAGGCGCCCCCTCCGCCCCACACCCCTCCCCACCGTGGAGGCCTGTAGACGCACAGTCAGCCCTAGCATGTGTGTGCCTGAAGCAGGGAAGGAAAACCACTTCCTCTTCCCCGGCTGCTTGTCCCACATCACTTCCGAGTGCCCTCTCCTGACTCGGACCCATGCGTGGTGACCTCCCGCGGAGACTTTCTCAGCCCTGATTGCCTCAGACTTGTGGGTTCTAGCCCTCTCTGCCCTTTCACCCAGAGAGCCTCCTTCTACAAAAGGGACATAGGATGGTTGTAGAGCATTCAAAACATAAGTAAAAGCACAAAGAAGGAAAACATCCCCCGTAATGAATAAGGAAGGAAACATCCTATAATAAATAAGAAATGCAGAGAAAACCAGCCGCTGACATTTGAGGTGTGTCCTTCCAGCTGCTTTTCTTTCTTTCTTTCTTTCTTTCTTTCTTTCTTTCTTTCTTTCTTTCTTTCTTTCTTCTTCATCTTTTTTCTTCTTTCTTTTTCCCCTTAAAATAAGTTTATTTAAGTACAAAGTGAGTTGAAGAAAAATAGAAGCGCCTTGGGTTTTTTTAAATTAAATTTATTTGCACACATGTGGGGGAGGGCAGAGGGGAGGGACTCCTCAAGCAGACTCCCCAGATGATGCACCGAGCCCGACTGGGGGGGGGAGGGGAATCCCATGACCCTGAGACCCTGACCTGAGCCAAAATAGAGAGTCAGATGCATTCAACGGATGGAGCCACCCAGGGGCCCCCTCAGATGTTTTTCAGTGTTTATTTATGCAGATACGATTTCTCCCTTATGGTTTGCTTCAGACCACAATCTCTCTTTTACAGCTTTTTTTTCCCATTTAACCTATTATCATTTCTGTTGCTGCTGTGAAATGTTCTAGAAGTCTCTTACTGCAGAGTTTAACAGTATGTGTGTGTGTGTGTGCGTGGGGAGGGAATTACACCTGGCTTCACTGCTCCTCTGGAACAGGAGAAAAGGCTTCTGTTCAAGTATCTTGACTCTCGGCCTCATCCCTGCAAGTCTCAGCCCCTGTCCCCTCATGGTCCCTGCCTCTCTTCCACAGCCTGCCGCCTGCCCTGTCACACCTGCTGGCGGTTGCTTCACCTCACCTTGCTGTCCTGAGCACCTGCTGTGATGCCAGGCTCTGCGGGGCTCTAGGGGACATGGGTGTGACCAGGGGAGACGGGCCTCCACCTCCCGCGTGCTTCCTGTCAAGCTGGCTACTGTCCAGCTGGTTCACTGCCACGTTCCCTCCCAAGAGAGGTCCCCCCGTCTCTTCCCCACCATCCTTATCCCTCCGTGGCGCCAGGTGGCCGGTCCCTAACACTTCCCAGGAATGCGTCCCCTGAGGGTCCATGTGTCTCACCTTCGACTTTGGGGCTCTCGGAGGGTCGGGCAGTGTCTCCCCCTGGTGCACGGAGTGAGGTGGGCTCTGGGGGTGGCCTGGCCATGCAGGTATACCAAAGGCATTCTGGCTCTGTGTGCACCCCCATGGCCCACCAGCTCCTGGGTCCCTGGGTGGCAGGGGCCAGGGATGTGCAGAGCCTGACCCTGGGGTAGGACTCCTGCAGAGCCACGCTGCAGGTGCCGGAAGCCTGAGGCTGTGTGCCCTGAGCCGTGACCCCCTTGGAGTCACGGGACCCTCCTGTGTGTGAGGGACAGCACTGCCCGCCCCCCAGGCCAAGGAGTACAACAGATGACCCCTGTGACCTCTCCTGGTTTGCTGCAGTTCTATGTCTCCCAAAGGACATAGAACTTATTTTTTAATTAGAAAAAAAATTTTTTTTACATTTATTTATTCATGAGAGACAGAGAGAGAGACAAGCAGAGACACAGGCAGAGGGAGAAGCACGCTCCCTGTGGGGACCCCAATGTGGGACTCGATCCCAGGACCCCAGGATCACGCCCTGAGCCAAAGGCTGATGCTCAACCGCTGAGCCACCCAAGCATCCCTAAAAAAATTTTAGGGCTTTCTAAAACCTATCCCCAGCAGTTCTGACTCCATACATCTGGGGTAGGGCCTTTGGTTCTGCTATTTTTGTTTATTGTGGTAAAAAGCACCTACCATGAAATTTGCCATCTTAACCATTCTTAAGCTTACAGTTTGGTGATGTTAAGCGTTTTCATGTTTTTGTGAAAGAGATCTCCAGAACTGTTTCATCCTGCCAACAGGTGTCCCTAAACAGATACCCTTTACCTGTCTTCTCCCACCTGGGAACATTCTTCGAGTGACTGTTTTGAGAATTAGCTTCGTTTGGCCACTTTCCCCAAGCCGGTGCCTTCCCGCTGGTTCATTTCTTCACACCTCCACTCACTCATTCATTCGTCTTTTCCCTCTTCAACCGATTCACTCTTTCCCAAAGCCTTGAACTCCTCCCCTGTGGCAGACCCCAAGTGGCAGGTCCCCAGGGCCAAAGTCTCTAGGGAAATTATTCCTCCCGATGGCTCATAGGGATCCCCATTCCTCCCTTGTTCTGGGATTCAAACTGCCAACTCTTCTCTTGTCTCTTTAGCTGGTGAGAATTCAGAGCCACTCCGGACCCCTGGTCAGGTAAGACGGGCTGGAGGTGTGCCGAGGTGGCTGGAGCTTCAACAATCCCACTGCCAGTGGAGGGCTGAGTGCATTATCGATGGATAGAGTGGGGTGCTCACCCAGAGCAGAGAGAATGATCCCCGGAAGATCTGGTCATTGGGTCCTCTCTGGAGCTCTGGCCATAGAAAGTGGAATGAGGGAGAGTCCTTCGATGCTGACGTGGGGGGGGCATTCAAATACTGCCCAGAGAAGACCAGAGCGGGGGAAGGAGGAGGCAGGTGGGGAGGCTGGGGTACCCAGAGCATCGAGGGAGTAGGGGAGATGTCCGCACACAGGCAAGAACAGAGGCTCCTCTGGGCTGGACCGTGGAGGGGCTCCGTGGACTCCCACCAAGGCCCCCCATCTCTTGCCCACCCAGGCTACTCAGCAAGGGGAGCTCTGCTATGCGAATCTGGAGCTGCCAACGTGGCCACTTCAGGCAGAGCCTGTGCAATCAAGGCAGGAGGAGGTGGAATATAGCACAGTGGTGAGTACCAGGGCCTGGCTCCCACATGGGGGTCCTGGGCTCTGCTAGAGGCACCACCCTGGGGTGGCAGGGGGCAGAGAGGGAAATGACGGGCCGGCGTGGTGATCTTGTGCCCCCTCCAGCACAGGGCCACACAGAAGGTGTCGATCCTGCCAGAGCTTGGTGTCATTGTAGCTGGGGTGGGAGATGAAGGGGCTATCGAGGTGGCTAGTGATGCTCAACAGTCAGTAAAGCATTGCATTTATTAAGCACCCACTGTATACCACGTGTAAGTGTTAACGCCTGAGATTTCCCACTGTTTTGGTACCATCATTTCTTGGGTATCAACTCTGCTTTTCAGATTTTTAATCAACGAGCCCCTGTAGGTCAACCCTTAGGCATCGTGACTATAAAGCAGAAAATGGAAGAAGCTCCCCTCCCACACCCACCCTGGGGTCAGGACCCACCTGCTAGTGAAAGAGTTCAGGGAGACTTTCGGGGGCTAGTTGTTGGAGAAGATGAAGGGGAGATATGCGGCAGACATGTGGCCCTGAGACTAGTAACATCCTTGTTTTTCTAACTTGGTGATTAATGATCTCAGAGCAGATCCCAGGTACCACCCCCCAGCCCCATCCCTGGGTCTGATGCCTGGGACTTTGTGCTGTGTTTTCACAGGTAGAGTGAAGCAGGGGTGTGGGAGGGACAGTAGGAGAGGATGCATCCCCATTTGCACTGTGAAGATTCCGCCACATCCCCCTCAGGTGACCCCCATCTCCATCCTGAGCTGGGGGCCCATGCCTCCCCCATCTTTCCCTGAACCTTCCATCTCTCTCTCTCAGCAGAAGGCTTCCAGGGAAGAACCCTACTACTCATCTGTGGTGTTTGACTTCCAGAGTGAGGATTCTAAGGCCAACAGGATTCGCTCCCAGAGGACCCTGGAGCAGGAGACACAGTACAGCGTGATCAAGAACACATAAGTCTGTGTCACCAGCCCCACCATCTGGAGGTCTCTGTGGGCCACAGAAGCCCAGGGACAGCCCCCATAGCCCTCACCCACATCCCACTCAGCCTGCTCCCCTGGACGGTCATCAACAAGGCAGCTGGGCGCCATCAGCCTGGCTGGCTTCACTGACAATGAGTGGGAATGGGATTCCAGTGGGGTCCCGCAAGGAACCCTCCATCCCACCAGTTCTTGTCACATCCTTCCTCTCTTCTCTGCTTCCTTCCAGCTAGCTGTGTGTGGAGAGTGGGAGCTCAGTCCCATGTGGCTCTGAGAAAAGACGTGGCTCCCATAGGATAGTATCTCTAAATACCTTTATAAATCACAGCTCCATGGAAGTGCCTGGGATCACTGCGGCATGGGGACAACTGGCGGAGAGCTCGGGAGAATACAAAGGCCCTGAAGATGGAGTCTCCCTTGTCTCATGGACAAGGATCCTGAAGCACAGAGAGAGCAGAGTCTTGTCCATACCTCCAGACCCAGTGGCACATTTCTCTAGACTCTTTTTTTTTCTTTTTTTTTTCTCTAGACTCTTAATCTTATTTTTAATGTTAAGACATATCAAGACAGTTTGAAATATCTTGAGAGAAGAAAAAAGTTATTTAAGCCATGCTTGCTATGTGTCTGCAATCCTGTATTAAAGAAAACTCCTCCCTTTTGAAGGCTGAATAGTATCCCATTGTGAGGATATATCACCCTATGCTTATCCTTTCATCCTATGCTTATCCTTTCATCCATCGATGGACACTTGGTTGGTTTTCATGTTTTAACGATTGTGAATATGTTGCTATAAACATGGTATTTAACTATCTCTTTGAAACCCTGCTTTCCATTCTTTTTAGGTATATACACAGAAGTAGAGCTGCTGAATCATTAGATAAATCTATTTTTAAGCTTTTGGGGAACTGTCATCCTTTTTTCTACAACAGCTACATCATTTTACATTCCCACCTGCAGGCTACAAGGGTTCCAATTTCCCCACATCCTCTCCAACACTTGTTTTTCTGTTTCTTTGTTTTGATAGTAGCCACCCTAATGGATGTGAGGTGGTATCTCATTGTAATTTTGATTGGCATTCCCTAATCTTTTCCTGTGCTTTTTTTTTGTGTGTGTCTTTTTTTGAAACATATTTATTCAAGTCCTTTGTCTAGTTTTTAAAAATGTATATTTTAAAATTTAAATTAAATTAATTAACATACTGTATTATTAGTTTCAGAGGTAGCGATCACTGATTCTTCAGTCTTACATAATACCCAATGCTCATTACATCACATGACTTTGTTCAGTTTTGAAATGAGTTTTTTTGTTGTTGAATATTGGTTGTCCATATATTCTGGATATTAAGCCCTTATCAGATACATAATTTGAAATTATTTTCTCTCATTCTGTAGATTGCCTTTTTACTCTGTTGATAGCATTTTTGATGCACAAAACTTTAATTTTCTTGCTGTCTCATTTGTCAATTATTTCTTTTGTTGCTTCTGATCTTTGGGTCAGATCCAAAAAAATCATTTCTGAATTCAATGTTGTAAAGCTTTTGACCTATGTTTACTTCTAAGAGTTTTATAAATTATGTCCTATATTTAAGCCTTTGATCCATTTTGAGTTTGTTTTTGTATATGCTGTTAGGTAAGAGACCAATTTAATTCTTTTGCATGTGGACATCCAGTTTGTCTAGCAATGTTTATTGAAGCAACGTCCTTTCCCCCTTTGAATGGCCTTGACCTCCTTGTTGAAAATAATTTGGCCACACATATGAGGGTTAATTTCTGGATTCTATTTTACTCCATTGGTCTCTATGCTTGACTTCATGTCAGCATAACTGTCTTTTTTTTTTTAAAGATTTATTTATTTATTTTAGAGAGAGAGAGAGAGAGCGTGTGTGCAGGGCGGATGGGCAGAAGGAGAGAGAGAGAGAGAAAGAGAATCTCAAGCAGACTTCTCACTGAGTGTGGAGCCTGACACAGGGCTCTATCCTAGGACCCTAAGATCATGACCTGAGGGGAAACCAAGAGTCCAACCAGGTGCCCCAGAATCACCATCTTTTAATTACTATGGTTTTGTAGTTAAATTTTGGAACCAGAAATGTGGGCCCTCTTTTTTTTTCCCCAGTTCTTCTTCAAGATTGTTTTTCCTATTCCATGAGGTCCTATAAGATTCTGTATAAATTTTAGGATGGGTTTTTCTATATCTACAAAAAATGTCATTGGGATTTTGATAAGTATTGTATTGAATCTGTAGATCACTTTTAGTAGTACTGACATCTTTTTAAAAAGATTTTATTTATTTATTTAACAGAGAATGAGAGAGAGAGCATGAGAAGGCAGAGGAAGAGGGAGAAACAGTCTTCCTACTGAGTAGAGAGCCCAACACAGGGCTCAGTCCCAGGACCTTGGGATCATGACCTCAGCCGAAGGCAGACCCTAATTGACTGATCCATTAAGACACCCCCGTATTAACATCTTAAGTTTTGACATCTTAACAATATTTAACTTTCCAATCCATGAACATGGAATATCTTTTCATTTATTTGTGTCTTTTTAAATTTCTTGTTTTGTAGTTTTGTAGTTCCATAGTTTTCATGGTACAAGTCTTCTACTTTCTTGGTTTAATTAATTCCTAAGTATTTTACTCTTTTTGATTTTACTGTCAGCGGAACTGCTTTCATAATTTCTAGATTGTTCATTGTTAATGTGTAGAAATGCAACTGATTTTTGTGTGTTGGCTTTGTATCTTGTTACTTTGCTGAATTCATTCATTAGTTCTAACTTTTTTTCTCTTTTGGTGGAACCTTGAGGGTTTTCTACATGGAAGAGCAGATCATCATCAAACAGAGATAATTTTACCTCTTTCTATCCAATTTGGATGCCTTTTATTTATTTTTCTTGCCTAATTGCTCTGCCAGAACTTTCAGTTCTAAGCTGAATAGAAGAAGCACAAGTGGGTATCCTTGCCTTGTTCCTGACCTTAGAGGAAAAGCCATTAGACTTTCACAATTGAGTATGATGTGGACTTTTCATACATGGTTTTTTATTATGTTGAAGTAGTTTGTTTCTATTCCCAGTTTGTTAGTATTTTTGATCATGAAAGAGTGTTGGATTTTGCCAAATGCTTTCCTGCATAAATTGAAATGATCATTTTTTCCTTCTTCATTCTATTCATGTAGTGTGTTACATTGATCAGCCTTTCCATTGAAACATTTTTGCATCCCCGAAATAAATCCCACTTGGTCATAGTGTGTAATCCTTTTACCATTTTGCTGAATTCAGTTTATTAGTATTTTGTTGAAGACTTTTTTGTATCAATGTTCATAAGGGATATTGGACTATAGTATTTTTTTTCTTTCAGTGTTTTGGCTGGATTTGGTATCAGGATGATACTGATCTCATACAAGGATTCTGGAAATGATGCTTCTTTTTCTGGGTTTTGGAAGAGTGTAGGAAGGATTGGTATTCATTCTCCTTTAAATATTTGGTAGAATTAGCCTGGGAAGCCATCTGGTTCTAGGCTTATCTCATCAGGATATTTTCAGTTACTAAGTCAGTTTCCTTATTTTGTTATTAGTCTGTTCAGATTTTCTCTTCTTCTTTCTTCTTCTTCTTCTTCTTCTTCTTCTTCTTCTTCTTCTTCTTCTTCTTCTTCTTTTCTCTTAGAGAGAGAGAGAGAGAGAGAGAGAGAGAGCATGCAAGTAGGGGGAGGGATCCAGTGAGAGAGAAAGAGAGAATCTCAAGCCAACTCTCTGCTGAGGGCAGAGCTCACTGTGGGGCTCAGTCTCACAACCCTGAGATCATGACTTGAGCTGAAATCAAGAGTTGGACGCTTAACTGGCTGAACCACCCAGGTGCCCCAAGACTTTCTTTTTTTTTCTTTTAAGATTTTATTTATTTATTCCTGAGAGAGAGAGAGAGAGAGAGAGAGAGAGAGAGAGAGAGAGAGGCAGAGACACAGGCAGAGGGAGAAGCAGGCTCCATGAAGGGAGCCTGACTTGGGACTTGATCCTAGGTCTCCAGGATCATGCCCTGGGCTGAAGGTGGCGCTAAACCGCTGAGCCACCTGGGCTGCCCCACGACTTTCTTTTTCTTGACTCAGTGTTGCTAGGGTCTAGGAATTTACCCATTTCACCTAGGTTACCTATTTAGTTGATGTATAGCTGTTCATAACAGTCTCTTGTAAATCTGTTCCTATGGAATCAGCAGCCATGCTCTCACTTTCAATTCCAATTCTGGTAATTTCAGTTTTTCTGTGTGTGTGTGTGTGTGTGTGTGTGTGTGTGTGCGTGTTTTGTCTATCTAGGCAAAATTTTGTCAGTTTTGTTGATTTTTTTTGAAGAAACAGGTTTTGATTTCATTTGTTTTCTGGGTAACCCCCCTCCATTCTCTATCTTGTTTATCTTTGCTCTAATCTTGTTTCCCTCCTTCTACTAGCTTTTGAGTTGTTTTGTTCTTTCTTTTTTTTCTTTTTTCTTTTTTTTTAGTTTCCTAAATTATAAAAGTTAGGTTTTTAATTTGAGATCGTTCTCATTTTTTAACATAAGCCTTTATATCCATAAATCTCTCTGTTGGCACTGCTTTTTCTCTGTCTCATGTTTAGTATGTTGCATTTTTGTTGTCATTTGTGTACAAGTACTTCTAATGCCTTCTTTGTTTTTTTATTTTTTATTTTTTTCTTTTTTTTAATTAAAGATTTTTATTTATTTATTCATGAGAGAGAGAGAGAGAGAGAGAGAGAGAGAGAGAGAGAGAGAGAGGCAGAGACACAGGCAGAGGGAGAAGCAGGCTCCATGCAGGGAGCCTGACGTGGAACTGGATCCTGGTTCTCCAGGATCAGGCCCTGGACTGAAGGTGGCGCTAAACCACTGAGCCACCAGGCTGCCCCTAATGCCTTCTTTGATTCGCTGGTTTTGTAAGAAGGTGTTGTTCAGTTGCTACAGATTTGTGAATTTTCAGGGTTTACTTCTGTAGTGATATATTTCTGTTATTGACTTCTAACCTCATCCCATAATGGAGAAAATACTTTGTATGATATCTATTTTAAAAATCTACTGAGATGTAGTCTATGGCCTCACATATGGTTGATCCTAGAAAATGTGCCACGTGCACTGTAGAATGTGTGTGCTGTTGTTGGGTAGAGCGTTGGGTGCGTATCTGTTAGATCCTACTGATTTACTGTGTTGTTCAAGTCCTCCATTTCCTCATTTACCTCCTGTCATATTATCTCATATTATCTCAATAATATCCATTATTGAGAGTGGACTATTGAGGTCTTCAGTTATCATCACAGAACTATCTGTTTCTTCCTTCAGTTATGTCAATTTTTGCTTCATACATTTTAACAGTCTGTTGTTAGGTGCACAAATATGTATAATTGTTAAATCTTCTTGCTGTAACTTCCTATCCAACTTTATGCTGTATGAGAAATAAACCTGAACATGATTTAAAAGAGAGGGCTATGGTAGAAGATAAGATCTAAGACTTAAGGGGGTATTTGAAGGACTCTTCTTCAAATTCAGTAGATTTTAAATCTTTATTTAATTTCCACCAATTAGGAAGAAATCCTCTGTAAAATGCAAAGTTCTAGGGTATAAGTAAGTGTAATTGATGCTAGCTGCTGTAACAACCACAACCATCCAACAAAATTGGATGGAGTAACAGTAGGAGCTAGATCAAGAGGGTATTTCTGTCATAGTCACACACTGTCCCCACCCCCCGGCCCTGTGGTGGCTACCCCTTGGGAGTCCTTAATATCACTTCCCGATAGTGGGTCTCAGGACCATTCCAATTTTCCAGAGAAAGTCTAATGGCACAAGGGGGTGTGCTGGTTCTTCATCTTTTTCCCCTGAAGTCTTGTCGCCCTAATCTACACAAATTTGTCCAGCTCCCTTTCAGGAAGTTCTGCATACCAAAGGACTTTGGGAAAAACAATCTCTGTCAAACCAGATTTCTTTAAAAGTTATTTTATAGTCTTCTTCCAGGGCCCCTGTGGATGTGCATCTTCTAATCACATCATGAAGAGTAGCAACCTGGTGAATTTTCCCTGAACAAAGATTCATTCTAGGGCGATTTGTCAGGAAATGCCACGACCAAGATTTTATTTGATTCCATATTTTAAATTTTATTTATTGGAAATTAGGCAATGTATTACGTGATTCAGAACTCAAAAATTTACAGGGGTTCTCTGTAAAAATTTCAGAATGGACAATGAAAATCAGTGTAGCTATTATTCTTAACCTCAGTCAACTAGAAATAATGTTAATATTTTTTATGTTTCTTCCCTGAGATATTTAAAAATAGCATACATCTATACACCATATATCTCTATTCTTTGTACCTTCCTATCTACATAGCTATCATCTATTTATCAATCATCGATTGACATATGACATTATATATATACACACATATATATGATACACACACACAAATATATATATATATATCCCTCTTCAGTTTCTCATTTGTAAATGGGAAATAAGCCTATAATTGAAAAAAGCCTAAATTCTCCCTATGTTGGTGGTAAGGATACAATGATATAGCAGGGTGCTTGCTTAGATCACATGATACAGTAACAATAAAAGGCAGTTGATATAAAATCCTGCCCCTGCCCACTGAGAGTCTACAATCCCCTCCCCTGTTGCCTTTACTCCACAGTCCTCTGAGTCAAACCATCACGCCCTACACTGACCTCTGCTAATCCCTCTTACACTCAAGCAACTGATGCTGAAGATGCTGAAGGATCAGAGCGTTAACCTGGAAAGAGGAATCCGTGAACTTAGAATCGTTTCTGCTGTGGGAATGGAGGGGTTGTGGTTAGGGTTAGGGGAAGTCTTTATTTTACTAGGGACCTGTCCACTGCCCTTTTCCCATACAACACAAGTCACACACACACACACACACACACACACACACACACACGTACGCACATGTGCACCCGTGTGCATAAAACAAAATTTAAAAAAATACTTTGTGGAGAGAAAATACTTTTAAAATGCTGCCCAATGCATTTCTGTTGTCCCTGGTTGTTCTAATCCATTCCACTAGGCCTACTGCTTTCATCGCCTCAGGGACGGCATGGCATAGCAGAAAGCAGAGGAGAAAGGTTGCTTGCCTCTGTAATTCTGAAAGCTTCAAGGCTTTGCTGAAAGAAGAAGGAATGTGCACAGACCAGAGATTTTGAGTGAACAGTGAGGAGCCAGAGAACGCTTTCCAGTCTCGGGCCAGGAAAGGATGGCCCGGACAGGGAGGGGGGAGAAGGAGGATAGTGACCTGGTATGGGGCTGGGCTACAACTCAGAGTTGCCCAGAGAACCCACACAAAGATCTGCTTTGGATATACTGGGGTAAATAAAATATATTATTAAAATCAATTTCTTTCTTTCTTTCTTTCTTTCTTTCTTTCTTTCTTTCTTTCTTTCTTTCTTTCTTTCTTTAGTCTTTTTTAAATCTTTCTGGGAATGGGCGACCTGGAGTTTATTCATATAGTGGAAACAGATGACTTTCTTTATTTTACAGAAGAACCACTGGCCTGAGTTACCTGAAATGACAAATCCCAATCAGAGGGGTAACAGAAAGTCTGAATCTTACATCCAGGACTCCTGGATCTTGGTGTTTTAAAAACCTTTATTTTGTAACAATTTCAAACTTACAGAAAAAATGTGAAAACAATACCAAAAAGTCCTGATCATCTATTTTATCCTTTACGCAAATTCACCTATTTTTTTAAAAAAAGATTTTATTTATTTATGACAGGGAGAGAGAGAGAGCACAGCAGGGGAGCAGCAGATGGAGACTGAGAGGGAGAGGAAGAGGGAGACGCTGACTTTCCGCTGAGCAGGGAGCGCAAGGCTGCATGTGGGGGCTTCATCCCAGGAAGGCAGGATCATGACCTGAGCCAAAGGCAGCCACTTAACTGACTGAGCCACCTAGGCACTCCTCCCCACCTTTTTAAAGATTTTATTTCAGATTCACTTATTTTATTGAAAGATTTTATTTATTTATTCATGAGAGGCACAGAGAGACAGAGAGACAGAGACACAGGCAGAGGGAGAAACAGGCTCCATGCAGGGAGCCTGTTGTGGGACTTGATCCCGGGACTCCAGGATCAGGCCCTAGGCCAAAGGCAGGCACTAAACTGCTGAGCCACCCAGGGATCCCAGATTCACTTATTTTTAAAAACATTTACAGGCCTGGGGCACCTGGATGGCTCAGTTGGTTAAGTGGCTGCCTTTGGCTCAGGTTCTCAGGTCCTTGGATCAAGCCCCAGTCTGGCTCCCTGCACAGCAGAGAATCTTCTCTCTCTGCCTCTGCCACCCCTTGCCGCTCCCGCCCAGCTCATGCAAATTAAAAAAAAATTAAGATCTTAACACATTTGCCACATTTGTTTCCTTAATCTTTATAACCATATTTTTATGTTTATCTGTATAAATATAATTTTTTTCTCAGAATCTTCTGTGAGTGGGCTGTTTACATGACTTCCACTGGAGCAAGCCTGGGACACCCAGGTGCTGTCCTGCTGTGTGTCCAGTGGTATAGGATGGTGTCCTCCCCCAGTTATGCCTTGCCTTGTTTTACAGTTCAGATTCCCCAGTACAGAGTGTCAACGTGATAAGTATTTACAGGATTAAAAAATGTTAATTTAGGGGCGCAGGGGTGGCTCAGTCCATTAAGCATCTGCCTGTGGTTCAGGTCATGATCCTGGGGTCCTGGAATCGAGCCCTGTGTCGGGCTCTCCGCTCAGCGGGGAGTCTGCTTTTCCCTCTGCCTGCCACTCCCCTAGTTTGTGCTCACTCTCTCTCTCTGTGAAATAAATAAAATATTTTTTAAAAAAAGTTAGTTTAAGCATCAGTATATTTACAGCTGGACCAAGGAGGTGGAAGGTATTTCTAAATACTTGCACCTGAGTCCTTTTGAAAGCTGACCCAGGGCCTTCTTATCAAGGTCTAGAAAATTATTTCAAGCCTATGTTGGTTTGTTTTTAAAACTTATAGCCCACAAGTCTGCTCTTTGGGTAAATCCCTTGATGTGGCTCAGCCTTGGAGTCAGAGGGATTGGACAACCGTGTGTCTCCACCCAATGGCCACATCTGGAATCACACATCCTGGATTCCAAGCTCCATCACGTATCCGCTCTGTTGGCAGGCCAATGTGGAAAGAATTCTGTATTTCCCAAGTCAATGCAGGGGAGAAGGGGAAGGGCCCAAAATAGGGAAGGGAGAGGAAGACTCCTGCTTGGCTTGGCAGTTCCCCTACCTAGGCACCCCTTGGGTGTCACTGTACTGAAAATTCCATTCCCTGCAGCATCTTCTCAGTTCCCAGGTTTTCCCCACCATGACTTCAGCATATCAGAGGGAAGGGCGGTCACCCCACCTGTAGTTGGTGTGGTGCATTTGGTGTCAGACAGAACAGGTGTTAAATCTGTCCTTACTAGCTCCAGGGGCTGGGGCTGGCATTCAGGGCCATTGATTCTGTTGGCTCATCCATAACCAAGAGTGGCCTAGTGCCCCTCCAGTGATTTTCTCCTTCACCAGGCTCAGAAGCAAGCTCTTTGTAAAGGCTCTTACCACCCCCCAACCCCCATCCTCTGTGCTGTTTTCTTGCCTCTGAGACTCTTTCTAAATACCCTTAACCAGGCTTCTCATGGCTCAGAGTTCTATGTTGCCAGTTCTTTGATTTATTGCTGGCAAATCCCCAGCAATGTTGAATTTGACCCTTTGACTTTCCTTTGCCTTACATGTAAATCTGGGCCACATAGGGCAAATGAAGTCACAATACATCCTAACACCCAAGCCAAGGGCAGATCCTGGGTTCTGTGTGTCTGGGAAGGAAAGTGGAAATGGGAATGGCGGTGTCTACTTTCAGGATTGCTGAGAGAGTCCTAGCTGCATCAAGTAGAGGTCTTGAACCAAAACCTGTTTGTTCTCCAGATGTATAAATTTCTCCCTCCTTCCCTCCCTCTCTCCCTTCTATCCTTTCTTCTTTCCCTCCTTCCTTCTATCCTTCCTTCCTCTCTATAGTAATTGTTAAGCAAGTCTATAAGACTCTGTGAGTTTTGTTTTAATAAATTGTAAGAGGGAGCACAACTAGTTCTCCTCTGCCAGTAGAACCCAGCAGGCATATTAGTTGATTGCAGAGTGATGGGGTGACTGGGTCAGCCTCAGCTGCCTTATACAAGCTGCAAAAGTCAGTGTTTTATAGTAACATATTAGAACAAATCATAGGGAGGGGCACGCCTAGGTGGCTCAGTTGGCTGAGTGTCCAACTCTTGGTTTTAGCTTAGGTCATGATCTCAGGTTGTGAGATTGATTGAGTCCTATGTTGGGCTCCATGCTCAGGGGAGGGAAGAAGACTCTGAGGAGTCGGTTTGGGATTCTCTCCCTCTCCCTCTATCCTACCCCCTGCTTGTGCTCTCTTTCTCTTTCTAAAAAATAAATAATTAAAATCTTAAAAAAGAAAAAATTGTAAATATGGTGGTCAAGTACCAATCAGACACATTAACTGTATAATAAGTAAAGCATGAAGTTGGCATCTATTATTCAATGTATGTAAGCAGGTGAAATGGGGAGGAGGGTGAACAGAGGGATGATGGATTCAAACAGGACGAAGGGAGCTTGGGTTAACAAGAATCTGTGATCACCTGAGACTCAGTGAATTGAATTCAAGATCAAAGTCCCCTGTAGAATGTCAATTGGTCCAGTTGCTCGTATGTCCACAGAAGCAGAACCAACCTCACAGTGTGGGATTGATCTGAGCATTTCACATGTCCGTCACCAACAGGATCAAACATGTCCTTCACTTGTCAGATTTCCAACCTCATGAGCTGCCACCTAATCAAAAGGATATGAAGTTAGGAGAGAGATCTGTGTAAAAATTTCCACAAGTGTCAAGAAAAGAGTTTTGGGACAGTAAAGTCCATGTCAGTAATGAAAGTCTAGACAGTAAAGTCTACTCATGTCACAAATGAAATTGAAACTGCTTCATCCTCACTAGGACCAGAGTGGGTCACTCAGAAAAACCTTGCAGAGAGAGAGAGAGCAAAAGCAAGGGCAGGAGCAAGAGCAAGTGAGTTATGGTTGTGTGTTGGAGGCACAGGGGGCTTCATGATGAGAGAGATGACAACCCCGTAATAAAGCATCCATTAATGATGGATACTTGGGTACTTTTTAAAAATATATTTTATTTAATTCATGAGAGACACAGAGAAAGAGGCAGAGACATAGGCAGTGGGAGAAGCAGGCTCCTTGCAGGGAGCTCGATGTGGGACTCGATCTCAGGACCCTGGGATCACGACCTGAGCCAAAGGCAGACATTCAACCACTGAGCTACCCAGGTGCCCTTCAGCTGGTACTTTCACCTATGCCTCCTTATTTAACATTTCATTATGAAAAACTGTCTTTTTATTTGGCAAACATATGCAACTCTATACAGAGTGTTGTTTTGGATCTTCTCAGTTGATTCCCATTCAGATTTTTTTCTGAAATTATGAGTTAGCAACCTCTTCAGGCATCTGAATCAGAGGTATCCAAACTGGGCAGGCCTAACTAACCACATGCTAACTGTCAGAAAACAGGTACCAGGAAGAGGAGTTGTAGGAAGAAATTATTCATTCATGTTTTCATTCATTCATTCATTCATTCATCCATGACCACATATGTATAGAGTTTCGACTATGTGGGGACACAATCCAGCAGGAGCTCAGAGACTAGTGGGGGAGACAGACACTTAAATGTTAAAATCTTAAGACAAAATATTCCTAGGATGCAATGAGAAAGATATACACAGACTCAGGGGAGCAGAAAGGATGGGCATGTGTCCCACTAGTAGACAGCAAGGAGGTATTAGGTAGCTTCCTGAAGATGACTTTTTTTTAAGAGATTTTATTTATTTGAGAGAGAGAGAGAATGTGTGAGCAGGGGAGGGATCAAGGGAGAGGGACAGAGAGTATCTCAAGGAGACTCCCTGCTGAGTGCAGAGCCCAACATGGGGCTCGACCTCACGACCCTGAGATCATGAACTGAGCTGAAATCAAAAGTTGGATGTTTAGCTGAAATCAAAAGTTGGGCTTTGAGCCACCCAGGTTCCCCAAAGGTGACTCGACTGATGAATGAGGTCTTAAATGGTAAGTATAAGTAAACCAGGTGACGCGGATGGAAGTGCGTGGCAAGTGAAGAGGACAGGGTGAGCCAGGGCATGTGGGACCGAGCTGCTGTCCGCAGTACTGAAGCACAAAGCCAGAGGCAAGGGTGATGACAGGTGAGATTGGGCAGGGCGACCAGGTCCTAAAACGTCTGCTATGGGGAACCAAGAAGACCTAGATTTTATTTTTTAAGCAAATAGGGAGCTATGGAAAGTTTATGATTTTTTAAAAAATGTTTTTAACTATGGAAGAAATATTCATCATAGAAAAAATTAGAAACTATAAACATAGAGAAGAAAATAATATAATACCTGCATATTTACATTTTTCTTTACTAAATATGGGTTCAAATAATCTCTTTTAAGATTTGTATACCTTTAAGAAGGTAATTAGTTGATTTAGCCACTTCTCTGCTGTTATACATTTTGGCTGTTTGCAATTTCTTGCTATTTCTATTCTTGAACATACACACTTTGCACATAATTTTTTCTATAAGGAATTATATATCTATCCTTATAGAAATATTCATAATAATATAATATGTAATAATACTATTTATTGTTCCTACACATGAGAGTATGCTTTAGCATATCCCATTGCCAACAGAGGGGATAGTACTTAAAAAAATAGTTGGGGGGATCCCTGAGTGGCTCAGCAGTTTGGCACCTGCCTTCAGCCTGGGGCGTGATCCTGGAGACCCCGGTCGAGTCTCATATCGCGCTCCCTGCATGGAGCCTGCTTCTCCCTCTGCCTGTGTCTCTGCCTCTGTGTGTCTTTCATGAATAAATAAATAAAATCTTAAAAAAAATAGTTGGGACGCCTGGGTGGCTCAGTGGTTGAGCGTCTGCCTTTGGATCGGGTCACAACCCCGGGATCCTCGGATTGAGTCCCACATCAGTTTCTCCGCAGGGAGCCTGCTTCTCCTTCTGCCTATGTCTCTGCCTCTCTCTGTGTCTCTCATAAAAAATAAATAAAATCTTAAAAAAAAATAAACCGTTGCCAATTTGACAGAAATGATATCTCATGGCTTTTCATTAAAACATCATTAATTTAGAAAAGTCCCTATAATTCTCTACCCAGATAATGTCTCTGGACATAAAAATAAAAAAGGAAAAAGAAAGATAGAGTAAAAGAAAAAATACATACAGTGTTCAGAAAATTCTAACAGTTCAGGAAGATGTATAATGAAAATTCCTCTTTCTCCTCTCCAGCTGCAATACACTAATCTCCTTCCACAAAAGTGACTATTTTTAGCTACTTGTTACATAGCCAGAAAGCTTACTATTATGCTAAAAGTACTTCTTTCTGAAAATATCTCTATTTTCACTACTAGCATGTATAAATCTACCTCATTCTTTTACATATGGTTTCATTGTTTTCATCCACTCAATCATTTATTGGATAAATATTTATTAAATAGCTTTTATGTGCAGGAGTGGGGGGCAGCCTATATTTCACACCAGAGAAAAAGCAGGAAAAGAGGTACGTAATGTCCTTCCTTCTCTACCTTGTTCCCTGGTGGGAGGGTAGATAATAAACATAATGAGCTTGGTTAGTCATTGCAGAGGCCTGGACAAGGTGTCTGGAAATAGGTATCCCACCTTGGCTCAGTCAGGAAGTCAGACTGGAAGAGATGGAGGAGGTCATGTGTCATCCATTTCACAGATGTAAAGACTGAGGTCTGGGGAAGTGAGGGGATGGGCCCTAATCCACACTATTGATACAGAGACTGGATTCAGGACCAGGCTCTAAAGAGGCCCAAGTCAACTTCTTTGAGCTGAATTCCTTCATCAGTGAAGTGGGCTGGAGACCAACCAGGGCTGCCAGGAAGGACACTGAGAGAAGCATGCCAGCTGTCAACATGGTGGCATGCTCTTGTTACTCAACGTTCATGGTGACCTGTGATGTCACTTCCCTCTCCTCTTGTGACCATCTGCTCACTGATTCTTTCTGACTTTCCTCCTGTGGGCTTTTCTCTTTTTTTTGCGAATTTTAGGCTCAACACAGTGATTTAACATGTAGGTGAGGTGGGAGGAATGGAGAAAGTGCGTGAGCAGCATGAGGACTTGGAGCCCAGCAGACAGATGGAGGTGCTAGTCCCCTTGCAGATTATTCTACTTTAGGAAGTGAGCCACGGGGACCCTGGTTGCATCTGGTTGGACCAACCCCTCAAGTGCTTTTGAGGTTGACCGCGTCAGGAAATGATGTAAGAAATGAGAGATTATGAAGAGTCCTTTTCATGAAACATCACTTTGATGAATTTACCCAGGTCTGGTCCTCATCCTTGTGAATCTAGAACCCAGACTCCATCCAGGCAAGTGGAGACACTCAACTTCATGATACTCCACTCATGGGATTTATTTGGGGAAAACTCCTTTCCAGGGATCTGAACACCTTGACTGGCATCCTGGCACATCCTCCAGTTTTCTGATGCCAGCTCACCAGCAGGTCCCTGAATGGGCAGAAGGTTGCTCATGAGCCCGAACAAGAATGGGTGTCCCTGCACCAGGGGCCTCCCCTTCTATAGCCAGGCTGGCCTCAAAGGCCCACTTGGTCTGTATCATTCTTTCTTTCTTTTTAAAAAGATTTTATCTATTTATTTGAGAGATAGAGAGCAAGCCCTTGGGCACACAAGCAGGAAGAGGGACATGCAGAAGGATCAAGTGTTCTAGAAATTTAAGATGAAAAGACTGTCAGAAGCCATTATGTCTATGCCTTTGCTACACACAGGACATTGAAGGGACAGAAGCAGGGAGATGAGAAGAGAAGCTCACGTCAGCACAAGGACCAAGATCTATGCATCTTGATCCCACCATAGTCGTCTTTTGCTCCTATTATTCAGGATTGGGTGTGTCTGTCCTGATATGATCAACCCCTAGGCTTTCTCAGGGTGTTTGATGAATCCAGCCTTATCAATTGATGTGCAATCCAAGCAGAGTTTTTTGTTTCTTTCTTTAGAAATTGTTTTTAAAGATTTTATTTATTTATTCATGAGAGACACACAAGAGAGAGGCAGAGACATAGGCAGAGGGAGAAACGGGCTCCCTGTGGGGAGCCCGATGTGGGACTCGATCCCCGATCCCTGGGATCACCCCCTGAGCCAAAGGCAGACACTCAACTGCTAAGCCACCCAGGCATCCCGAAAATTATTTTTAGTCTTAAGAAGTTTCTTTTTGAGTCTGAAAGGATTCAGAATTACCCAGGAGAAGAAAGACTCAAAAATTGTAGAGAATTCATCCTGATTTTATTCTCTGTTCTTGATCTTAGTGGGATGATCTTAACTCTCTGACCCAAATCTGTTCCTCTAGCCTCATGTCCCCTCCTCGAGCCGTCTTGGGAAGCCCCTCTTCCCTGATATTTCCCCAAGCATCACTGGGAGCAGGTTCAGAATCCTCCCTCTCCAGCTCCTGCTTCTCTTGGCAGCAAAAAGGCAGCAAATCCCAACCTCATGTGGATGTTACCCCAGAACTGTTCAGAAGAAATATAAAGGTCTCGATGAGTAATTTAAAATTTCTGAGTAGCCACATTAAGAAGACTTTTTAAAGAGGTGAAATTAATTTTAGTGTACATTTGATTTAACTTAGCAATGATAATATGATAATAACTCAAAATATTATCATTCGATGATATTGGAGATACTAAACAATTTTTCATAATATATCGTTAACAGTATTTTTTATTAAAGAAACTTTTTTAAAAAACAGATTTTATTTATTTATTCATGAGAGATACAGAGAGAGAGAGAGAAGCAGAGACCCAGACAGAGGGAGACTCTGATAAAGACAGAGGGAGAAGCAGGCTCCATGTAGGGAGCCGTGGGACTTAATCCCGGGACTCTAGGATCACGTCCTGGGCCGAAGGCAGGCGCTAAACCACTGAGCTACCCAGGGATTCCCCCACTTAGTGTGTATTTGATGCTTATGGTACATCTCAGTGCAGACCAGCCACCTCTTCATATGCTCAGTAGCCATGTGTAGCCTGTGGCTACCATATTGGTCTGGATGCTTATTATCCTTGTCTCAGCCCAGATCCGCTTTCATCTACCTTCTCCTCTCACCCGTCCGGCTGTGTCTTAATTTCACATATTAGAAAAGGTAATGGTGACAGAAACTTTTAGAACTGCTTGAGTTTTGGAAATTTGAGCATGAGCTTTGTCTTGATAACATAATAAGCAGAATGCACACGAAGTTCCAGGGGTGGCAACCTTCTATATCTTGCCCTCAGATACCTTGCACTCAGGAGTCCACTCCTGACTCCCTGTCCCAGCTCCGTCCTGCCTCTGGCCAGTTGCCCTTCCTTTCCAAGGTTGTCATTTTCTTTCTTTGTGCCATCAATGCAGGTTTTGAAGGTGACAATCCCGTCTATCTTTCCTGCTTGAAAATTAGGGTATGATTCATATTGGATTTTTACCCCTTCCCATATTGGCTTTATTAGGATCAGTTTTATTGATGTTCATCTTATTTTTGGAGCATCGATGCCATGTGCTGGGTGGTGGAGGCATGCCTGATTCTGGGGTGGTGTCTGTGGCACCAACACAGAGAGGGGCTGTCAGTTGTCTATTATCCTGCTAATATAATCTATGTTTTGTTTTGTCTTCCCCAGGGCTGGGTTGGTGTAGATAGCAAATCGCCACACACCCAGGCCCCACAGCAGGTACACAGCACCCAAAATAAGACACCAGAAGACACATCCAGAAGTCCTCCACTTTCTGCATAAACTTGAGAGTCACATGTTGATAACAACTTGTGCCATCCCTGGCTGCTCTGTGTAAATAGATGGTCACCAGTAGGAGGGCAGTGATGTCTCTGAGGCTCAATTAGGTATCTCTAATGAAGGATCAGACTAGACTGTACCACCACCTACAGGGGACCTCCTAACTAAGAACTCTGGTCTCTGCCTTGTAGAGTTTCTGATTCTTCCCGCAGGCCCACACCAACAGAGCCCCATCTTTCCTCAGCTGATGGTAACTGAGGATGCCCCGAGGATATAACTTCCCTGGAAACAGGGAAGAAAGCTGAGCCAAAGCCCATTAGTACTTGTAGGGCAGTTGTTCCCTGAGAAATCTGAAAAAATTTAGGAGAGAAATTGGCAGCTGAATAAAGCATTGATACTTTTTGTTGTCGTTACCAGGGCCACCATTGTTTGGATTTATCCCTAAAACCTGGACAGGGAGGATTGCTAATGCAAGAATGGAGCTGTGAGGAGCTTGTACCCTCTAGGAACTTTCTGTGTCCAAAAAAGGGAGTTGCCCTTGCTCTGGAGGAGACTGACCTGGCAGGATTACACTCCCCAAAACTGCAGTCCACAGAGAGCCCCAGGCCTTGAGAGGTGGGTGTGAGAGCAGGGAGTTTGTCATGTTCACATAAACTGAGGTGCAGGAATCCAGGAAGACAAGAGATGAGCCAAAGAATAGTGTGGGCTCTAGGAAGCTTTCTGCAGAAGACATCTGGGTGGCCTCTTACCCAACTTCTGTTCCCCAAAGATAGAGCTGCCATCTTCTCTGGCTGTGCCCCCTCTTCCCCATGTGGATGAATGATTGGTTGAAGGTGGTCACCTTCATCTGAAGGAGCCATTGAGGAGTCAGGGGAGACCTGGTGGTCAGGGCTCCTGGAAGGTTTCTGAGAGTGGTCTCCTGATTTTCTTTCCCAGAAGTCCGGAGTCTGGTGTGATCACTGTTTGCTTTATACTCTCTGGAGGAGAACCAGATACAGGATGAAGGCAATGCTGAGACCATGATGCAAAGAGTAGGAAGCAACTTATGCCAACCAACTTCAAGAGCATCCCCTATGGCCAAACAAAGCAACTAGACTCCCCAAATGAATAGTTACCAGAGAAACCAGAGAGGAAATTGTGGCTGCTTCCAGCTAAATGCTTTCATAGAGGCCAGAATTTGATAATAAACTTGGAATTTGGGGGACAATAGACTCAGGCCACTAAGCAGGGGGGAAGCTGTACCTACAAGACCACTTAGGACCAGAATCCTTAAAGGCTCCACGACCTCAGGAAAATGGTAGATTGGGAATTATCTGCTTGTAACAAATTGAAATGCTTAAAAAAGTAATAATAATGAATAACAACAGTAGCCTCTCTATGCTACAGCTTCAGGGAGAAAAAAGTTATTAGCAATCATGATAATATGAATAATATCCTTTGAGAATTGTAAGCATGACGCTGGGATCCAAACTTGCCCTTCCCGAGAAGAAATGTGTGAGAAATATCAGAAAGGGAGACAGAACATAAAGACTTCTAACTCTGGGAAATGAACTAGGGGTGGTGGAGGGGGAGGAGGGTGGGGGGTGGGGGTGAATGGGTGACGGGCACTGAGGGGTACACTTGACGGGATGAGCACTGGGTGTTATTCTGTATGTTGGTAAATTGAACACCAATAAAAATTAATTTATAAAAAAAAAAAAAACTTGCCCTTCCCATACATGTAGGGAAACCCAAAGCAGGAAAACCTAAATTAAATTAAATTAAAACGATGCCCAGCAGAAGCAAACCCATAGATACTGCCCAAAATGAAGAATCTTCAATTCACATTTGTCTACAATAAATTTAGCCAAATGCCAGCTCCACCAATAATATTACCAAACATAGAAGGAAACAAGTCACCGTGAGAGTCAGTAGAACCAAACTATCACTTTAATTCTCCAAAGACTTCTGCTGCTGAAATGATCTGATGAAGAAAATAAAGTCTGTTGAATGGGCTTAAAGAAACCTAAGAGGGCACGGTATATATGACAGAGGGAGCAGAGGCTGTTTCAACACTGGCCAGGCAGGTTTGAAAAACAACTGCATAGAACATCTGGAAATAGAGAAATATAATAATTGAAATTTTAAAAAAAACATAATGATTTGCTATACAGCAGATTAGTGACTGGAGGGGACATTATGATCTGGACAGTTTCCCCCCAAATATAGGCATAGAGACAAGTAGATGGTACCCATACAAGGGAGGCTATGAGGCACAGAAGCCAGAATGGAAGACCTACTATGTGCCTACTCCAGTGGTTCTCCTCTGGGAGGATTTTGCCCCCAGGGAACATTTGACAATGTTGGGAGATGACTTTTTGGTTGTCATCTTTGGCGGAGGTGTTCCTGGCTCCAAGCAAGATGGGTCCAATAACTTTTCTTCCCTGCCAGGCTATATACACTTGAGAACTTTTTTAAAAAAAGCTTCATTGAGGTATAATTTATAATACAATGAAAATCACTCATTGTAAGTACACAGCTGGACAAGTTTTAGTGAAGGGATCCAGCTATGAAACCACTGCCAAATTCATTATACGGAAATCTCCCATCATGCTGGAAAGTTTCCTTGTGTCTGCTTCCCCACCTCCAACCTCTGGAAACCACAAAGCTGCTTTTGAAAATTATAGATATTTCTCCTCTGTTTTTCATGTGAAATTCACCTAAAATGTGAATTTTAGATGAAATTCACACAACATAAAAATGAGCCTTTTTAAAGTGACATTTACTACATTCACAATGTTTTTTTTTTAAGATTTTATTATTTATTCATGAGAGACACACAGAGAGAGAGAGAGAGAGAAAGAGAGAGGCAGAGACACAGGCAGAGGGAGAAGCAGGCTCCATGCAGGGAGCCAGACATGGGACTCAATTCCAGGTCTCCAGGATCAGGCCATGGGCTGAAGGCGGCGCTGAACCGCTGAGCCATCCAGGCTGCCCTACATTCACAATGTTATGCAACCATCATGTCTATTTTGCTCCAAAATTCTTTCTTTCTTTCTTTCTTTTTTTTAAGATTTTATATATTTATTTTAGAGAGAGAGAAAAAGACCATGCATGAGCTGGGGAAAGGGGCAGAGCATGAAGAGTAAAATCTCAAGCCGACTCCATGCTGAGTGACGAGCCTGATGCGAGTCTTGATCTCACAATCCTGAGATCACCTGAGCTGAAACCAAGAGTTGGAGGTTCACTCAACTGAGCCACCCAGGCACTTTAATTGCTGCAAAAGAAACCCCACACAATGGTCACTCCCCTTTGTCCCAGCCCATGGCAACCAGCAATCTGCTTTCTTTCTCTATTATTGCTGTCCTTTTGCCTCTTCTAGAATTTTACCTAAATGGAATCATGCGGACTTTGTCTTTTGTGCCTGGCTTCTCTCACTTAGCACGGTTGTTTTGCAATCCATCCCTGTTCTGGAGCATCTGGTAGGTTGTTTCTCTTTATTGCCGAGGACAGTGTGGACGCCATTTGTTTATCTGCTCACCAGGTGATAGGTGTGGGGATGGTTTTCTTGTTGTCTGTGTCATCTGGGGTCCCCCACAGTGTTCCTGGCAGTGCTTTGTGCCTGCGTGGTGTGCAATATCACCGTGCAAAACAGAGGAATGGGATAATTAATGAAGAAAGAGTTGGATGCGCCAGAAGGGAGATGGGATCCTGGAGGACTGGTGACTGTGTGTGGCTCCTGGGCCACCCTCACCACGCACTGGCTGCTATGAGGGGCTAAGACCAGGGGATGGCCCCCAGGGCTGGGTGAGAGGCCCAGGCTCAGCTTACCAGGAGGAGGGTGAGCAGTGGCTCAGTGGGCTTTAGTCGTCTGCAGCAGCCACCGCCCTGGGTTAATGGTGGGGCAGTCTGAATTTGGCCCCGAGGCCAGCTTTCTTGTTCCATTCTTGTTGCTACACGCAGAGGCAGATGACATGAAACTCTCAGTTCCCAGTTCTGGCTATGAAATCAGATGGCTCACCCTGGGCTAGTATCACTGAGCACTTCCACCTGAGGGATCTAGAAACTTGTCTTTGACCTTGGCTTTGTCCTCATCAAGCTGTGTCTCATGAGTCATCCAAACCATTAATTCGTTTTTTTAAAAAATATAATTTATTTATTTATTTATTCATGAGAGACACACAAAGAGAGAGGCAGAGACACAGGCAGAGGGAGAAGCAGGCTCCATGCAGGGACCCTGATGTGGGACTCGATCCCAGGACTTTGGGATCATGCCCTGAGCCAAAGGCAGATGCTCAACCACTGAGCTACCCAGGCAATCCCATTAATTCCTTCTTAAAAAGAAAATGGCATTTCCCTTGAAACCAAGGTGTATATTGCACAACTAATTCCCATGAATTCAACTTTGTCTTGGGGACCAACTTAGCACAAAAGGATTTTTTTTTTAATGTACTTTCTGTTTTCACCTGCCAGTCCAGACAAACTCCTTTCTGAGCTCATTTCCAGGTCCTTCCTGGTCTGCCTTCAGGTAGTTTAGTGTTAAATCGTGTCCTCCATGAGAAGCTAGTGTCCTAAGGGAGCTGTCCTGTTGTCCAGAACTTCCAGATCTCCTCTCTCCTCTGCCTGAGAAAGCTCTCAAAGAGCCTGTGTGGTCCTGGCTTCTCCCTGACTTCACCAAGCACCACTTCTCCTCGTCCTCCTCCTCGTCTTCCTCCTCTTCCTTCTTCTTAAGATTTTATTAATTAATTAATTAATTAATTAATTAATTTATTTATTTGAGAGAGAGCGAGCATGAGCAAGGGGAGGGGCAGAGGGAGAAGCAGACTCCCCGCTGAGCAGGGAGCCTGACATGGGGCTCGACCCCAGGGCCCGGAGATCATGACCTGAGCCGAAGGCAGACACTTCACCAGGCACTTTTGAGAGTGGACCGAGGGCTCTGAGCAAATGCTTTGCTGGCAAGGTCTTCTTGAATCCTCGTGCTCACTCTATGAGACAGATCTGCGACCATCCCCATTTGAGGAAGTGAGGAAACAAGTGGTTACTGTGAGCCAAGGGTCCCAGGTGGCAGGGAAGGAAGCGGCAGAGGTGTGAGGTGAACTCAGGTCTGTCCAATTTCTGAGGCCATAATGCGAACCATCTCCTTTACAACCTCCTTGTCTTCCAGTGTCTATTCTTCACCAAACTGGAGCTATCTTCTTCTCTTGGTAACAATTAAAACTTGTTAGTAAGCTTCTGATTCACTGTAAATGCAGCTCACCCCCCCCCCCCCCCAGCTTCTCATTTCCTTGTTGTAAGAACTGGCTATTGCAAATACTGCATGTAGGCGAACTGGATGACTGGCTGAAGAAAGGGTAATTTTTCTTTATTCTTTTCTTTTTTTCCCCCCCGAGTGTGTGTGCATGCGAGTTGGGAATAGTGGGAAAGAGGGAATCCCAAGCAGGCTCCATGCTCAGTGCAGAGCCTGATGTGGGGCTCAATCTCATGACCCTGAGATCATGACCAGAGCTGAAATCAAGAGCTGACACTTAACCAACTGAACCACCCAGGTGCCCCAGGGAATAATTTTTCTGGCATCCTAGATGATGTACGGAAGCTTTGGGAATTAGATGTGGTCTAGATCACCCCTCAAAGCTCCCCGCAGGAGGGGGAGAGACCCAAGAGCCCAGGGGCACGTGAGGCTAGGTCCTACCCCAGAGGAGGCTCAGGGTCAGAGGAAGGAGGAGCTGCCTCTACTGTCGCTTTGGAATTCAGGACTTTCTTTTCCCCCAAAGTTTTCAGTATCCAATGCAAGATTTTCATTTTCTCGCTAGTCTTTTTTTTTCCTAATAGACTTTAGTTTTCAGATCAGCTTTAGATTCACAGCAAAGTTAAGCAGAAATACAGAGTTCCCACATGCCTTTCCCCCAGCTGAGGCTTCTAACCATCACCCTCTGCACCAGAATGGCACATTTGTCACACACGATTGATGAGCCAGCACTGACGCGCCGTTATCACACCAAGAACATAGCTTACATTAGGATTCACTCTCGGTTTTGTATGTTCAATGAGTTTAGACAAAAGTGTGTCCATGATTATAGTACCCTACAGAGTAGTTACACTGTCCTAAAAATGCAGGTGCTCCACCTTCTCATCCTTCTCTCCTCCAACCCCTAGCAACCACTGATCTCGACTATCTCCATAGTTTTGCCTTTTCCAGAATGTCACATAGTTAGAATTATACAGTATGTAGCCTTTTCAGGTTGGCTTCCTTCATTTAATCATGTAACTTAATGGTTCCTCCCTGTCTTTTGGTGGCCTGATAGTTCATTTCTTTCTAGTGTTGAATAATATTCCACTGTCTGGGCGGACCACAGCATATTTGTCCATTCACTGGGGGATGTCTTGGTTGCTCCCAAATTTTGGCCATTATGAATAAAACTACTGTAAACATCCATGTGCAGGTTTTGGTATGGATATAAGTTTTCAGGTGATTTGAGTAAATACCAAGGATGGCTGGCTCACAGGGTGAGAGTATGCTGAGTTTTGTGAGAAGCTTCCAACCTGTCTCAGAAGTGCCTGTGCCATTTTGCATCCCCATCAGCAATGAACGAGAGCTCCTGCTAATCTACATCCTCCCCAGCATTCAGTGTTGTCAGTGTTTTGGATTTTGGCAATTCTAATAGGTATATAGCAGTATTTCATTATTGTTTGACACCCAAGCTTTCTAAATCATGTCGCACGGTGGCTGCCACAACAGAACCCATGATTTTCCTCTTCAGCTGCAACCTTTCTCTTCAGTGATAACAGGAAAGCAGCTGATATGACAACAGGTTCTTGCATTTCAAGGCAAATGTATAGAAGGAGATGGCAAGGGGCTCCCCTCATTCCTACAATAGTTCACATGCCCTGAAAACAAGGCCTGGATTTAATAGGCTCTTTAGTTACATTTGTTTGAAGGAATGAATGCGTAGGTGAATAAGGGAGGGGTAAGGATCTGACCTGGCCCTAGACCCACACTTTCAATGGGAACAACAGCCTTGGCCCTAATTCCCCAAAAGTCATCCTCACAGCATCCCACTGGACAGTGGTCCCATCTCTTGGGGACAGCGGCCGGCCTCCACCCTCAGGACACCTCCTATTTTGGCCATGCTGAATTGGCCCATCATAGGGATGCACAAACTCAAGGGTGATTCATTAACCTGGCTGGGCCTGGTAGGAGATGGGCAGGGGGCTAAGCTCAGAAAAAGTTTGAAGTAAGTTGACTGGGAAATTAGGAGCTGGGATAGAGATGATGCAGGGGAGCAGATGGTGCCTGTCTGGCAAGAGGCTGAAACAGTGGTGCCCAGAGGGACCCCAGGCCCCTGGCCTTTTCCCTGTTAGCCTTCATAGCATGGGTTTTGGGGAGGCCCAGGAAAGTTGCCAGGACTATACCTGGACCCCCGCTTCTGGGGACTTGACTCCCAGAGAGGCTGGGTGAGGAGCATAAGCAAACCAGCCATAGGGATCTGGAAAGCCTGAGGCAGGTGGAACAAGGGGGACCAATGAGCCACAGGGGGAGATGCTTCAGAGGATAGGCAGGGTAGGTGCTGGAACCTTCTTCCTTTAGCCTCATTTTTTAAGAAAACACCATTCATAGCATATCCAGTGTCAAGAAGAATGAACTGCACGTCCCAGGTGGTGGCAGGGGTCCTTCCCACTGTGGTGGGGCTGCAGCTACTTCTCCGGACCCTGACCAGCTTCTCTCTGCTCTTGGTGAGCTTCCTCTGTAGTTATGAAGCTGCTCAGAAGAAAAAAAAATCCATTAAAAAAAAAGTAAGAAAGAAAAAAAGGAACGCTTGGGTGGCTCAGCAGTCGATCTCAGTCAGGATCTGAGCCTGGGATCCAGGATTGAGTCCCACATCGGGCCCCCTGTGGGGAGCCTGCTTCTCCCTCTGCTTATGTCTCTGCCTCTCTCTCTCTGTCTCTCATGAATAAATAAATAAATCTTAAAAAAAAAAGAAAAGAAAAAGGAAGTAAGAATGCATGAAGAGGAACTCATGGGAAAGGAGAAGTTGTGCTTTCTTCTTAAAAAAGCAATCTTGGGCAGCCCGGGTGACTCAGCGGTTTAGCACCGCCTTCAGCCCAGGGTATGACCTGGAGACCCGGGATCAAGTCCCACGTCGTGCTCCCTGCATGGGGCCTGCTTCTCCCTCTGCCTGTGTCTTTGCCTCTCTTTCTGTGTCTTCCATGAATAAATAAATAAAACCTTTAAAAAATAATAAAAGAGCAATCTGCTCCTACTGTCTACACTTCTCTGTCTCCACTGACTCTTGGTTATGACGTCTGCTGAAGTGAACATGTGAGGAGCTGCCTCCATCTAGAGCTGTTTAAGATGCACAGGGTCTTTGGCATCAGGTTTCTTAGTAGAAACACATCTGCTAGAAAAAGGTCTCCTGCTCTAGTGGCTAATTTATGATTTCTGTCTTTCTCCCTGCCCCAGACAGTGGGTGTAAAAGGCAAGTTTTGCTTCATAATTTTCTTTTTCTTTTCTTTCTTTCTTTCTTTCTTTCTTTTTTTTTTTCTTCATCATTTTCATGACAACCCAAGAGGCAGTTCCCAGGAGAGTGTGTGTGTGCATGCATGCACTCATGTGTGTGGTGGGTGTGATGTTCAGGACAGATGAAAGATACCTACCCTAGGGCATCTTCTTTGATGATGTCATGAGAGTAAGAACCCAACCACAGAATCTCCAAAAACATAGGGGTCATTGAATATCAACCAGTAAGACACTGTGGGAAAAGCTGGCACAAGACAGCAATTGCCAGCAGCCTTGCACCCATTTGGGCCAGCTGGTGAAGCTCCTGGGCTCTGACCTTGTACCCCAAGGGCTGGTTGTCACCCCCCGAGTCTGGTCACATCTTGGAGAGCTGGGCCAGGGAAGTATTCACAGAGAGGGTCCTTTGGTGCTCGTGGATCTATGGACCTTGGTCTCCAACAGAGTGACTCAAAGGCTCTTAGTCTGGTTCAAAGTTTATCCTCTCTGGCCCCAGTGGAATTTTCAGGCCGACCACTGACTAGAACCTTAAACCAAGTGAAAGTGGGAGAAAACTTCTCATTGGCTGAAGGGCAAAGAGAAGGAACTCTCACTTCCCGGTGTGGAGGAGGAGTTCCAGCTACTATGCTAGGGACAGGGATTCCCATCTCCTTCATCCCCTGGTGAGGTATTTTCCCGTGGCCTCCTAAGCCCGAGAACCAGGGCCTACCTCTTAGGACAAAAGACAAGGTGGACACATCTTCTCAGGTGTTCAGAGGGGAACGTTCCACATAGAACCAAGGGCTAGGGTGTGGGGAAGATGGAGTGATGTTGCTCAGAGGGCACAAGCTTTTGGTTATGAGTTCTGGGTTTAGTGTAGTGTGTATAGTACGATGACTACAGTTAATAATACTGTGTTTTATACTTGAAATTTGCTAAGAGGGTAGATCCGAAGTGCTCCTCCCATATCAAAAAAAAAAAGTTTGTAAAGTGATGGATTTGTTAATGAACTGGATTGCAGTGCTCATTTCACAAGGCATATAGATCTTTTTTTTTAAAAGATTTTATTTATTTATTCATGAGACACAGAGAGAGGCAGAGACATAGGCAGAGGGAGAAGCAGGTTTCCTGTGGGGAGCCTGTTGTGGGACCAGATCCCAGGACACAGGGATCATGACCTGAGCCAAAGGCAGACTCTTAACCACTGAGCCACACAGGAGTCCCAGCATATAGATCTTAAATCATCATTTACGCCCCTTAAAAAAAATCACATGTACACCTTTAATATACACAACTTTATTTGTCAATTGTTGCTCAATAAAGCTTCATGGGACAACAAAAGGCAACATTCCAAACTGATGTGTTTGTGTGTTTTCGCACGTGGGTGGACATGTCTCAGATGGGGCTGTTCCTCCTCATGTGAAGTGGTGCTACCTTCAGTGAGAGGACCCAAGGCCTGTATGTAAGTTGCAAAGTGACCAAGTCCATCCAAATGGATAAATGAAAAAACATCATTTATCTCAGACAATTTTAGTTATTAAAATAATCTAAACAAATGAATTATTATTATTATTTAAACATCATCATGTAGGAGAGGCAACATCCTTTCCCTCAGTTTTCCTGACTGCCCTCCCCAACCTTGAGGTGGTTTCTGAGGCCTAGCAGCCCCAAGGGAGAAGGGAACGTGGCTCCCTTGGAAGCCACAGAGAGCTCAGGGAGCCAGGACAGAGGAGGAGGAGGAGGAGGGAGAGGGAGGAAAGCCAGCCCTGGAGCTGGGCCCACAGAGCCTCCTGGTCCCTCCTCTGCTCAGGGTACTCAGAGAAGTGTCCTCCCTGGACAGAGGGGATGCCCCAGAACTAGGAACCCACACAGATTCCCCTCTTTGGGGTATGAGTGTGAGTGCATCCATCAGCGTTCTCATGGGCACAAGCCATCAAAATCCAACTCAACCGGCTTGAGAAAAAACCCTTTATGTATCAGAAGCTCAGACATGACACGTGCTGAGCTGGTCTCAGGAGTGAAGGAGACCAGGGTGTGGGCAGTGCTTCATGTCTCTGTCTGCACCCCTACTTCTTCTCTCTCTGCTTGGGTGCCTGGGCCTGTGCCCTGACTTCTTCCAGCGGAGAAGGCATGGCTTGAATTCCACCCCAATAGCTTCGACCATGAGCTTCAGCCCCATGGTGGGTAGGGTGGGACATCCCACTCTCGAAGGAGTGGGAACAAGGCCATGGCACCTCAAAAGGGGCCCGGGTTGTGTCTCTGAGCTGTGCAGATTGGGGTGGAAGGGTTCCCGGCCAGCCCCTCAGTGTTTCCTGCCTCTGTCACTGCGTCCTGAGGACCCAGAGGCATTTCTTTCACAGCCTGTGTCTCCTCTGGAAATGAGGTCCAGGGGCAGAAGGTTCTGCTCGTCCATCTGTCTAAGGGGTTGTGTCTTTGATGAGAAGATCAGAGGGCAAGTTCATATAGACGGTCTCTGCTGAGACCCCTTCAACCAAAGCACAGCAGCGACCAACAGGAGCAAGATGGGTACCTTCAGGAACACCAGGAGAATGTAGTGGTGCCTGCAAGAGGGGACAGAGAATGTAGTGGTGCCATCAGAGCCCCAGGCCCCGGGCCCATCACTCTCAGGGCCCCGACAGCGTGGGACATTGGCCAGCTAAGCAAAGTCTGCGACCGTGGACCTGGCAGGCCTACGCCGAGACTCCCCATGAGCCTTCTCAGTGGCTCAACCATCAGGGTTCCTCAGAAGGACCTTCAGCCTGTTGGTTTTGCTTTGCTCTGGGCCCACCTTCCTTTCTGATGGCGCCTCCCCGAGGCTCCCCTTCCCGAAGCGCATCTCAGCGCTGTAGGGTCACCCACGACAGGCTGCGTGCCTTTGCTGCTCCCATTAATGCCAGCTCGGGGTGACTGAACCACACTCCTGCTCTGCAGCACCCAGTGCCTTGCACCGTGGAGATTTTGTCCTCTCTCCCCTTGCACACTCTAGGTCATCAGGGCTTTTTTTCTTGACAACTGAATATAGAGAAAGATTCTGCAGAGCAGCTTCCTGGGGAGGGTGGAATGGGAGATGGGGGATGAGAGGCGACACCGGCAGGAGACAGTTGGTAAGAGGGGAGTGGCTTTGGGCCTTGACCCTGGCTGTGACAGCTCTGGCAACCTGTGAGGGCACTGAAGCAGAGCAGGAGAGGCCCCAGGTAGGGGCAGGGTAAGGACGGAGGCCTACACACCTGATGTAGGAGCCAGACGATGTCCCTGTATGGCCTCTGGTAGTTGTCCTGGATTGTAGGCTGGCCTGGGTGCTCAGAACCCCTAGACACAGGCAGAATTGGCCACAGGTTATGGGGACAGACAGGGGCTCATGCATGGCTCTTGGTGCCCTGCCAGGCCCCCTGGGGAGCTCCCCTGCCCCTGGACTGGGAAGCTTCGTCTCTGGATACAGTGCCCAGGCTTCTCCCTTTCTGGTGCGTTTTCTTCTTCTTTTAAAAAATATTTTATTGATTTATGTTACCAGGGGGCAGGTAGAGAGGCAGAGGGAGAGGGAGAGAATCTCAAACAGACTTTCCGATGAGCACAGAGCCCGATGCAGGGCTCCATCTCACTACCCTGAAATCATGACCTGAGCAGAAACCAAGAGGCAGAAGCTTAACTGACTCAGCGACCCAGGTGCCCTCTGCTGAGTTTTCTGAACCACCACTCAGTTACTTTCCATTGATTCAGATGTGGCGAGAAGAAATAAAAATGAATCAGGAGCATACACTGCAGTTGCTTCTGGGGAGAGATCTGGCTTTCCAGTTCTGTCCGCTTAGCCTTCTAGGTGGGACTTTCAGCCAGGGGGAGAACATCCCTGGTCCTTTCTGCTCAAGCAGCGCCTACTCTGGGCTCGAGGACAGATGGTTCTGGAAATGGGGTGCCCAGTTTTTGAGGTGGTAAGGAGGAGGACTCAGGAGGACTGGTGGATAAGAGAACACATTCAGGTTCAATCGTTAGCAATGGTTATGACAAATTAAACATCTTTATGGGAAACTGTGGTTACGATTTATGGTTGACTGCTTGGTCATGGATTCCTGAGACCAGCTTGGCACTGAGCATCCATGACCTGTTTTTTAGTTGAGTCCTAGGCCTGAGGAGACCCCAGGACAGTTTGAGGGGTCCCTGATTTTGGCATAATGGCCAAAGCCTTCCTTTCTCTTCACAACATCCACTGTTACGTGATTCCCTTCTTGGGTCCCTCTATCTCCTTGCTCACTCTTACGCAGCCAGGGAAAGTAGAGGACAGGGCGACTGGGGGCCCAGAGAGGAGAGGCACTGTTGAATGCCCAGAGCTACTCTGGGTTGCCGAAGTTCCTGGGGTTCAGGGCTTCCCCAGGTGTCTCTCCTGACCCTCTGTGTAGTGACGGGTCTGGAGCATGACTACCAGAGATTGACCACTACCTAAAGCGGTGCCCCAGGATCCTGTGCAGGCATCCAAGGTCCACCCATGCCAGGGCTGTTGGTCCCCAGGAGAGCTGGCCTGGGTCATGGGCAGTGTGTGTGGGGGTCCATATCCCCACTCCCACCCTATAACCTGCCAGCCCTGCATGCATCAGTTGAATACCTCAGGTGACCTCAGGGACTGTGATGAGGACACTCAGGTACTCAGCCATTTCCCTTCTGCCCTTGGGAGTGAGAGCCCCTCACTCTTTCTGTCCTGAGCATGAAGGCCTCACTGTGTAGACAAGAAAGTTCTTACCTGGGTCAATGGTCACTTTGATAGGTGCCCCAAGGTCAGGTCCAGGTTTGCTAATCCCACACCAGTAAGTGTCTGTGTCACTTTGCCTGACCTCCTTCATGGTCACTGTGAGCAAGCGCTGTCTCTGGTTGTCCCTGATGGACACATGGTCTCTCTTCACTTCTTGCTCTGATCCTTCTGTTTGAACAAGGATGTCACATGATTTCCAGTATGCTCCACGACACCACCACTTCTTGTAGGTCTCCCATCCTGGTGTATAGTGACACTGCACAGTCACTGAGCCCCCCTCTAGGCCCCTCACGGACTCTGGGCCTTGGATGGAGACACAGCCTAGAAAACAGAATCCCAAGATACAACTCTCTGGAGCCAGGCCTGGCCCAGGAGCCCCAAGGGCTCAAGTGGCCCCAGTTCTTGTGTCCAGGAACTGAGCCAGAGTCCCGGCCTTTGCAGCTATCACCTAGCTGACCCCAGAGATCCGCCTCCTCTATCCAGCTTCCCCAATACCTCCCATGGTGATAGTGTCCGACTTTTTTGGTCCTCACTTCCCTGGCCCCCTACTCACAGTGGTGACACTCTTGACTTTCTGACACTGTTTTTCCTTAGCTTTGAAACTCAGTCCTCATCCACTTTCTTCCTTCTCCAACTGCTCATCTCCAAGGCCTCTACTGATTTCTCTTCCTCCCTCTTTAAATCTTGGTGCAAAAGTGGTGTGTTGCTAAATACTTAACAACTAGCCCTTTGGGGAAGGAAATCTCCATTTGTGGCATTTTCCAATTTCTCTAGGGTAAATAGTCCCACCCCAGTTGATCTCAAGCAGTCAGTGCAATGTTACTGGACACACAGCTGTGAAGAGTGGGATCTTGTGAGCAGCCTGGCGGTCTCTCTCCAGGCCTCATTTTGTCCCACTTTATTACACCCCCATGGAGGGATTCTTCCTTTCTGTGATTTTGGCTATTGCCAACATGCTGATGATTCTCCCACTCCATGTCTGTGGCCCACATTCTCCCCTTAGCTCCAGCTTACCATTTCCAAATACACACTGTCCATCTCCACCCCAAAGTCAATCGTCACAAGACTAAATCCACCCTAAACTTGTTCTGCTTCAGTATTTCCGCTCTCCATCAGAAGGCTCACGTGGCAGATAGCAAAGGGCTGCTGGGAGTGGGAAAGGGTTAGAGGTTCGCACAAGTGGACAGGGTATTGTGCTGCTCTGGGGATAGATTCCAGTCAAGCTGACTGAATGAGAGTGGACCGACACTCTTTGTCCCTGGCAATGACCTCTTGTACCTTGATCAAATGGAAGTGAACAAGCACAGAGAAGCAGAGACGCACAGTGGACGTCTCTCCTGTCTTAGCCCCTCCTGACTAGCTTAGAGCTTCAGGGTCAGGCCAGGGGGGTGAGAGTATCTCCATGCGGCCACAGGAATCAGGTCTGTTGTACCGGGAAGGCGCACCTCCTCACGCCCTGGACTGTCTCCTCAATGTTCTTTTACTTCACTTGAGGTTTTCATTTGTGCTCGGTAGAATCCTGCCCCCCAAAGACGTTGACCTCCCAATCTCAAGAACGTGAAGTGGGGCAATTATCCTAGATTATTTAGTTGGGTCTGATGTCATCAGAAGGGTTTGTATAAGATGAAAAAAGAGTCAGTGTCAGAGTAAGAGTAATCTTCTTCCAGATTGGAAAAAGCCATGCTGCAGGAAGATGGATAAAGGGATTGTGAGCCAAGGAGCTTGGGCAGCCTCTGGAAGGTGAGCAAGCAGATTCTTCCCTAGAACCTTCAGAGGGAATACAACCTTGCCTACACTTTGATTTTAGCCAGTAAGACCATTTTGGACTTCTGACTTTAAGAACTGTAAGATGATAAGTTTTGTCATTTCAAGCACGAAGTTTGTGGTCATTTGTTACAGCAGCCATTGGAAAGAAGCTTAGCTCAGCAGAACTAACTCTACTCTAGAGAACTTGGCATCTTCATTGGTCCCGTCCTTCCCTTCTTCCTCTACAACTGATGGGTTAGCAATTTCGTTAACTCTACCTCAAAAACACTTCTCAAAATGATTTCCTTCTTTCCTCCCCTGCTGTCATAGTTCGTGATGACAGTATGACATAGCAGAAAGAGATTGAATTTGGACACAGAAAGGCACACCTACCACACATTACTTAGGAAGTCTTGGGTAAGCTACTTCGCTTCCCTGGGCCTTGCTTCTTCTCTATTTGCAAAATGGCTATGCTAATTTCCACTTTGCAGGTTGTTGTAAGACTTGGGTATGTGTCAAACTGCAGGTACCCTTTTGGGGGTTGCCCCATCAGTTGGAGCCTGTCACCACTCAGGAGCTCATCTGGTGCCCGGATCATGGCTGTAGCATCCAGAGAGGCTTCTCCAGCTCCTGCTGCACTCCATTCTCCAATGTCCTCTGCACATTACTGCTAGAGTTACATGCTGAAGTTGTCCCATCTTGGCCTCACCTGCACTTGTCATGAGCAGGATTTCAAGGTCTTTTCTACAGCCACTCCCCACTGCCTCAGAATGACTTAAAACACTTTAGTCGGGCATTCAACTTTTCTTTTCCTTCTAGATTCAATCTCTCTGTCCAGCACCATTTCCTGCTCTTCCCTGCCTTCCGCTGGACCCTATAGCCCACCCCTACTTTTCTCTTCTTCTGACTCTGATGTGCCCTCCCAGGTGCTATGTCACTGCTCATGTCCTTCCTTCTATCAGGAAACCCTTCTCTGAGCCCACCCCGCCTACAGGTCACCTTATTCCCTTTTCCAACCAGAACTACTTCCTCCCGTTTCTCCATATCCTTATAGGAACCTGAGTGCCACACAGATATTTTGTTACCATTACCAGTCTCTCTCTGTCTTCCTTACTAGGATGCTCTGCCCTGAAGGAGAGACTTTGTGTTTGTGTTTTCTCTCTCTTCCCCATTCCCAGTCCCCGTGTCTTGCACGGTATCTGGATCCTGGAAGTTACTAATAAAGTTTATGATTGTTTTTGCAAAG
This sequence comes from Nyctereutes procyonoides, assembly GCF_905146905.1. Classification (NCBI taxonomy): domain Eukaryota; kingdom Metazoa; phylum Chordata; class Mammalia; order Carnivora; family Canidae; genus Nyctereutes; species Nyctereutes procyonoides. The sequence continues at coordinate 54,468,419 of NW_026575020.1, forward strand.
GAGCTGGCTGTCATGATCTTGGACACAATCATTTTGATTCTGGCATGAATTACAATTTCCATACCAGAGGCCACTAAAGTGGAAGGCTGCCAATTGCAGGGCTAATGTAATACATGGTAGACTCTGGAAGCAAATTCAAATATCACTACTGGGAGATCAGGCTAATAAATAACTGTCTACCCATACCATGGTTAAAAGAAGAAGACACATCACAAATAATAATAGGGAAGATGTCCCAGATATGTTATTATCAGGTTCTTAAAAAGTTGCCTAACAGAGTGTTTGGATTCCGCTTCTATGGTTTTTCTGCAGTGCATGCATAGAAAAAAAATAGGGCAATAGGTGTTGTAAACTCTTAATAGCGGTCTGTGCTGAAACTGGGGTTTGGGGGGGAATTTCACTGTTTAAGTCATACATTTCTAGTATGTGAAAAATGTTTATAATTACCTGACAAAAACAACTAGGAAGAGATTTTAATAATTGAAGACTCAATTAGGAAAAAAGTTGCTAAGAGACAGTAATCAGTGTCAATGAAAATCAAATACAAGAGTCAGCAGAAAGGGTCATTTTCCTTCTTAGGACAAAACAGACAACACAGCTATGATCCAAAGTTGAGGGTCAGTGAAGATGGTATTTGCCAATAATCATAAACAGGATTAGAGACGTTGTTGACTCAAAATAGGAGTTCATCAATTCCAACTTTGCAAATTTAATCTGGCAATAAAGCATTCATAATGTGATTAGGTTTGTTTAAAAAATATGTGGGAAGTTTTCATAAACACAGACTGTGATAGATGGAACTACTAATCAGTGTTTTTTTTTTTAAGATTTTATTTATTTATTCATGAGAGACACAGAAAGAGAGAGAGGCAGAGACGCAGGCAGAGGAAGAAGCAGTTTCCATGCAGGGAGCCGGACGTGGGACTCGATCCCAGGTCTCTAGGATCACACCCTGGGCTGAAGGCGGGGCTAAACTGCTGAGCCACCCAGGCTGCCCCATAATCAGTGTTTTGTCGAGAGTTGGTCTGAAGGAAAATGGAGATGCTAGGAGAGCAGTCGGCTGGAAGCAGAGCTCAGGAACAGGGCATAAAAGCATACAGCTGTTTGAATCTCAGTTTTTCCTTTCCCTGACTCTGAGATGTAACCTCTCTCCTTCTTGTCAATCCTTTGGGAAAGTTTGCCACGCACGCACAATCCTTGTGTGAATAATCTTGTGTCAAAGTCAAGAAAATAGTTGAGCTCCCTATCTGGGTTGATAGCAAGGCAATCAAGGGGAAAGCTCAGAGCAGAGGGGCTCGTGGGGGTGCGGGATGTATTAGGGGGTTTGAGCCCACCTTGTTTTGCACAGAAGGGACAGGCATCCCTGCTGGTGGCCCCATGCATCTGTGCCAGCTCAAGCTCTGAAGAGTAATTTCTGGGATACAAATCTGTTCTACTGTTCCTCCACTTACAAACACTTACGAAGTGCCCATCTATGCCAGTGCCCTACCTTCCTCTCAGGGCTGCTGCAGGACTGTGTAATGGAGCAGACAGGAACATCCTCCTGGAAGTTGAGTCATTCTGACTTCACCTCATCCACTTTCTCTCCTTTTCATTTCACAGAAGTAACCCAGAGCACCTAATGGTGGTCTGTTAGTGGGGTGGCTTTCTTGCATCACTGACTATTTCACTCCCTTCCCTCCTGAAGTTACAGAGTTGGAGGAGGAGAGACACCCTGCCCTGTCTCTGCAGCCAAGCCCGTCCTGCCCAGAGCAGGCAGAACAAAGCCAGAGAGCAGCCACTGTCATCTCAGCCTTCAACTAGGGGAGAAGACTTTTTTTTTTTATAGATTAATTTTTATTGGTGTTCAATTTACCAACATACAGAATAACACCCAGTGCTCATCCCGTCAAGTGTCCCCCTCCGTGCCCGTCACCCATTCACCCCCACCCCCCGCCCTCCTCCCCTTCCACCACCCCTAGTTCATTTCCCAGAGTTAGAAGTCTTTATGTTCTGTGTCCCTTTCTGATATCTCCCACACATTTCTTCTCCCTTCCCTTATATTCCCCTTCACTATTATTCATATTCTAGGGGAGAAGACTTTTGGGTGAGTGTGTACATATAAGGGACACTGTGTGTGTATGTGTATGCATGTGAATGCATGAGCACACAGATGTGAATGGGGGCATGACTGCATGTGAGTGTGTGCATCTGACTTCATTGTGTGGTTGTGTTGTGTGTGGGAACCCGGGCAGTTCACCCTTCCCCTTGGCCTCTGGGTGAGCTGGATATTGGGATTAAGAGAGGGGGCAGATGGGGGTTTCTGAACTCAAATGCAAAGCTAGAGTCCAGGGGGAGAGGCAGACAATCTGAACTGCTGTCTTTGGGAATTCTGGGCCATTTGGAGTCCCGCCTAGGGAGCATAGTGTTCACAGAGAAGCCGCTGCCCTCCCCATCCATCTATAGATATCAGCACGGGGCTACTCTGCCACCGATAAAATCAGCAATGGCAAGGTTAATTCTAGAATGACCCCAGATCTCGTCTATTCACATCTGATCTGCATAGCAGGGTCTCACAACATTATAGCCAGGAAGGGTGTAGAGACCTTCCATTCACACTAGAAATCCAGGTCTTAGAACAATGAGGGACTTGCCCATGTCATGTGCCGCTGTCAGGACTGGAACTCCAGTCTCCCAACTCCCTGACGAGGCCCTTTCTTGGGAATCCCTGTGGACCAGTCTGTTTTGCTAGATGGTCTGCCTCCTGGCTCATAGAGGAGGCTGTATGTGGCCCACAGATATGGCATGCAGTGTGCAAACTTTTGGACTGACCCCAATGTCTTCTCAGTGTATGCAGTGGCTTTCCACAGAGGAAAAGATACATGACCTCTTCCCATCTCCCACTTGGGTTCCTGAGCAATCTTCTCTTAAAGTCTCAGTTCCTGGGCATGCCATCCATCCAAGGGTCTTCTTATTTTGTCTTGTGTGCTTCCAACCTCATGGCCAACCAGTCTCCCCCAGGGTCCCCTGAGCACTGAGGCCCCTGTGCATGAATGCACCATCCTTTCTCAAGCCTCCATATCCTGGCCAAGCAGTCCCCTCTCTCTGAAATGCTCTTCTCCCTTCTCTGCTTGAAGGGCTGATCCCTTTAAAGGACATCAAATGGATGGTGTCTATGTGGCTGTCTGCAGCTCCTTTAGCCAGACCTGCTTGGGCCTCTGAGCACACCTCCGTCGATGCCTCATCATATCCTGTCACTGGTTGCTGTTTATTTGCACGTCTCACCCACTGAGCTGTCTGGAGTCTTCTTTTTAATGGCCAATCCTGTTTCTTTTTTCCCTTCAAGTCCTGAAGGCCTGGTGTATGTCTGGCATAAAGTAAGAACCCAGTGTTCTTAAGGAGTCCTTAAACCCCATTCAGCATTTCTGGATAAATTAACAAAGCCACCTCTTATTTCCCCAGGTACAGCACCTCCCTCTCTGCCTGGACTAGCTCTCGGCCCCCTGCCCCACCCCAGGGGTACCAGGTCCCTGGGGCCTCCCCCACCAAGCTCACCTGGGAGGCTGAGCAGGAGAAGAACTGGCTGCAGCTGCATGGTCCTGCCTCCCGGGCTCCTGGCCCCTCTGACTGACAACTGGAGAGCACACTTGGATCCCAGCTGGACTCTCACAACTCGGCCTGAGGCCACGCTTGCACTTTGTTTGTCTGGACTGCCTTTGCGTATTCTGACCCATTCACTTCCTCTTGTAGAGTATTTCCTGTCTTTAATTATTCAGCAAATTGAGTGTCATTTCTTGGAAGGGCTCGGGGAATATGTGTCTTATTACACTTTTCCATTACAAAGGAAAGAGGAGACTACATATGTGGAGTGAGGAGTGGGGAGGGGCAGGATGAGATGTATCTGCAAATGGGGCAGAGCAAAGGGCATCTGGCCTACCATGCTTTGGGTCAGGAGGTATAGTAGTCTGGGTATCAACTCCAGAAATGTTTCTCTACCACAACAATGGGTCCCAGCAGCAGGAAACAGCTCCTCCTTCCCACTCAGGTGTCACATAAGCAAGCTTGGCATACTTGGAGATGCATTTGTTCAGGTGTTATAACCAACGGCATAAAAGTGCAGGTTAGAGGACTGGACAGGCCTGGTCTCTAACCCCAAGCACCACTTAATAGCGATGATCATGGACAACTTACTGAACTTTTCTGAGTCTCAGGTTTGTTTCTATAAAATGGGCTCATAAGAGTTCTCATGGGAATTAAATGAGAAAAAGTATATGAAGCTCTGAGGACACAATCCTGGGATAGGGCTAACACCCTACATTTGTATTCGTGCCCTGGACAAAACTTCAGATGTTAGATGAAGAGTTGCGTAAAATAGGCCCAAGGCAGGAGACTGAGATAGCCTGGGTTTCCTCATTAGTAATAAGACAAATTCTAGCCTTAACTTGACATAATTTAGTTAAGATCTTGATTTATAACCCAGTAGCTAAAATTCTTGAAGAAAACCTTTGGGAAGCACATAAAGGTACTTCTTCCCTGGTGTCCAGGGCCGGCTATGGAAGGAGGAGGTCTTCCTGGAGGTTCTATAGTTGGGGGCACAATCAGAAGGGCTAAGAGGAGGAAGAAGGCTCAGACCTGTAGTGATGCAAATCATATTGTACGTAGTAATCAAAACAGTATGGGACCAGCATAAAAGCATATCGATCAGAATTGAGGGGCACCTGCCTTTTGATCTTGGGGTCATGAGTTCAAGCCTCATGTTGGGTGTGGAGATTACTTAAATAAGTAAAACTTTAAAAAACTACATAGATCAGAATTGAAAGCCTACAAAATAAACCCCTACTTATAAAGTCAACTAATGTTTGACAAGGGAGGCAAGAACAGCCAATGGAGAAAAGGATTATCTCCTTAAGAAATGGTGATAGGAAAACTGGAGAACCATTTGCAAAAGAATGAAACTGGACCCCTCACAAATATTAACTTAAAATGGATTAAGACATAAACCTAAGAACCAAAACTGTGACATTCACAGGAGAAAACGGGAAAAAAAAATCCATGACCTTGGTCTTGACAACAATTTTTGAATGTGATACCAAAAGCACAAGAAACAAAAGCAAAGATTAATAAGTAGGACTGCATCAGATTAAAAACCTATGGGGCAGCCCGGGGGGCTCAGGGGTTTAGCGCCACCTTCAGTCCAGGGTGTGATCCTGGAGACCTGGGATGGAGTCCCACGTCGGGCTCCCTGCATGGAGCCTGCTTCTGCCACTGCCCGTGTCTCTGCCTCTCTCTCTCTGTCTCTGTGTTTCTCATGAATAAATAAATAAAATCATTTAAAAATAAAAAATAAAAAAATAAAAACTTGTGCCCAGCAATAGAAACAATGAAATAAAAAGATAACCCTCAGAATGGGAAGAAATATTTGCAAATCATATATCAGATAAGGGGTGAATATCCCAAATATATAAAAAGCTCATACAACTCCCTAACAACAACAACAACATAACAACTCCTAATAATATGATTGGGCTGGGTTTTTAAGAAATATGTGGATGGGGAGTGTCTGAGTGACTCCATTGTTTGGGTGGCCGACTCTTGATTTCAGCTCAGGTCATGATCTCAGGGTCCTGGGATGGAGCCCTGCATTGCGCTCTGCACTCGGTGGGGAGTCTGCTTGAGATTCTCTCTCTCCCTCTCCCTTTGCTCTCTGTCTTTCTCATCAATCAATCTTAAGAAAATAAATAAAAAATAAAAAAATATTTGCAAAATTTTCATAAACACAGGCTGTGATGAGTGGAATTATTAATCCTGTCTAAATGTTTTGTCAAGAGTTGGTCTGAAGGAATCTTGCCTCACATTTAGATCTTTCATCCATTTTGAGTTTATCTTTGTGTATGGTGCAAGAGAGTGGTCTAGTTTCATTCTTCTGCATGTGGATGTCCAATTTTCCCAGCACCATTTATTGAAGAGACTGTCTTTCTTCCAATGGATAGTCTTTCCTCCTTTATCAAATATTAGTTGACCATAAAGTTCAGGGTCCACTTCTGGGTTCTCTATTCTGTTCCATTGATCTATGTGTCTATTTTTGTGCCAGTACCACACTGTCTTGAGGACCACAGCTTTGTAGTACAACCTGAAATCTGGCATTGTGATGCCCCCCAGATATGGTTTTCTTTTTTAAAATTCCCCTGGCTATTCGGGGTCTTTTCTGATTCCACACAGATCTTAAAATAATTTGTTCTAAGTCTCTGAAGAAAGTCCATGGTATTTTGATAGGGATTGCATTAAACGTGTAAATTGCCCTGGGTAACATTGACATTTTCACAATATTAATTCTGCCAATCCATGACCATGGACTATTTTTTCATCTCTTTGTGTCTTCCTCAGTTTCTTTCAGAAGTGTTCTATAGTTTTTAGGGTATAGATCCTTTACCTCTTTGGTTAGGTTTATTCCTAGGTATCTTGTGCTTTTGGGTGAAATTGTAAATGGGATTGACTCCTTAATTTCTCTTTCTTCAGTCTCACTGTTAGTGTATAGAAATGCCACTGATTTCTGGGCATTGATTTTGTATCCTGCCACGCTACCAAATTGCTGTATGAGTTCTAGCAATCTTGGGGTGGAAGCTTTTGGGTTTTCTATGTAGAGTATCATGTCATCGGCGAAGAGGGAGAGTTTGACTTCTTCTTTGCCAATTTGAATGCCTTTAATGTCTTTTTGTTGTCTGATTGCTGAGGCTAGGCCTTCCAGTACTATGTTGAATAGCAGTGGTGAGAGTGGACATCCCTGTCTTGTTCCTGATCTTAGGGGAAAGGCTCCCAGTGCTTCCCCATTGAGAATGAGATTTGCTGTGGGCTTTTCGTAGATGGCTTTTAAGATGTCAAGGAATGTTCCCTCTATCCCTACACTCTGAAAAGTTTTGATCAGGAATGGATGCTGTATTTTGTCAAATGCTTTCTCTGCATCTTATGAGAGGGTCATATGGTTCTTGGTTTTTCTCTTGCTGATATGATGAATCACATTGATTGTTTTACGAGTGTTGAACCAGCCTTGTGTCCCGGGGATAAATCCTACTTGGTCATGGTGAATAATTTTCTTAATGTATTGTTGGATCCTATTGGCTAGTATCTTGTTGAGAATTTTTGCATCCATGTTCATCAGGGATATTGGTCTGTAATTCTCCTTTTTGGTGGGGTCTTTGTCTGGTTTTGGAATTAAGGTGATGCTGGCCTCATAGAACGAATTTGGAAGTACTCCATCTCTTTCTATCTTTCCAAACAGCTTTAGTAGAATAGGTACGGTTTCTTCTTTAAACGTTTGATAGAATTCCCCTGGGAAACCATCTGGCCCTGGACTTTTGTGTCTTGGGAGATTTTTGATGACTGCTTCAATTTCTTCCCTAGTTATTGGCCTGTTCAGGTTTTCTATTTCTTCCGGTACAGGTCTTTACTTGCAAGCACTTACAGAGCACCCACTCACCAATGCCTTCGACAAGTTTATTATTTATTTATTTATTTATTTATTTATTTATTTTTTATTTATTTTTATTTTATTTTATTTTATTTTATTTTATTTTATTTTATTTTATTTTTATTGGAGTTCAATTTGCCAACATATAGCATAATACCCAATGCTCATTTCACCAAGTGCCCCCATCAATGCCCATCACCCAGTCACCCCAACCCCTTGCTCACCTCCCCTTCCACTAGACAAGTTTAGAGTCCCCCTAACAGGGCACACAGGTTTCCACTCCTCCACATTCTCGCTGAAGCTTGCTCTCTCTTGTCTTTTTGGTGATAGACATTCTGACAGGTGGAAGCGATGTCTCATCATGGTTTTGATTTGCCTCTCCCTGACGAGAAGAGATGTTGAGCACCTTTTAATGTACCTGTTGCCCATTTGTATGTCTTCTTTGGAAAAATGTCTATTTGGTTCCTCTGCCCATGTTTTTGTTTAATAAAAAGATTTTATTTATTTATTTGACAGAGAGAGAGAGAGAGCAAGCACAAGCAAGGGGAGCAGTGGGGGGAGAGGGAAAAGCAGGCTCCCTACTGAGTAGGGAGCTGATGTGGGCTCCATCTCAGGACTGTGGGATTATGACCTGAGCTAAAGGCAGATGCTTAACAGACTGAGCCACCCACCCAGGTTCCCCCTGTTGTATTTCTTGAGAGAGAGAGAGAGAGAGCATGAGTGCAGGGAGAGGGACGGAGAGAGAGGGAGAGAGAATCTTACTCCCCATGCTCAGTAAAGTCCAACATGGAACTTGATGAGGCACTTAATCTCATGACTCTGAGATCATGACCTGAGTCAAAATCAAGAGTCAGGGACACCTGGGTTGCTTGGGGGTTGAGCGTCTGCCTTTGGCTCAGGTTGTGATCCCAGGGTCCTGGGATCGAGTCCCGCATCAGGCTCCCTGAGGGGAGCCTACTTCTCCCTCTGCCTATGTCTCTGCCTCTCTCTGTGTCTCTCATGAATAAATAAATAAAATCATTTTTAAAAAATCAAGAGTCAGATGCCTAATCCACTAAGCCACCTCTCTCTGCCCATGTTATAATTGGATTGGCCAAAGGATACAAACTTTTGATTATAAGATGAATATATTCTGGAGACCTAATGCATAACACGGTGACTACAGTTAATAATAATTATTATACACTTAAAAGATGCTAAGAGAGCAGATCTTAAATATTCTCACCACGAAAAAGAAATGGTAGTGATGTGGCACGATGGAGATGTTAGCTAATCCCACAGTGGTAACCAATTTGCAATATGTGTGCATCAACAACACGCTGAGCCTTCATGCCACGTAATATGTCAGTTGTATCTAAATAAATCTGGAAAAAATAAAATAAACTTGGGGACCATTAAAAAATACATGTATATAGTTTGAAAATATGTATGCATATATGTGGCAACCTCATGAAGAAAACTAGGAGAAAATGAATGTAAAATTCATAGTGGTTTCCTCAGAGAGGACCTTGGGGTTTCAGAAATATTAACAGTGTTTTTTACTTAAGCTGTGAGGTGGGCTCCCGAGGGTTGAAGTGTATTTGGAATTTAAGGAGTGTGCATTTATTGGGAACGTTCTCAATGTCTATGATACATTGCAGGAAAAGTCACAAAAACGTTTACAGAGTATTCTGATGGAAATACAGACAATGGCTGGATGAATTGTTCAGAGGCCCATTCCCATCCATCAGAGGGACTGTGTTCTGGGCGGGTCTTGGTGTTACCGGTTTTCCTTATCAAGCGGTCTCTGCCTCCCCCCAGAACCCTTCTGAGGTCTGTTCACCTAGAGAACAGCACTGAGGAGGCCCAGGAGCAAGGGCCCCTCCAGGAAGATCAGGAGCAGGAAGTAGATCCTGCTGAGCAGGGACCTGTAGGGGACACAGGGACAGACGGTGAGCCACACATCCTCAGGGAGAGGCCTGGTACCCTCCACTGTCCTTCTGTCCCTGGGCCCATGTCCTGAGGCCACAGCAGTCCACACAGAGATCAGTCCCAGGTGGGTCCATGGGCAGGGCAACCCCACACAACAGACCACTCCCGTGACCCTCAGGCTAACAACTGTCCTTGAGACAGGACTGTGGATGCGGAAAGGGCCCAGCCACTGGAGTGACATGAGGGACACGCCAAGGAGTGGGCAGGGCCTCAGCTGGGAATTGAGGTCTACCTAAGCCCTCCCCATTTGGGGGTTACCCTGTGTGGGGGACAGACATCAGTGCCAAGGTTATTGTTTGATGTTTGCTCTCCCATAAACAGTATTTCCCAGGAGGGGTTGGAAATGTTTGCCTCAGTCCCAGGGAGCATCTGGCACCTGTGCGGTACCTCTAAAAGGTTAGCCTTAAAATTCAGTGGGTGGAGATGGAAGGAAGGAATGACCTCACTCACCTCTCCCCTCCGTCAGAGGCCTGGTCTTCAACAGGATGACTCTCTATCCAGGGCCTGTGGGGGAAGCAGGGGAGAGAGTGCAGGGGTCACTGAGCCCCAGAGCACCTGGCCTGGGCCAGGATCCGAAGGCCCCCTTTGGAAAACACTTACACTTGCTCTTCCCTGTCCCTGGAGACCGATTTCTGCAGGCACCTGAGAGCTGGGTCCTCAATCCTGCAGGCCTCCAGGGAAATGTCCTCTCCCTGGCGAGGCCTCTCTGATCATTGTGTATTAGATAACGATCCTGTCACCTGTCACCCTCCCACACATGCTCTCCCAGACTCATCTGTCCTATTTCCCGCAAGCATTCATCACAAACTGGCACACTTCGAATGATGAATGTGCTGACTTCTTCACTGTGCGAATTTCCCAACTTTTGTCAGAGCAGGGTTGTGTCTAGGTGGCCCAGAGCCGTGTCCTCAAAAAAACGGCAGGCACTTGTAGGACTTCCACAATTAGACGTGGAATTAGTAAAGAAGTGAGGGACCTAGGTCAAGAGAGCCCCACCCCCATTCCTCACCCCTCCGCGTTGCCTAGAGAGCACCCTGGTGTCAGAAATCTCCAGCTGCTGACCCCTTACCCAGCACGTTGCCTGCTGTTGGAGGTCTCCTGTGGGGTTGCGGTGCTCCACGTGGATGCTGGCAGGATCGTAAAAAGAACTGAGGTGCTGGTGGGCCTCCCAGAACTGGGGTCTTCTGGGAGAGAGGGAGAAACCCATGTCAGGCCTGCTGTCTTCCCCCAGGCTCCCCCTCTCTCTCTGCTGTGAGGTTCTGACTCACAGAGTCCAGGTCACTCAGGCCACCTGGACAGATGTCCTGGCTTCAGCATCCCCCCACAGCTATGCCCAGGCCTGACTGGGACTTGGCCCTTCCCTTGACCCGCCCTCCAGGGGTGCACCCTGGCCAGGTGGACACTTTCAGATGCAGAGTGATCCTGCTTCCTGGGGAACATGAGAGTGTGTGGAGAGAGCACCTGGGTCTGGTCTCAGCCACACCACACCTTGTTTACCCCAGCAGAGGATGGGGTGAGGTTTAGTCTGTAGAGATGGATCCAGAGTGTGGGGTGGGGTAGGGTGCGGCAGGGTCCTCAGGCATGGCTATGTCTGGAGTGAGGGTCACAAAGCAAGGCACTCAGCAGAGTCTAGTCGACCCTGAATTGAGGGTCGACCCTGGCACTCAATGACTCGGCCCCTGAATTGTCAGCCAGGCCTGGAACCTGGGTGGCCACTGGACAGTCCTCTCTGGGGTGGGGAATGACCTGAAAGAAAGATCTAGAGAGACAGACATACACCCAGTGGACCCCATAGAAAGAAGTCTGTCTTGAAGCCAACTGGACAAAGGTGTTTCCCTCGAAGGGCAGGTGGTGTCCGTGGACACTCAGCTCCTCACTGTTAAACAGGAATCCACAGAAGGCATGGGAGGGAAATGTCCCGTGTGAGAGAAACAAAGACCTACAGAAAGGACCCCAGAGGAACCAGAGAGAAATTCAGAATAAGAGCACAAGATACAAATCTACAGCCTTCGATGGATGACCTCCCTGCAGGTCTTAGGCAGCAAAAACAGAGTTCTAGTAAAGAAGAACTATTGGGACGCCTGGGTGGCTCAGTGGCTGAGTGTCTGCCTTTGGCTCAGATTGTGATCCCAGGATCCTGGGATCAAATCCTGCATTGGGCTCCCCACAGGGAGCCTGCTTCTCCCTCTGCCTGGGTCTTTGTGTCTCTCATGAATTAAAAAAAAAAAAAAAAGAAACTATTTGCAGCACATGGAAGTATATTTGGGGTCATATAGGACCTGAGAACTCATTGTTCTCATCCTTCTTCTCCTTTGTCTGCAGGGGGAATTTTAGGGGAATCTCTGGGCTCCCTTCTGTGGGGACAAGGGGCCAGAGGGGGAGGGAAGGGTCAAGCTGGAGGGGCTGAGTGGTCCCCAAATGGTCACAGTAGCCCCCTCTCGAGGCTGCAGCAGACCCCCTAGGATCAGAGCTGTGAGGCTGGAGCCTCATGAACCATCCATGACCCAGTCATGTCCAGGCACAGGGGCAGCCAGTAAGGGAGGGGAGGAAATGCCCTAGGGGTCCTAGGGAAGACAGAGTGAGGTCCAGGAAGAGACTCGGGTCCCCTTGAGTAAGGACAGGACCCTTGTTAAGACAGGAAGGCAGACTCAGGGCCATTCCCACTCATCCCCCCGTGAGAGCTTTAGGGGTGAGAGTGTGTCAGGACATAGTGTACAGAGGCACCAAGGACAACCAGAGGTGTGCCTGTGCGTGTTGAGTGTGCAGACAACACAATGCGCACATGCACAAATGCACACATGCCTAGACATGCACTCGCACATATAACAGATTCCACACATGGACACACACACACACACATAAGGACATATACATGCACGTCCGGGGTGTCCTGCGTCACCGACCCCAGCCTGACCCCGCTTTTCTCTCCCACATCCCACTACTCTCCTGACAGAGGCAGGGCGATCAGCCCGGTCTCAGGCAGCCCAGGTGCTGGTGCCGGGGGAGGGGGTGTGCACAGCTCACCTGGGGTCACAGATACCACAACAGAGAAGGTGGGGTCAAGCCACGGTGTGTCGATCCCACACTTGTATGTTCCTGCATCGCCTTCTGTGAGGCTTTTCAAGGTCACTGTGAAGGTGAGGTTTGCAGGATGGTCCCTGATGGACACGCGGCCTTTGGTCACTTTTCTCTGTGACTCTGTGGTCTCCACGATCTTCTTCCACACACATGGGCTTTTGCACCAGTATTTGTCATGGTCTCTGAATTCCTCCTTGTACTGACACCACACACTCAGGGATCCCCCCACGGTGCCCGACACGGAGTCGGGGCCACGCAGAGACGAACAGCCTGGAAAACACAGCCAAGTGTGGCTCCTCAGCAGACGGGTCTGGGTTAGGGGGATCTGGGGACAAGGTGACCCTTGAGTCCCTCGAGGGCCCTCGGGGTCTGGCAGAGGCCTTTCCTGAGACCAGAGGGAGGGGAAGTAGCTCCCCCATCACTGAGAGGCACAAGGAGAGGGTGTCCGTGGCATGGGTGTGTGTGTGATGCCCTGAGACGTCATTTCTGACCGTGACACCATGGGTAAGGGTGGTCCTCTCGTCACTGCTGCTCTGTCCTGAAGAGTGGACACGACTCACCTGCTTAGGCACTGAATCTTCCTGTCACTGCTGAGGCCATGTTGGCTGATCCTAGAATCTTCTCTGCTCTCCTGCCTTCCCCCTACATCCACCTTCCCTCCCTTTGGGCCACCCTGCATCCACAGTCCCCCTGCCTCCCTCCCTCCCTCCCACTCGGGGCAGACTTCCCTGCCTAGGCTTGGCCCCACTCACCTGGAACCTGCAGAAGGAGCAGAGCTGCAGGTAGCCACACCATCCAGTCCCACGTGGTCATGTCTGCAGCACAGCTGTCACCCCTGCAATGCCAGGTACCCGGGGGGTACCAGTTTCAAGCCTCAAAAACAGAGGATCTGCTGTCTACACCCCACTTCTGCTTTCTCAGGCCTCTTTGCTTCCTCATCCAACCTGTCATTGTTCTCCACAAACTTCTTCCACGATGACTCAAGCTGCTTGGGTGCATGAAGTTCAGGGAGGGAGGAGCACGGGCTGAGAAAGAGCCCTGGACCTAGTGACTCAGGCACCTCTCAATCCCAATGACGGGAAGGCTCCAGAGTCAGGTCCAGCACTGGACTGGGATTGCTGAACCCTCCACAGCCCACAGCCGATCCTCCCACGGTCCACACTCACTGCACACAGTGGAGGCTTTCCTCCTCATTGGGACTTCCGTACCTTGTGACACATCACTTCCTTTATCAAGACGGACCTTGTCCGGGGTGGATCCCAGAGCAGCCCATCCTCACCACCCTCAGTGGTGATCACATTGGTATTAGGATCCTGCAGCCTGCAGCTCCAAGCACCCACAATCCACATGGGACATCTGTTCTCCTCTGGCCACACAAGTTGACACTGTGATCTCAGATGCTTTCAAAGGTCCCATTTTGGTTCTGGGTTCCCAAGCAGGGTACAAATCCCTCAGGCTGTGCTTCCCTCCTGTGCGTTTCTCTGTTTTCCGGACACAGATGTAGAGTGATGTCACCAACCCCATGAGCACCTCCCTTTTGATTTCTTCTTCTTTGGGAAGTCCACGCTACTGTGACTCACAGGGCAGAGTATTGAGAATGGACAAGAGTGACCAGAGATGGAAGGTGCTGATGGGGCGGTGGGGACATGGGACGGTGAGACTGGGCTCCTCCTCTCCATCCAATGGCCCAAGGGGGTGGTTGTGTAATGAGAGGGTGTCTGTCAAAGCACTGCCTGCCAGGATCCCTTTTGGTTCAGAGAGGTGACGATGGCGTCTTCCAGGTGCAGATTTAGGGGATGGTCCTCTCCAGGAGGTGGGAAGGCGGGTCTGTCCTAACTTAAATTGGCTCATTCTCATGACCTGATGGGTTTGGGGTGAGGTTGCCCTAGAAATGGCAGGGAGGCAGGTCAAGGTGCCACCCCCGACATCTTGCCTGGGCTATGCCAGCCTCTGAACCTTGTCATGCACAACCAGATCCATCAATTTCCCTGAAACGCTCTCTCCCCAGATCTGCTCTTCCTCCACACTCTTATCCAGATCAAAGGCAATAATACTCCCAGCATTATTGTAACCAGACCCTGTCACCCAGGGTTCCTCTCTCTCCTACTCCTCCCAAATGCTTATTCTGGAGCTCTCCATCTGCCCATATGCCCTCTTCCTCCTGACATCACAACTGTCCTTTATTCTCTCAGTGCAATGGTGACATCCCTGTTCTTCTCAGTCCACTCATGCCTGGTCCTCCCTCTTTTCCATTCATCAGCAAGAGAACACTTGTCAGTATACCCTGGACACCTTTTGTCCCACACCATTCAAATGAAACCTACTCTCCTTGCTTGGCTTACACAGCCTGAGTGGGTCTGGCCACGGCTATGTTTGTAGTTCCATCTTGCTCCCCACCCCAAGTGGCCTGTGCTCCAACCACAATGCCCGACCCTCCCCAGGGCTTTACCATCTGCTTGTCCCTCTCTCTGGATCCTTTGCCCAACTCTTCTCACTGCTCTTTCCTTCTTACTCTTTAGATTTCACGTTGGATGTCACTCCTTCAGCAATTCCTTCCAGATCACTCTTCCAAGGGGTCACCCTGTTATCCCAATCACCGACCCCTGTTTGGTTCCTCCATAGTTCACCAAACCTCATTAATACAGTTTCTTTTGGTGGTTTCTATCTATCTCCACCCTAGGACAGAGCTCATATCATAGCACTGTTCTGGATCTGTTCCATTCATCACAGAATGACCTGGGGCCCAGTTGCAGTATATCACAAATGGTCAGCATATGATAAATATTTACTGAATGAGTGAATGAGTGAATCCAGTGAATGAATAAAGAGTGAATTGGCAGCAGATATTGACCCTAAGCAAGTGTGGTCGAACTAGATTCGATATCTGTCACAGCATAACAAATTCCCCCAATACATTAGCAGCTGAAAACGACAAACATTTCTTATCTCACACTTCCTGAGAGTCACAAATCTGAGAGTGGCTTATCTGGGTAGCTGTGGCTCAGGGAGTCTCTTGCACGAAGTTGCAGTCAAGATGTTGACCAAACTATACTCATCTGAGGGCTAGATTGACCTGGAGGATCTGCTTCCAAGATGGCATGCTCACATGCCGGTTGGCAGGAGACCTTAGCTCCTGGCTCTATAAACTGCAGGAGTGTCTTCATGATATGGCAACTAGCTTCTCCCAGAGGGAGTGATCCAAGAAAGAGCAAGGCACAACATGTTTATGATTTATCCTTGGAAGTCATATGCCATTACTTCTGCCATATATGTGGACCCCACACCCACCTGGATAGAATGCAGAAGAGCCCTGCCTGAGGATGTGGATATCTGATCTGAGTGGTGACTTGGAAAGAATATCACTTCCTAAAATACCAGTAAGCTGTGTATTTATGATTTGTGCAATTTCCTGTTCTGGTGTAACACTGCAATAAAAGAATTTATTTTTTAAAATATTTTATTTATTTATTAGTGAAAGACACACAGAGAGAGCGGCAGAGACACAGGCAGAGGGAGAAGCAGGCTCCATGCAAGGAGCCCAACGTGGGACTCGATCCCGGATCTCCAGGATCAGGCCCCGGGCTGAAGGCGGCGCTAAACTGCTGAGCTACTGGGGCTGCCCATCAATAAAAGAAATTAAAGACCAAAAACCAAAATGTGAAAGTATACCTCTCAAACTTTGCTTGAGCCTTTGGGGGAGGTTTGCTGTTTGTTGGTCTTTATTCACAGGGCAAAGAGTTTGCACAATCCCCCTCCCCGACCCAGCTACCTTGCCAAAAGCTCAGACAGTCAACAAAGTGACCGGAAGCATATTATAAGTGATGATGTCAAGACTCGAACCCTGATTCCTCTGGCATGACTGCTCAAGTGCTTTCCCCTCGTATACCATGCCTGGCAGGGAGACAGTGGCCAAGAGCCAGCAAGAGGGAGAAGCACCATCTTCAGACCCATGAAGCGGAATGAAAGGGTTAGGCAACTGGTGGCCATTGTATCCCAAATTGAGAACTTGTCAGGGACTCACTGCTTCCCGAGTCTTCTCAGCCCACCACCATCTCTGCTTCTCTCACTTCCCCAGTGCATCTTTCTTTTCGGAAAACACTTCAGTGTCTGCGGCTCCTGGCTGAGCTGTGAAGGTGGAAGATCCACTAGGCAAACAGAGCAATTACAACAGAAACTTGACTTTAGGTTTGAGTACGTGCTGTGACGGTTAGTGTTATGTGTTAATTGGCCGTGGGCTGCTCAGATGGAACATTATCTCTGAGTGTGTCTGAAAGAATGTTTCTGGATGAGATTAGCATTTGAATTTCTGGACTCAGTGAGGTAGGTTGCTCTTCCCTGGGTATGTGGGCCTCATCTAATCTGTTGAGGGTCTGAGTAGAATGGGATGATCAGCTGAGGAGGAATTCACCCCTTGCTGCCTGGTGGCTTCATTTGGGAAATCTACACTCCTCCGATCCACCCTCTGTACTCCTGGCTTTCAGACTTTTGAACTTGGAATGAATTAATGAATTACACCACCGGTTTTCTTGGCTACTCCTCAGCTCCCATCACTGTGGGATCCTATTCCTTACAATAAGCTCTTCATATACATATTTTTCCTATCAGTCTATTTCCAGGGAACCCTGACCAATACACGTGTGTATTTGACCCTGTGACAATTTACTTCTTCAAACCCCAACCCTGTGCATGAGGACCTAAAACATGAAGATCCATGTAAGGACTCAGCAGCAAGATGGAAAACCTCACCACTTCCTCTCACCTGCAGTATGACCTCCCATGTCATCTCCCAGAGTTGATGGAATGTAGGTGTTTCAAGGGGCTGCAACAGACACACACAGAGTAAAGAGATGTCTTTGGTGCTAAAAGGTGGTTTTATTAAAGCTCGGGGACAGGACTTGTGGGCAGAAAGAGCTGCACTGGGGTCATGAGGAGTGGCCCATTATATCCTTTCAAGCTGGGAGGGGTGTAGGGATAGGGTAAGTCTCTAAGGAATTTTGGAAGCAAGGCTTCCAGGACCTTGAGGGGGGGGTTGCTATTGTTGGGGAAAGGTCATTTACTACTGTCTAATAAAATCTGAGTCATGAGACCCTTCAGATGTACATCAGTGGGTCGTACGCTTGGGTGATGATTGCCAACATGTATCTTGGGGAGTAGAGATAAAGGAAGTTTCCAAAGGAATTTTTATATGTTGAAGTAGACTTATACTGGGAGTTGGGCTAAGATTGCCTTTTGCCCTTAGCAAAGCATTAACATCGAGGCAGCTGAGTCCCTAGAGGAAGGTCACTCTGCCTGTTTCAAGGACTTGTCCATGGACTGTAGGTGTTAAGGACATTTAATAATTTCTCTTCCACCTTTGTTTCCCATATCAGTCACCACACCAAGTTCCAAGTCAACTGACCATGTTCAGTAGAGTCTTTGAATCAGCTAGGAGGGACTCAGCTGCTGGGAGGCAGTCTTGTTAGAGTAGAATTATTTTCAAGTCCTTGAAGAAGGTCTGTTGGAAGTTCTGCAAATGGCCACTATCATTATCTTTTGGTGGCTTGAAGAACTGCCACAATGGGCTCTGGTTGTTACATTCATTTTCATCCATGAGGTTGGGAAAAAGAAATGGCCTTTCTGTCCTTGAGTATCAGGTCATGTCATGATCCCCCCAGATCCTTCCAGACAGAGGGGGAGGCCTCAAGGAAAGTCTCCAGCCCCTTGGAAAAAAGATATTTGGTTTCCAGTGAGATAGATTAGAGCTCAGGTTTAGGGGGAATTGACATCTCTTTATTTAAATTTTCTTTGATTTCTGTCATCACCATTTTGTAATTTTTGGCAATGCCTAACCAGTACATATTTTGCTAAGTTTATGCCTAAGCATTTCATTTTCTCTGGAGTAGATGTAAATGGAAGGGCATTTTTAATTTTGGTTTCCATATGTTCATTTGTTAGCATATGGAAATATGATTGATTTTTGTGTGTTCATCTTGATGAACTCACCTCTCAGTTCTATAGAGTTTTGTGGATTGCTTGAGATTTTCTACATAGACAATTATGTCATCTGCAAAGAGGGACAGATTTATTCTTCTTTTCCATTCTCTATGCCTGTATGTCTTTTTCTGGCCTATTGCAATATCCAGAATTTCCAGGGCTAAGATGAATAACAGTGGTAAGAATGGACATCTCTGCCTTACTCATGATCTTAGAGGAAAAAAGCATTTAGTTTTTCATCATTAAGTATAATGTTAGCTGTACTTTTCCTTTATTTTTTTAATTCTTTTTTTTTAATTAATTAATTTATTTATGAAAGACACAGAGAGAAAGGCAGAGACACAGGCAGAGAGGAGAAGCAGGCTCCATGCAGGGAGCCTGATGTGGGACTCAGTCCCAGGACTCCAGGATCATTCCCTGGGCCAAAGGCAGACGCTCAACCACTGAGCCACCCAGGCGTCCCTGTACTTTTCCTTTAGATCATTTTCTTTTTTTTTTTTAAAGGACTTTTTTTTTTCTAATTTTCATTTATTTATGATAGAGAGAGAGAGGCAGAGACATAGGCAGAGGGAGAAGCAGGCTCCATGCACCGGGAGCCTGACGTGGGACTCGATCCTGGAGACCCGGGATTACGCCCTGGGCCAAAGGCAGGCGCCAAACCACTGTGCCACCCAGGGATCCCAGCCTTTAGATCATTTTCATCAAGTTGAGCAAATTCCCTCTATTCTTATTTTTATAGGTTTTTTTTTTATTATGAGTGGGTGTCGGAGTTTGTCACAGACTTTTTCAGCGTCATTTGGTATGATCTTATGATTTTTCTTCTTTAGTTTGGTATAGTGGATTACAATGACTGGCTTTTCAATGTTGAACTAGCCTTGCATACCTCACTCTCTCGTGGTGTATAATTCTTTTTATATATTGCTGGATTCCATTTGGTAATATTTTGTGGGGGATGTTTATCTATGTTCATGAGACCTAGTGGCCTTTGGTTTGTTTGTACTGTTTTTGTCAAGTTTGGTATCAGGATAATACCTGCTCTATACAGTGAATTGGGAAGTGTTCGTTCTTATTCTCTCTTGTAGGAAAGATTGCTTTTGGTGTCATATCCAAGATATGCTTTTGGTGTCATATCCATTCTCCAAAGTGGAACTGCTGGATCAAAATTAGGGTTAATTTGTCTTTAAATGTTTAGTAGAATCCTGTAGTGAATATGGGCCTGTATATTTCTTTTTTTGATGTTTTAAAATCATATTTCATTTCTGTCATGGTTACTGGACTTATTGAGGTTGTTTATTTCATGTTGGTTGAGTTTATGTAGCTTGCGACTTTGAAGACATTGGTCCATCTCTTCTGAGTTGTCAAATTTATGGGTATAACTTTGCACCATTTTCTTTTTATCTTTTAATGGTTTCAGGATCTTAGTGATACCCCCAATATTATTTGACAGTGACGATGGTACTTTCCCTCTTTGCTCTTTGTCAGTCTTTTTTCTTTTTGATTGGAGTTCAATTTGCCAACATATAGCATAACACCCAGTGCTCATCCCACCAAGTGCCCCCCCCTGGTGCCCATCACCCAGTGCTCTTTGTCGGTCTTGCCAGAGGTTTATCATTTTTATTGTTGTTGTTAAATACTGGAGTTTTATTTCACTGATTTTCTCTATGTTTTCCTGTTTTCAAACTATTGATTTCTGTCATTGTGCTGTACATCACATCTCTGATACTTATTTACCTTATAACTGGCATCTTATGCTTTTTTTTTTTTAAAGTAGGCTCTTTACCCATCTTGTAGCCCCACGTGGGGCTTGAACTCACAACCCTTAGATCAAGACTTGAGCCTAGGGGATCTCTGGGTGACTCGGCAGTTTGGTGCCGGCCTTTGGCCTGGAGCGTGATTCTGGGGTCCCGGGATCGAGTCTTGCATCGGGCTCCCTGCATGAAGCCTGCTTCTCCCTCTGCCTGTGTCTCTGCCTCACTCCTCTGTGTGTGTGTGTGTGTGTGTGTGTCTCATGAATAAACGGGGAAAATCTTAAAAAAAAAAAAAGCCTAGAGCCTGATATCAAGAGCTGAGATGAAATCAAATGTTGGACACTGAACTGACGGAGCCACCCAGACACCCCTGAAATCTTGTACCTCCTGATCACCTTCCTCCAATTCCACCTCCCACACCTTCTGCCTCTGGTAATCACAAGTCTGATCTTTTGTTGTGTGATTGGTTGTTTTTTCTTTTTCTTTTTTAGATTCAACATATGAGATCACATAGTATTTCCCTTTTTCTGACTTATTCTGCTTAGTGTAATGCCTTCAGTGTCCATCCATGTTGTTGTAAATGGTAGGATTTCATCATTTTTTATTCCCGAACAATATTCCACTGTATATCCATACCACAGCTCCTTTATCTACTGAAATTTAATTTGTTTCCATATCTTGGCTCTTCTAAATAATGGTACTGTAAACATAGCAGTACAAATGTCTTTTCAAGTTTGTATTTTCATTTCCTTTGGCTATATTCCCCAAAGTGGAACTGCTGGATCATTTTGTATTTCCATTTTTAATTTTTTTGAGATTCATCTGTACTGTTTTTTATAATGGCTGCACCAATTTACATTTCCACCAACCACCATGGAAGGGTTCCTTTCTCTCCACATCCATTGGCAGCATTGGTTATCTCTTGCCTTTTTGCTGTTGGCCATTCTAACAGGTGTGAGGTGTTCTCTCATTGTGGTTTTAATTTGCATTTTCCTAATGACTAGTGATCCTGAGCATCTTTTCATGTCTGTTGACCCTTCATATATCTTTTTTAGAGAATTGTCTATTCGGATCTTTTACCTATTGTTTAATTAGGTTAGATTATTTTGGCTCTTGAACTGTATGAGTTCTTTGTATATTTTTGATATTAACCCCTTATGGGATAGATGGTTTGCAAATATATTTTCCCAACAATGGGTTATTTCTCACATTGTTGATGGTTTCCTTAGCTATCTGGAAGCATTTTAGTTTGATGTAGTCCTACTTGTTTCTCTCTCCTTTTGTTGCTTATGCTTTTGGTGTCATATCCAAAATATCCTCACCAAGACCCATGTCAAGGAGCTTCATTCCTGTTTTCTTCCAGGAGCTTCATGGTTTCAGGTCTTACACTGAAGTCTTTAATCCATTTTGAGTTAATTTTTGTGAATGGTGTAAAAAAAGGAACCCAGTTTCATTCTTTTCCATGTGAATATCCAGTCTATCCCAGCACCATTTGCTAAAAGAGACTGCCTTTTCCCCCATTGTGTATTCTTGGTTCCTTTGTCAAATATTAGTTGAAGATATAGACTTGGGTTTATTTCTGGGCTCTCCATTCTGTTCCACTGGTCTGTTTGTTTGTTTGTATGTCAGTATCATACTGTATTGCTGACTATCGCTTTATGATATAGCTTGAAATCAGGAAATATGATGCCTCTTGTTTTGTTCTTTTTTCTCAGGATTGTTTTGGCTATTCAGGGTCTATTGTGGCTCCACATAAATTTTAAGAATTTTTCCCCTGCTACCATAAAAAAATATCACTGGAATCTTCTTCATAGGGATTGCATTGAATCTATAGATGGCTGGTTCTTGGTAAAGTGAGTGATTTCTATTGGATCCTGGACATTTTGGATATTATGTTATGAGTTTCTCAACTCTATTACTCTCTCTTTGCATTTTTAAAATCTTATTTCTAGGTTTTTTGTTTTGTTTTGTTTTTAAAGAGAGAAAAAACATGAAACTACTTTATATGGCTATTGTTATTAGGACACCATGGTAGTGAACACAGATAAGTAAGTAGCCTAATTAGCTTTTTCACAATGGGTTTGCTGCCAGAACACAGGTGTCATGAAAACCACTGCTAAATCTAAACCAAAATGGGAAAGGAAAAGACTCATATCAACATTGTCGTCATTGAACACATAGATTCGGGTAAGTCTACCACTACTGGCCATCTGATCTACAAATGTGGTGGGATAAACAAAAGAACTATCAAAAAATTTGAGAAGGAGCCTGCTGAGATGGGAAAAGGCTTCTTCAAGTATGCCTGGGTCTTGGATAAACTGAAAACTGACCATAAACATGGTATCACCATTGATATCTCCCTGGAAATTCGAGACCAGCAAGTATTATGTGACCATCATTGATGCCCCAGGACACAGACTTTATCAAAAACATGATTACAGGAACATCTCAGGCTGACTGTGCTGTCCTGATTGTTGCTGGTGGTGTTGGTGAATTTGAAGCAGGTATCTCCAAGAATGAGCAGACCCATGAGCATGCCCTTCTGGCTTACACACTGGTTGTAAAACAACTAATTGTTGGTGTTAACAAAATGGATTCCACTGAACCACCCTACAGTCAGAAGAGATACAAGGAAATCGTTAAGAAAGTCAGCACCTACATTAAGAAAATTGGCTACAACCCCAACACAGTAGCATTTGTGCCAATTTCTGGTTGGAATGGTGACAACATGCTGGAGCCAAGTGCTAACATGCCTTGGTTCAAGGGATGGAAAGTCACCCATAGAGATGGGAATGCCAGTGGAATCACACTGCTTGAAGCTCTGGATTGCATTCTGCCACCAACTCGTCCAACTAATAAGCCCTTGTGTCTGCCTCTGCAGGACATCTACAAAATTGGTGGTATTGGTATTGTCCCAGTGGGCCGAGTGGAGACTGGTGTTTTTAAACCTGGCATTGTGGTCACCTTTGCTCCAATCAATGTTACAACTGAAGTAAAGTCTGTTGAAATGCACCATGAAGCTTTGAGTGAGGCTCTTCCTGGGGACAATGTAGGCTTCAATGTCAAGAACGTATCTGTCAAAGATGTTCGTCGTGGCAATGTGGCTGGTGACAGCAAAAATGACCCACCAATGGAAGCAGCTGGCTTCATGGCTCAGGTGATTTCCTGAGCCATCCAGGCCAAATCAGTGCTGGATACGGACCTGTGCTGGATTGTCACACAGCTCACATTGCTTTCAAGTTTGCTGAGCTAAAGGAGAAGATAGATTGTCATTCTGGAAGATGGTCCTAAGTTCTTGAAATCCGGGGATGCTGTCATTGTTGATATGGTTCCTGGCAAACCTATGTGTGTTGAGAGATTCTCTGACTATCCTCCTTTTTTTTTTAAATAGTTTTTTTTTTTAATTTATGATAGTCCCAGAGAGAGAGAGAGAGGCAGAGACACAGGCAGAGGGAGAAGCAGGCTCCAGGCACCGGGAGCCCGACGTGGGACTCGATCCCAGGTCTCCGGGATCGCGCCCTGGGCCAAAGGCAGGCGCCAAACCACTGCGCCACCCAGGGATCCCCTCTGACTATCCTCCTTTGGGCCATTTTGCTGTTCTTGATGTGAGACAGATGATTGCTTTGGATGTCATCAAAGCAGTGGACAAGAAGGCAGCTGGAGCTGGCAAAGTCACCAAGTCTGCCCAGAAAGCTCAGAAGGCTAAATGAATATTATCCCCAATACCTGCCACCCCAGTATTTTTTTTTATTTTTTTTTCTGCCACCCCAGTATTAATCAGTGGTGGAAGAACGGTTTCAGAACTGTTTGTGTCAATTGGCCATTTAAGTTTAATAGTAAAAGACTGGTTAATGATAACAATGCATCGTAAAACCTTCAGAAGGAAAGGAGAATGCTTTGTGGACGATTTGCTTTTGTGTGTGTGCATGTGTGGCAGTTTTAAGTTATTAGTTTTTAAAATTAGTACTTTTTAATGGAAACAAGTTGACCAAAAATCTGTCACAGAATTTTGAGACCCATTAAAACAAAAGTTTAATGAGGAAAAAAAAGTATATAGCCTAATTAAATAGAACAGAGAACTCATAAACAGACCTGTTTTTACATGGATACTTGATATAGCTCAGGTAAAGGAGGAAAGAAGGAAAAGCAATAAATATGTTGGAATATATGGTTATTCACATGGGGAAAAGGAAAGTGGCTTCAACCTCACATCACAAAAAAAAGAATCAATCCGGGATCCCTGGGTGGCACAGCGGTTTGGCGCCTGCCTTTGGCCCAGGGCCCGATCCTGGAGACCCGGGATCGAATCCCACATCAGGCTCCTGGTGCATGGAGCCTGCTTCTCCCTCTGCCTGTGTCTCTGCCTCTCTCTCTCTCTGTGTGTGTGACTATCATAAATAAATAAAAATTAAAAAAAAAAGAATCAATCCCAGATGGATCAAGGACCTAATGTGAACTGCAAAATTTTAAACTACATAGAAAAAATATAGGAGGCTATTTTTATAACTTTGTGATAAGAAGGTTTTCTTAAATATCGTATAAAAGAGCAAATATAATAATTTTGATGAATTTGGGAACCCAAGTGGCTCAGTAGTTGAGCATCTGCCTTCAACTCAGGGCATGATCCCAAAGTCCCGGGATCAAGTCCCACATCGGGGTCCCTGCAGGGAGCCTTCTTCTTCTTCCTCTGCCTATGTCTGCCTCTCTCTCTGTGTCTCTCATGAATAAATAAAGTATTAAAAATAATCATTTTGAGAATTCAGATACACTAAAGTTAAGCAGTATATTTATGAAAAGACTCTAGAGTGAAAAGATAAGCCATAAATTATGTGAGCACATATCTGAAAGGCATAATTGATAAAATTTCACCAGCAAGAGTATGAGTCCTATCATTCAGGAAGGAGAAGAGAAACCCAAGCAAGATGGGCAAAACTTGAACATAATAGCAAATAAAAAGGTCCTCAACATTATGGCAGCCAGAGATGCTCAAATTAAAACCACAAGAAGGTTGGGAAAGGCCATCTCCTGCCTCTTACTTGGGCACATAGAATGTGCCTGCGGCCTGGAACATTTCCTCACTGAGAGAAAAACAACCCACACAGACTGTGCTGGGTTTATTACCTTTTGTGGGAATATTTTTCAGGCTCACTGAGAGCGCCTTTGTTCTGCTGAAGTGCATGAGTCAGTGACCCTTAGCCACATCCCAGTAGGGGCCAGGGTTCCTCTGCAGGACCAGTGGGGTACATGCAGCCACACGGCCCACACTGGCTGCAGAGTGGATGCGCTGGCCATGGGGAACCAACGTACCACCTGAATCCCTCTCTCTCTCCTCTGCTGTAAGTAAATGCTGTACCCCTTGAGCCTGTGTGCCTGTTGTCTGTTCTCAGTGACCTCAAATCCTGCACTGGCCTCTTTCCTGCTTGATCCTACCTATGTTTTGACCTTGGCTGATGCGGGACCCGATCCCAGATCCCAGGATCATGCCCTGAGCCAAAGGCCACTCTGTGGATGGTGAAATGAAGAAACTATTTCAAATTGGCAAAAACTAAAAATTAAAATGTCACAAACCAAGTAGTCACATGGAGAGGCAGGTCAATAGGAGCCCTCAATCCTAGATGACGTGTTTGGAAAGTCATTTGGTATTATCTAGTGTGGTTGAGAGCGCACAAACCTAAAACCCAGCAATTCCATCCTTAATTATATACCCTAGTGAAGTCATTTCACCTATGTACTAGGTGACCTGTACAAAAATGTTCATGGCAGCACTGGCTGAGGAATAGCCCCAGATGGGCAAAACCCAAAGCCATCAACAATCAACAGAAAACTGAGTAAATAAGATGTGGTATACCTTATCTTCTCTAATCTGAAGGTCTGTGTGTCTGGGCAGCATATCAAAAAGCATGAAGGGCTGAAGTTTCTCTTGGTGAGTGTCCTCACAAGGAGGAAGGACACCCCAAGGACATCACTGAGCATGGTCAGGAGTAAGGGCACCTCCAGAAAGGCCAGGAGAAGGAAGTGGACCTTGCTGGCTAGGGACCTGTAAGGGACACAGTGACAGACAGTGAGCTGCCTCTTTGAAAAGAGAACCCAGGTCCTTCCTTCCTGCCCCCTTGTCTCTCTGATCTAAGACCTTGTGGACATAGTAACCCACATTTGGGCCAGATGTGGATATCTGGATATATTCACCCCCAAGCCCTCAGCTCAGCAGCTGACTTTGGACATTAGATGGGCTGATACTGAGAGGAGAGAGAGGTTTTGCCCAGGCAGGACCTGGCTTCCAGAAACAGATTCTTCACCCTAAGCCCCACCCTTCCTTCTGCCATCCATGCTCCCAGGACCTCAGCTTAAGTTGGGACTGTTTTTTATTTCTCACAGGTCAAATCTCGTTTATGAACCAATCCTCAAGTGAATGCCTTGATTCATCTTCACATCTGATCCTATGGAGTTCCTCTCCTGGAGATCTCCACCACTCAGAAGACAGCCCCCTCAAAGCTTGCCTTGCCTATCAACATCTACCTGACTCCCCAGATTCCTGCCCCACTGGTCTGGGTCAGGACATTCACCAGTGTCCTGAGCTTTGCCTTTGCTCAGACCTTCTGCGCTCCCTCCCTCCCCTGCCTGAGACTCTCACCCAACAGGCCGTCCCTGTCATCTGTCACCCCATCCTATGGACTTTCATCCACTCTTCTTCATCATTCTCCTTATAAATTGATATTTGTTTCTTTATTTCCTGAAATCACCCGTTAGAATATAAAGGCTGTGTTTTGTTGACTGCTTTATCCCCAGCACCTAGAAATAAGCATGGCACTCCATAGGCTTTTGATGAATATTTGGTGAATGGATGGAGAAAGGACAGGATGTTGAACTGAGAGGATGCACTGCAGGTTCTCAGGAGGGCAAGGTCACTGAAAAGCAGTCCCTCACCTTGCACCCTTCTAGCCAACCAGGCTGTTCTTGGTGGTCTCTGCTAGCAAGTAAGGAGTCCTATGAAGTGCTTCCCCTGTTCACCCCAGCCAAGAACCATGCACATCTACATTATGTGCACTTGTGTGTGTGATATATTTCATTACTTTTTTTTATACCAGTCTTTGGCAATAAGGTGAGAAGAGATAGAAGGTTTGAGGCCAGAAGTTCCTCCTTCTTTAGTCTGAGTGGAGGATTCTTCAGGACAAGATATCGTTGTCTTCATCAGGTCGACTCTGTTTCCCACAAATTGCCCACTGAGGCCTGTTCACCCAGAGGACAGCACTTAGCATAGTCAGAAACAGGGGCACCTTCACGAGTATGAGGAGCAGAAAGTGAACACTGCCAGGCAGGGACCTGTAGGAAGGACACAGTGATTGACAGGAGTTTCCTCCTCGACAGGACGGCCCAGGCTCTGCCTCTCCCCCAGCCATTGTGCTCAGGTCCTGTGGTCTCACAAGTCAACATCAACGTCAACACTGATTGGTACCAGGGCTTGACAGCCCTGCATTGAGGGCCACAGACTCCTGTCCTTTAGCTCAAGACTCAGTCTTGAGTGTCAGGACGCAGCAGACTCATGAAGATGAGGTGGTAAGGAATGGAGAGGAAGAGCGATGAGGGGACCCAGTAGACTCTGGCTCCCAGAAACAGCTTTCTGAATCTGTAGCCCTCAACACTCACGGGATCTCAGCTCCTGCTGGCCCCAACTTTGAGGATGAAATGCTCCCTTATAAGCACTCCTCTCTCAAATTAGTCTTGACTCACCTTCAATATGATCATGGGAGCAACTCTTCTGTTTAAGCTGCTCAACAATATTGACCCCCCAGGAGAGACATCCCCAAGCTCAGCTCATGGCCAATCACCTCACCCCCTGGGCCCCAGTACTTGTCATACTCACACCCTCCTCTACCCTCCTGGGCTCCCACACATACTGTCTCACACATGCATGCACACACATGCTCTTTCATACTCACACACACTCCCATCACCCACATTTCCCACACAGTCACACCTACACAGCACACTTGGTCCTAAGTCTCTGAGGCCCAAACCCTAGGCTTGGTTCTTTTCTTCTGAGTTGAGATTTCCGCAAATGCTCTGAGGGATTAGCTCAGATCCCTTTTTCAGTGGTAGCCAAGAAAAGAAGGGAAGATCTTACCTGGGGGAAACAAACACTTGAACTTGGAAAAAGAGGTCAGGCAGGAAGCCAAGGAGTCCCTCTTCATGCAACATTGTCGCAATCCCACACCTATATTTTCCCGCATCATCTGCAGTGAGGTTCTCCAAGGTCACAGTGAAGGTGAGGTCCCCAAAATGGTCCACGATGGACACATGGTCACTCTTCACCTCTTCCTCAGACCCTCTGGTGGCCACAATCTGGTTCCAAAGGAACAAGCATGGTTGTCGGCACCAGTATTTAGTAAATGTCTTGTATTTCTCCTCATATCGACACTGCACGCTCAGGGATCCCCCAACGGTGCCCATCACAGTGCTGGGACCACTCAGAGACGAACAGCCTGAAAGATACCATCAATATTTTCTTCACCTGAAGAGCATGAGCTGGAAGGACCTTGGGGAGGTCAGGTCCCCTGGTCCTGAAACCAGGGGAACCCAGAAGTTACCCTGAGGCTGAAGGATGGAGGATTCAGGAACCAGGAATGTATAGGGTGTTGGCAGACACAAGGGGAAGACCTGAGGAGATGCCTGGTATAGGATTCTGAGACTCAAGAGGTCATGCTCAGCCTGTGTGGGCTCAGCCAACTCAGAATGTGGGGGGAGAGGATGATTTTGGGTGGCCTCAGACAAGTTCTGGGTCTCCAGATGTGTCAGTTCTGAGAGGAACAGCTGTGCCCATCAATCGTCAAGAACAAAGTAACACCACTGAGTATACTCTGAACAGATAGATGGATGGAGGGAGGTATGGATGGACAGATGGAACAGGAAACAGGAAACAAGCATGGGAACCAAGGAAGTCTAAATGAAGTGCTGAAATCTAGATGAAGGCTTCAGCTTCTGGCTACATCCCCTCCGCAAATGATTATCTGTAGCCCCCAAGCTTATAAACCCCTGCTTGTATAGGTGGAACCACCTGCTCAGAGGTCTGGGTCACCCTCCTGGGTATTGGCCAGGAGGTACAAAAGAAGCCATCAGGAAGGGGTTCGTTGTGGTTTGATTAAGGGCATCCACACCTGGATTTCCCCCCTGAGACGGAATCCTGTGGCAACACTTGCCGTCACTTAACATCTTTAGGGACCATGGCTTGCCCTAGGCCTCATCTCTAGCTCTCCTGCCATCTCCAAAGTTTTAGCATTGTCCTCCCTCCTCCAGTCACCCTGGAAGCTCCAGTTTTAAATCATCAGGACCTAGTCCCCTAAACTCTGTGCTTTCTGCCCAGGGAGCCATGCTGGTCTGACACCTGAGGGGTCCTCATTACTCCAAGACATGCTCTTGTCTGACCTGCTCTTAACAAGGAAGGATGGTAACCCCGAGGGCAAATGGATACTCGGAAACAATTTGAGCAAAAGAGCAAACTTCTGAAAAAGAATTGTGCATGGACTCTACCAACCTATCCTCCATTTGTCTGTCCATCTATCCATCTGTCCACCCATCCATCCGTTCCTCTCTCCCTCCATCCACCTATCCAGGCAGTATATGGATCTTCATCCATAGATACTGAGGCGTTTGCTATTTTTGTTCTACAATTAGAAGAAACTCTGTATTTTTTTGCGTCTTCATTTTAAATACCTTGCATTTTCTCAACACATTTCCCAGCAAGCAAGCTCAAGTGGCCCACTGATCGATATTCTCCATCACAAAGATGTCTGCCTCTCCCACCAATAATCTACAAAGCAGATGCTCTCAACCAGTACACATTTGGCAATGTTTGAAGACATTTTTGGTTGTCTTGAGGTGGGGAGTTGCTCCTGGCATCCAATGGGTGCTGCTGCTAAACATGCTACAGGGCACAAGGGAGCCCTTTGACACAGAATGATCCAGCCCCAATGTCAACAGTGTGGAGGTTGAGGAACCACGCTCAAGGAGGCCCTCCAGACCCAGGCTGGGGGCTAGGATGAGTGGAGGTGACAACACTGAACCTTCTCTGGCCAATTGTTGCGGCCCCAGGCTCAGGCTGTGGAGGCACCTGAGTGGGGGTATGGACCTTCAGGGCAAGGTTCCCACCCGGCTCTTCTTTCAACTTGCTCAACCTTTAAAGGTCTAATGTGTTTGTCTATTCAGTCATCTTTATCATGCAGAATATCTTTATGTTCTGAATTGTAGTGTCCTTCTTTGGAAGTGATATTTTAAGGGTTTTGGTGCATCTTGATTAATGTAGCTGGGGGTGAGGAAAATTATTTTTTCCTGCTTGGGCTCTGAAGGTTGGCTCTGACATCAGCTTACTTTGTATTCTAATCGCTACGTTTGTGCTTTTACCGGATCAGAGCAAACTGGTGAGTTGTCTTGATTTTTCCCCCCTTTTATAATAAATCATTTTCCCTCCAGTGTTCCAAAACCAAAAAGAGAGAAGCCGTTTTATGGGAACTCTCAGACTAGGACTGACCACAAGTCTCCAGCAGTGTCACTGTCACTGTGTACAGGGGCTTGGAGTACAGGGCCCCTGGGGCCAGCCTAGACCTGTCAGAGGCAAAGGGCCCCCATGGTGGCAGGGTGGTTGTCAGCCCCTGGGACATATAAATGTTTATTCACAAGGAGGCTTCTCTAGTAAGTGACCATTGTATTATTAAAAAAAAATAATAAAAAGTGATGACCTTGGAAAGAAGTATTAGAAGAAGAGCAATGACCTTGGAAATAAACGTATTTCTCCTTGAACCTTGGCTGCCTTTTATGAAATGATCTACAGTAAAGAATTTGCATCTCTCTGCATCTTGGTCTCTTGTTTTCATAGGATTGTGGTAAGAATTGGATTAGATTACAGGGAAAGCTGGGTAGTACAGTGGTTAGCCCAATTAGGATCAGCTGTCTGCCCCCCTCCCCCTGGGCTGGTGCATAAGACAGTATTCCTGAGTTTCAAAAACGGTGACAATGATGATTCCAAGTGGTCGAGTTCTGTAGGGCTCAGAATGCACTCCCCTGTGGGAAGCATCTTACCATTAACTCCTCCTCCTGTTCGCCTGGGCAAGGATTCTCCATGCTCACCTCCTCCCCTCTTCACTTGTATCCTCTTCCCTTCCCATCACCAGCCTTGCCCCACACCATTGTCACCCTGACCTGCCCAGGCCCGCTTACCTGGGACGCAGAAGAGCAGCAGAGCTGATGGCAGCCACATGGTCCCGTCCCTCTGCTGTCTCTCCAGCTGCAGCTGGAACACTGCTCACCCAGGGGCAACTCAACCTGTCTCCCTCTTCTGCTTTTCTTGGCATTTCTCTGCTTCCTTCTTCAGCCTCTTGGTTCTGTTCTCAGAGTTGCTCAGAAAATGGGGGAAGCGAGGGGCGAGGGGCATCATGTGGTCAGCTGAGGATTCGCTAAAGTTCATCCTCAGAAACACATCTCAATGCACAGTTCTTTTTTCTGTTTCCCATGAAGAGGATGCCCTCACCGTGACTTCACCCGCAGCTGATACACCCATCTGCCATGCAGCTGGGTGGTCATAGCTGACTTCCAGCTAGATTTTCCCAGCAAGCCTCCACCCTGCCTCCCATCTCTGAATAGCAAATGTTCTGTGGCTGGCATGGCTAGCATGAGCGGTCCTGAGCAGAACAGACATGACAAAGCCTTCTCTGGACAAGACCAGCTGCTATTTGCAGGGTCCAGTGCAAAATGAAAATACCTTTGTCCCAGAATTACCAATGATTTCCAGATGTTGACAAAGGAGCACTAAATCAAGCCCTTCTGAGGGGGGCCTGAGCCATCCCCCATGTGGATTCCCTTCCAAACCTTCTTGGGTCCTGCCACCCCAGCGTGGACTGAGCCTTGGAGGCGGGAGCTTTCTCACCCTGCTTGGACCCTGACCCCCATGTCCAGCTATCCCTCACTGAGACTCCCTCCACACTTGGCCTGGACACCAAGCCCCTATATTATCATCTTATGTTTCATAACACAAATTATCCATTGACTCGATGCCTTAAAAGATAAAGATTTTGCATCTCACCTTTTGCCCTCCTTTCTCTTCCCAGTCTTGATTTTGTCAGCATAGTGTTCTTTGCACCTGCGATATTTATAATCTCTTCTGTAATATTTCCCATCATAGCTTAGGGGTTGTTCCTTTTTTTTTGTATATTTCTTTATTGGAGTTCAATTTGCCAACATATAACATAACACCCAGTGCTCATCCTGTCAAATGCCCCCCTTAGTGCCCATCACCCAGTCACCCCATCCCCCCGCCCACCTCCCTTTCCACCACCCCTTGTTCATTTCTCAGACTTAAGAGTCTCTCATGTTCTGTCTCCCTCACTGATATTTCTCACTCATTTTCTCTCCTTTCTCCTTTATTCCCTTTCACTATTTTTAATATTCCCCAAATAGCTGAGACCATATGTTTGTCCTTCTCTGATTGACTTATTTCACTCAGTATAATACCCTCCAGTTCCATCCAGGTCGAAGCAAATGGTGGATATTTGTCGTTTCTAATAGCTGAGGAATATTCCATTGTATGCATAGACAACAGCTTCTTCATCCATTTGTCTTTCGATGGACACCGAGGCTCCTTCCACAGTTTGGCTATTGTGGACATTGCTGCTATAAACATCGGGGTGCAGGTGTCCCGGCGTTTCACTGCATCTGTATCTTTGGGGTAAATCCCCAGCAGTGCAATTGCTAGGTCCTAGAGCAGGTCTATTTTTAACTCTTTTAGGGACCTCCACACAGTTTTCCAGAGTGGCTGCACCAGTTTCCATTCCCACCAACAGTGTTAAGAGGGTTCCCCATTCTCCACATCCTCTCCAACATGTGTTGTTTCCTGTCTTGTTAATTTTCCCCATTCTCACTGGTGTGAGGTGGTATCTCATTGTGGTTTTGATTTGAATTTCCCTGATGGCAAGTGATGCGGAGCATTTTCTCATATGCTTGTTGACCATGTCTATGTGTTCCTCTGTGAGATTTCTGTCCATGTCTTTTGCCCATTTCATGATTGGATTGTTCGTTTCTTTGCTGTTGAGTTTAATAAGTTCTTTATAGATCTTGGATACTAGCCCTTAATCTGACATGTGATTTGCACATATCTTCTCTCCCATTCTGTAGGTTGTCTTTAGTTTTGTTGACTGTTTCTTTTGCTGTGCAGAAGTTTTTTATATTGATTAAGTCCCAACAATTAATTTTTGGTTTTGTTTTGTTTCCCTTGCCTTCATGGATGTATCTTGCAAGAAGTTGCTGTGGCCAAGTTCGAAAAGGGTGTTGCCAAAAATAAATAAATAAATAAATAAATAAATAAATAAATAAATTTTTAAAAATGCTGTTGCCTGTGTTCTCCTCTAGGATTTTGATGGATTCTTGTCTCACATTTAGATATTTCATCCATTTTGAGTTTATCTTTGTGTATGGTGTAAGAGAATGGTCTAGTTTCATTCTCCTGCACGTGGCAGTCCAATTTTCCCAGCACCATTTATTGAAGAGACTGTCCTTTTTCCAGTGGATAGTCTTTCCTGCTTTGTCGACTATTAGTTGACCATAGAGTTGAGGGTCCACTTCTGGGTTCTCTATTCTGTTCCATTGATCTATGTGTCTGTTGTTGTGCCAGTACCACACTGTCTTGATGAACACAGCTTTGTAGTACAACCTGAAATCTGGCATTGTGATGTCCCTGGCTCTGGTTTTCTTTTTCAATATTCCCCTGGCTACGCAGGGTCTTTTCTGATTCCACACAAATCTTAAGATTATTTGTTCTAACTCTCTGAAGAAAGTCCATGGTATTTTTATACGGATTGCATTAAATGTGTAAATTGCCCTGGGTAGCATAGACATTTTCACAATATTAATTCTTCCAATCCATGAGCATGGACTATTTTTCCATCTCTTTGTGTCTTCCTCAATTTCTTTCAGAAGTGTTCTGTAGTTTTTAGGGTATAGATCCTTTACCTCTTTGGTTAGGTTTATTCCTAGGTATCTTGTGCTTTTGGGTGAAATTGTAAATGGGATTGACTCCTTAATTTCTCTTTCTTCAGTCTCATTGTTAGTGTATAGAAATGCCACTGATTTCTGGGTGTTGAATTTGTATCCTGTCACACTGCCGAATTGCTGTATGAGTTCTAGCAATCTTGGGGTGGAGTTTTTTAGGTTTTCTATGTACAGTATCATGTCATCTTCAAAGAGGAAGAGTTTGACTTCTTTGCCAGTTTGAATGCCTTTTATTTCTTTTTGTTGCCTGATTTCTGAGGCTAGGACTTCTAGTACTATGTTGAATAGCAGTGGTGAGAGTGGACATCCCTGTCATGTTCCTGATCTTAGGGGAAACGCTCCCAGTGTTTCTTAGGGGTTTTTCTAATTTGAAATATATTAATTGCTGACCACGGCTTCTCTTTTTTCACTATTTAACTTCCCTCTGTTGACAAAATTTTATCATGATGTGGATTTTCTATTTTTAAAGGGCTCATGGGTGCTGTATTTCATAAGACCTTGCATGCCTGAGGCTGTTTCTTGTAAGAATATTCCCAGAATATTCTCTCATTTGCTCCATAGATGAGAATTGCTCAGCAATTCCGCAGATCATGTAGATTTTCCTTCACCGTCTTATGAGATGGGGTGTGGTAATCATGTCTGAAGCTAGCCTACTTCTGTCTCACCCAACATGCTCTTTCTGGTATGATCTTCTGATTGGGTCATTATTCCTGATACCAGCCATTCGATTCTGTCTTTATCCTAGAGATTCTGTAACTTCATAATATCCTGGGTATGGATCATCTGTACAGTCCTTTCACCATGTGAACTCTCAATTTCAGCCTGAAAGATCCCCTTATCTCTAGTTTCTAATCCAATTCAGTTGTGTTTTACTTTTGGCTTCTCTTTTCTCCTCTAAGGAAATAGCCAGCAAACATTTGTGCCATCACCTCTTTGTGTCCTGTACCTACATCTGCCTCTCCACATTTTGTATATTCTGTTTATTCAAACGTCTCTTCATGAAATTTCCAAAAGAAACCATGTCGGTGCATTTGCAGGCACATTTATCATTCGGTTTTGGGTTCATTCCCCTCACTGTTTCTTTCTGGCAACGATGTATCTTTCTCCTCTGCTCCTTGTCTTTCTCAGGTCAGCCTCCTTGCTTCTCATTTCTCTATTTTGTATTGCACTGTCTTTACATTTCTAGAGATTCATCCCATTGTCTATCATTTCCTTGAGATTGACTAGAACTATTCATATGAGCTGATTTTTCTATGGTTCTTTAGACATTTCCTCTCATGGTGTATGCTCTTTATTTGCTTTGTGCTAGTATTCTTTTTTTTTTTTTTACCTGCAAGCTTTTGAAGGTGCTACTCCCCTTTTGAATAAAAGTTGGTATTTGCCAAAGACTAGTGTGGGGAGGGAGGTAGCTAGGAGGCTCTGCAAGCTGGAGCAGGCTTTGGCCTGGGATCTCACCCCCAACCCCGAGGACGGGTGTCCTGTTGGTTCTCAGCCCACCCAGCATCACCTACCTGGTGGCTTTCTGCTTGGTGCCTATCACTACTCCTTCTGCCAACTGTCCTTCACCCTCATCCCCTACAGCATTCTTCTCTGCCTGGGGGCCCAGACCATGTGCAGTCAACATGTCAAGTGTGCCAATAAGAGTGTAAAGACAAAAAATTGACAACATCCAATGCTGGGTTTGAGGGCTGACTGTTTATTAACACATTCAGACAAGGGTAGAAATGTTTACAACCTCTTTGATAATATCCATCAAAACTGGAACAATGCACTGATCAGTGACACAGCTATTTTTTTATAGTGATGTACCAGACAGGTGTAGCCATAAATGGGTATCAAGCTACAAACACAACAGATTTGTTACACAGCTGCATGCAGTTGCAAAAAAAACCCAAACAACTGACATACCAATCAGGAGTGAAAAATTTGAACAAATCATGATATGTCAATATGTTGCGAAGCCATTAAAAACAAAATACTATAGATACTAACATGAATGATTTTCAAAATACATTCAGTAAAAATAGGCAAGCTATAAAACAATATGTGACATTTTTCATTGAGGGAGGAAATATATTCACATATATCTACTTCAGGTGCACAGAATTTCTCCAAAGGACACACACACACACACACACACACAGGTTACAGTTCTTACCTTTGTGTAGGGGCCTGGGGTAGAATTCAGAACACATTTTTTTACTCTACAATTTGTGAACTTTAAAAATTTCTCTTTCTAAAAATCTGTAAATAAATATAAAAGTTGGTATATCCCCCCAGTTTTTTACTATCTCCCTCTTGCTGAGGAGATGCCACATGGTACATAAGAGAAGAGTGCTTCCCTGGGTCAATGGTCAGGTTAACTGGGACCCACGACCAGCTCTGGTCTCCTAATTCCACACAAGGATGTGTCTGCATTCACTTGCCTGAGTTCCTCCATTGTGTATTGAGGAGCTGGAGCTGGTGTGCTGAATTAAGAATATGCACATCACGGCCTGCTGAATGAGGAGGCACAAGCCACCCACATGGGTGGGCAGGGAACTCCCTCAATAGCCAAAAATGACTCTGGGGCCATGAAACTCCCAGAGTCATTTTAATAGAAGGCACAGCTTCAATACACCCTCACAAAGGAAAGAGAGTCATAAAGTTTGTTGTTTATAGATCTAGGGGAGAGGCACCCAATGAGCCCAGGGAAGGGCAGTCCTCCATCCCAGACCAAGAGCAAACAGGAGACCAAGAGAAGGGTGGTAGCACCTGTTACTTACAGGGTGGTTGGAATGGTTGGGACAGAGGTCACTAATTTTTCATGGGCTCAACTTCAAGTGGTTATTTTGAAACATGTCCCAGGAAGAGCAAAGTGGGAAATAATGAAGGAATTCTAAGCTTGGGTCCTTACCTAACATTTCAGATTTGCAGCGTGAGCAAGACTGCCATACTGTGAAGTACCTGGGCAGTACTTCAGAAAAAGAACAGCTAATTTTTCTCATAAGTTCTTATACTTATAAGTTCTTATACTCGCGCAAGATGGTCATGGAGAAGCTGTGCTTTTCCTGGTTGAATGACACAATGTTCTTCAACTGTGGTCTAGTGGTTTCAACAAGGATGTTGCAACTATTCAAATCAGCATCTTGACACCATGACTTCACGAAGGTCTCCCACTGTGGACCATAGTGACACTGCACAGTCACTTGCAGATGAAAGTAGAAGGGAGGAAAGAACAAAGAAAAGAAAAAAAATTAATGAAGTAGCAAAGAAATATAAAACAGAGAAGACCAAAAAAGTGTACTATTGTTTTTTAAACAAAACAAAGCCCTAGCAAGATACTTATGATTTGAAAGGAGTGATCTGAATAATCAATATCAGGAATGAAAACAGGTACATCACACAATACCAGAGCATATTAAAAGAAGGTTAGCTAAGAAGGGGATAGAATAATAAAAGGATATCTAAATAAGTTTATACCAATAAATTTGAAACTTTAGATGTAATAAACAAATTTCTGGCAAAAATGATAAATGTGCTAAAATTAGCACAAAAAGAAATAGACTACTTGAATCATCTTACATTTTTTTCATCTTACATTTTTAAATCATCTTTACATATTTATAAGAATCATATCCATTATTAAAAACCTCTCCAATGGGTGCCGGGCTGGCTCAGTCAGCAGAGCACGAGACTCTTGATCTGAGGATTAAGAGTTCCAGCGCTCGTTGAGTGTAGAGCTTACTTAAGGTAAATGAATGAATGAATTGATTAATAAAATAAAACCTCTCCAAGAGAAACCTCCAGACCCATAGAACTTTAACAGAGATACCTGCTGAACATTTAAGAAAGAAAGAATGTCTATCTTACACAAAAAATTCCAGGACATAGGAAAAGGAGATGCAATCCCAAATCCATTTAATGAGACTAGCATACTCTTGATGTCCAAACCTGACAGGGGGGCAGCGCAAAAAAGAAATTTTAAAGGCAGAAATCATCCATGAATATAAATGCCAAAGTACGCTACAAAAAATCAGCAAGCTGGATCTAAGGATATAAAGGCAAGAAAATACATCATCACCAAGTTGGGTTTATCCCAAGAATGCAAAACTGTTTGAACATGAGAAAATCAGTATAATATTCTACATTAACAGAGTCAAGGAGAAAAATCATATGATCATCTCATAGATGCAGACAAAATTATTGGATGGATTTAAACAGCCCTTTGATGAAGAAGACTTCTTCGGGAATCAACCACAGCTCCCCCACTGTGCTGGGCGTCTTCCCTCTCAGACTGGGTTTGGAACAGGGGGTAGGAAGAGCCGCTATGAGTCCTGGCCCCAAACTACAGAAAGAGCAGGGACACGTGGGCATCAGAGGTCCAGGAAGGCATTGGCAGGAATTGGGGTCTCTGGGTCCCATAGAAGGTCTCTTTGGTCCATGGGCTGAAACTGGGACCATCACTTGATCTCTGTGGACAATAGACTCAGGCACTGCACTGTGCAGAGAAACACGTGCCCAGAAAGGCTTGATCTTGTCCTGGAGGACAGGACAGCAGCCATAAGAGCATCTAAGAGATGGAGGAGCATGGCTTTCTAGTACCCCACTCCTCCCTGTCTGCCTCACAAGGCCCTGCTCAGCCTGGAGCTGGGCTGAGGTTGGATGTGACCAGGAAAGGAGAAGCTGCCTTCCTTGGACAAGCATGTCTTAGCCGAGTCTGTCCTTCAATGCTCCCTCTAGGAGAGCAGATGGAGATGTGCAGAGATGTGAGGGCTCGCTCTTTCATCCATCTTTCCTAGACTCATAGTGCCCCCCCATACACATTCACACAAGTGCGCACACACACACACGCACATGAGCACACACAAACTCAGGCAAATTTAGAGACTCCTCTCCATCCATCAGGGAAGAGAGAGGAACAGTCCTGACTCCTTCTCAACTGGGTACCAGGGCCCCAGAGCACAGGAGGAGATTAATACCTACCTGGTTTGGCAATCACAGTTAATTGGTAACTTTTTGTTTTGTCTGTTTTCTCAATCCCACACCAGTAGGTGTCTGCGTCATCCCTCTGCAGCTCCTCCATGGTCATGGTGATTGTGCGTTGGCTGTGATCATCCTGGATGGACATTCGACCCTTCCTCACCAGTTGCTCTGACCCAGTGGTTTTTACAAGGGTTCTGCATGATTCCCAGTTCTTTCCGCGGCACCACAACTTCGCATTGGATTCCAATCCTGAGGGGTACATGCAGTACACCACCAGTGCTTTCCCCTCTGTGCCTCTCATTAAATTTTCCTCATTGATGGAGAACTGGGCTAGAAAACAGAAACCCAACACTCATTTCCTCCCTTGAGCCCGGGGCTATCCTGAGCACTGCTGGGATGTCTGGCACTGCCTCAGGTGTATTTCTGAATCCCAGAGCTGGTGAGACAATGGGGTCCCCTCCCCACTCATCCACGACACGCTAACCCCCACTCACCTAAAATACCTCACTCCCTGAATCCATGTGCGGCACAGAACTAAACATACACATTCACACAACAAACATGTGCACATACACGCAGGTGATTGCTTGTTATTTTACCTACACATTTTGCTCTTTGTCTCCATACCTCTGCACAAGCTGATGCCTCGCCTGGAATGTTCTCTCCTCTGCTTGAAGGAATCAAACCCTTATAATCATCCCACAAGGCTCAGATCAAACAATGTCTCTTCTACGGTGTCTCCACTTCCGGTGTCTCCACTTCTGTAGCCAACTGGATCATGCCGGTGCCATCAAAGCACTTTGTCCCTATCTCCGTTGCTGCACTTATGACACTGGATGAGGGCTTGGTCTTTGGCTCATCCAGAGCAGAGCTTCAGGCAGCCTGGTGTGTGGGGTTGAGCACCTCCCCAGAGAGCCTGTCACCCCAGGTTTTGCTGCCTGTCTTCCTCCCTATAACCGAGCTCTTCAGCAGAGAGGATCTTGGCTCTAGCTACAAGTCAAGAGCAGTTGTGCAGGCCTTTAAACGATCCAGGTGTCTGAACCTCATCTTAACTGAGTGGGTATCAGCTGGAGCTTGAGCTTCTGTTTTCCTTCAAATTTTCTTAGGAATTCATGCATTTGTGTATATGTGTATATATGTGTGCCTGTATGCACCTGCCTATCATCTACCCATCCAGCCATCCAGCCATCCCTGCATCCATCCATCATCTCTCTAGTGATTAATCAGCCATGGCTGATGAACAGAACACCAGAAACTGGACTGTTTGTGTCATTCATTTTTATTTTCTTTCCTCAACACCTAACTTAGTACCTGCCAGTTAACAATAATTAATTTTTTTTTATAGAAGTGTCTGGATGAGTGAAAGACTCTGCCATTTCCCCCTGGGACAGACCCTGTTTGTGTCTTACCCCAGCCCTGAAGGTGCTCCGTCTTGAAGCTCCTGCCCAACTCACCTTGGACAAGGAAAAGTAGGAGAACTGGGAGCAGCCACATGTCCTGTTTGCCTGGCTTGTGTCCCTGGTGCTCAGCTAATGCCCACTGCTCTCCAGGGACTGGAACTGAGCTCAGAGGCAAAATGCATTCTGTTTCTCTAAATTAGTCTTTTCTTCCTCTCATCTACTTCCCTTAAGTTTTTCTTCAGTTAGTTCCTAATTTCAACAATTAGGAGAAAGGCAGTGCCATCCTTGGGAGCCTGTGGCTGATGTGATGATATGTCTTTGATACTTTGGGGAAGCAAAGTGTCACACTGGCCAGAGTGCCACTTGCCAGTGTGCCTGGGGACCTGGGAAGCCTGCTGCCAGCAAACCAAGGCACACAGTGCTGCAAGGCAGAGACACTAGACCCTCAGAGTGTTGGTCCAAGGAAGTAATGGAGACACATAGAGTTTGCGCATGGGGAGGAATGTGGTGCTCAGGGTTCACATCCAGCCTTGCTGGACAAACAGCCCCATCCTAACCCTCTTTTCAGGCAGCTCACCTCAGTGCATCCCAGACCACCCCTCCTGCCCTGGACCCTGGGCCAGCCCTGAGCCTGACCTACTCAGGCTTCTCCTTGAGGTCCTAAGTCCCTCTGGGGCAGAGGTGCCTTGGGGAGATTTTAAGGACGGAAAAGGGACCATTTCCCATCAGCTTCATTGTGCCCTCCATGCTTCCTCTGCCATGTGTTGGTGTATTTCCCCTGGCTGTGGACAAACCCCATTTCCCAGCCCTAAACCACTTATGCAAATGCCCTCGTAAGTGACTTTCCCACAGGACTCCCCTCTTCCTTCACATGTCCTCTCCTCCTCTGTCCTCTGTTCCCTTTCCCTCTCCTCCCTGAGTCAATTCTCTCTCTTTCTCTCTCTCTCTCTTTTTAAGATTTTATTTATTTATTCATGAGAGACACAGAGAGAGAGGCAGAGACACAGGCGGAGGGAGAAGCAGGCTTCCCGTGGAGAGTCCGATGCAGGACTCGATCCCAAGACCCTGGGATTACCCCCTGAGCCGAATGCAGACGCTCACTGCTGAGTGACCCAGACGTCCCTCAATTCTCTTTTTAAAAAACATTTTATTTATTTGACAGAGAAAGAGAGAAAACAAGCATGGGGAGTGGCAGAGGGAGAGGGAGAAGTAGACTCCCTGCCGAGCTGGGAGCCCAGTGCAGGGGTTTGTCCCAGGACCCCGGGATCATTACCTGAGCCACCCAGGCACCCCTGAGTGGCTCCTTTTTTTGTCTCCTTTTTTCTTTTATGTTATCTACATGTGTGAGGTTAGTTCTACCTCTTGAGAGGATTTGGTTTGGTTTTGTGTTTTTACTTTTCTTCCAATGTTTGCATGAAATATTTAGTTTAGGAATTATATTTTCATCTCAAGAACTCCTATTTTTTTGTTCTCTGCTTGCTGAAATTTTTGAAACTCTCCTCACTCTGTGGTCATGTGTTGGTTTGGTCTGCTCTGGTCTGGTCCTTCTCCCCACGTGCCTCAAACGACTGATCATTGTTGGCCGCCTCAACGTGATGGAGAATGAGCCAGAACATAGCTGACTGGGGCTCTGAGTATGTGGGGACAATGCAGAGTGTGAAACAGGGGTGTCGCAGTGTGCCAAGTTCTTTGAGCCTCCCATGCCTTCTAGACCTACAGCCTGTGCCTTCTTGGTAGAGGGAAAGAAAGGTCTTCTACGTTCCAGAATGAAGAGGACTGAAGGTGACCCCCAGCATCCTCTCTAGCTGCCTTGGATTCCCCACATATTTTATGAAGTTAGAGAATCTCCCTGAGGATGGGAATGTTTCTTTCTTGATCTAGGTGCTGGTTCATAGGTGTGTTTTCTTTATGCAAATGTATTGAGCTGTGGGCTTCTGATGTGTGCACTTTCTGTGTGTATTTTATACTCCAATACCAAGGATTTAAATTTTACTGTGAATGCTCTCCAAGCTATTACACCTGTGTTCACTTAATCCTTTAACTAGCAGCCTTGGTGTTTCATTATGTGAATGTAGCATAAGTAACTATTTCTGTATTGTTGGCCATTGTCCCAGTCCCCAGATCTGCTCTTGCAAATCTGTGCTGCAGGCTTCCAGTTAGGGTGAGATGAATCTCACACGCCACAGACCTCTCCCCCGACTACAGCTAAGAACCCAGACAGGGTACGTGGAGCAGCCATCTGAGCAGTCGGCAAAATGAACCTCAGCAGGAGACTGGAGAAAGGAACCAGACCAAGTATAGGAGCAACGCCGCTGTGAGTTCTCTGTTTATGTTTCCTTCCTTATCCTCCTGCCTGAGCATGAACCATGCAGCTCAAATCCTGAAAGTATATGCCCAGCAGGGACCCTAAGAGCTCAGGATGCACAGAGAAAAGATGACCTCAGGGAAGAGGGAGGTCTGATTCCAGGACTTTTCTCAGTAGTGTTTTCTTTCCCTCCCACCAGGTCTCCACAAGCCTCTGGAGAGAAGCTGCAATTTTACCGGCAGCCGCCAGGCAACTCAGGAGAGTCCCTGCTGCCCAAAAGAGCTAGGGTCCCAGAGCTGGTCCCAGACCTGGCAGGTTGGGTGGGGGGGAACGGATGACTATCACTGCATCTTCTCTCTCTCTCTCCTCTCTCTGCTTGGCCCTGGAAACAAACCCAACCACAGGAAGTACATGGCAGACTGGGGAGAGAAAAGCCTCAGCTTGCAAAGCTTCCCAGCCAACAGACCAGGAAGGGAGGGGGTGGAGGCTCTGAAAGCTGGGAAGTGATGTTTGGGGGGGATGGACAAGCGGAAGCCCCTGGGGAAATGGACCCTAGACCACCGAGACTCGCACCCCAGCTGTGCGCACCTGACCAGAGCCCCTGAGGGAGCACCCACTTAGAGAGCTTTGGGGGAAGATCCCCGCCAGTCACAGGCCGACCCCTGGAGGGCTCACGCAGGGCACTTCGGAGGAGCACCTGCAGGGCTCCAGAAAGCTGAGCCAGGGCACATGGCAGAACAGCCCAGGAAGCCACCTCAGCACCTGAAGTCCCAACCTCAGCAGCTGGACTGCCTGCCATCAGAGAAACGGAAGTCCTAGTTACAGACCCTTCTGGTGAGGGGATAGCATTGCTTTGCATGTTTGCAAAGGGTGGTTCCCTGTGAATCGTGTGTGTGTTCAACACGTAGAACTGAAATCCACCTCAAAATCATACCACGTGTAAAATTTGAGAAGCACTAAAGACAAGAAAAACGTTTCAAACTGTGCACTTTAAGTGGGTGAGGTTTATTTTATCAAATTACACCGCAGTAGAACCTGAGAAAGGGTGGGAGGGAAAAGTTTGAAGGGAGGTGGATGTCCTGCCCACCCCCTTTCATAAATTCTTTGTCTCAGGTGGGAAACCTAGGGTTCGCTAAGACCCTCAATCACAGAAGGTTCAGCCCTCACACGTGAACACAAACAGGTCCAGAGGCTGAAGGCAGGCGGCCCCCTAATGGGCCACTTTGGCATGAAGATTACTCTGAGCTGAAGGCCGTCAAAGACACCACCAACTCCAGAGAAACGCTTGCCCCTCCCTTAACTATATAGAGGATTTTCAGTTGCAGGGTATTTGCAGAATAAGGGTCATTGCCAGGGATAAATTTTTTAAAAGATTTTTTATCATTTATTCATGAGAGACACACAGAGAGAGGCAGAGACACAGGCAGAGGGAGAAGCGGGCTCCTCACAGAGAGCCAGATGCACGACTCGATCCTCAGACCCGGAATCGCCTGAGCAGAAGGCACACACTCAACTGCTGAGCCACCCAGGCATCCCACCAGGGATAAATTTTATCTGATAACCCAACTACATAGTAGGGCAAACAGTTATTAACCAAACATTTACTGGTTTTCCTCTTCCCATGAACTGGTTACCTCCCCTTAGGAGTCCCAAACCTCTACCCTCTCTCTTAATTCAGGATGATATTTGTACCTCATGATACCTGACTGCTAAGTCTGTGTAGATTTCCCACACATATGCTATTAAAGTTATATGCTTTTGGTAATTGGCCTCATGTCAGCTTGATTCTTGGTCCAACAAGAAGGACCTTGAAGGGGACAGGAAATCCTGCTCCCTTTCCCTCCCCAGGTCT
This sequence comes from Nyctereutes procyonoides, assembly GCF_905146905.1. Classification (NCBI taxonomy): domain Eukaryota; kingdom Metazoa; phylum Chordata; class Mammalia; order Carnivora; family Canidae; genus Nyctereutes; species Nyctereutes procyonoides. The sequence goes on from NW_026575020.1 coordinate 54,513,186, forward strand.
GGCCCGCCATGCTCTCTCCTCCAGGGGCTGACAAAGCCCTTGGCTGCTCCACCTCCAATCCCCACCTTAGCAATGCCTTCCAAGGGGGGCAGGTGGCAGGGAGAGGGCCCAATGGCTTTATCTTAGGATGACGGGAGCAGGTGGAGAGGGAGGCCCTGAACCCATGGACCAGGTGTTGGCATAGATTGACTTGAATGAAGGCGGCAAGAAATTACATTTTGAGCACTTCTGAGAGCTCACAGGGTGGACAGCTCCACAAAGGTTCCAGTAGCCAATGCAGGTCCAGAACTGAGTTGGGGGATGGGGGTGGCAGGAAGTAGGTGTGCAGAGACTGGAGGTGGTGCTAGAGAGGGGAGCAGCAACCCTCCCCAGAGAGCAGGTCATCAGGGGCAGATTCCAGGAGATGCTGAGGTGAGGAACCAGAGTAAAGAGAGGGGACACCTCATCACATCAGCTATACGCTCCCAAAAGACAGCACTCCTCGTAATTAATGAAATTAGGAAGTAACTGAAGAGAAAAAATAAAACATAGATGAGAGAAACTATAAAAGATTAACTTAGAGAAATACAAGGTAGGTTGCCTCTGAGCTCAGTTCCAGTCCCAGAGGGCAGGGGGCATTAGCTGAGCACCACGGAGACAACCCAGGCAGGCAGGACATGAGGCTGCTCCGGATTCTGCTCCTTCTCATCATCCAAGGTGAGTAGGGCGGGGGCTTCAGGACAGAGCACCTGCAGGGCTGGGGTGGGACACAGACAGAGTCTGTCCTGGGGGAAATGGCGGGGCCTTTCACACATCCAGACACTTATTTGTGAAATTTTTTAAGTTTTGTTACTTGATAGGTACTAAGGTATTGAGGAAACAAAATAAAAATAAATAACACAAACAGTATCTGTTTTCTAGGGCACTGCTTGACAACCCTGGCAGATGGATGGAGAGACAGATGATGGATGGATGCATGCATGCGTGGATGGATGGGTGGATGGATGGGTAGATGATGGATAGAGGCATACATGGGCACATATATACACACATATGTAAATGTGTGAATTCTTGAGAAATGTTGAGGGAGCACAGAAACCCAAGCTCCAGCTGATACCCACTCAGTTAAGATGAGGTTCAGACACCTGGATCGTTTAAAGGCCTGCACAACTGCTCTTGACTTGTAGCTAGAGCCGAGATCCTCTCTGCTGAAGAGCTCGGTTACAGGGAGGAAGACAGGCAGCAAAACCTGGGGTGACAGGCTCTCTGGAGAGGTGCTCAACCCCACACACCAGGCTGCCTGAAGCTCTGCTCTGGATGAGCCAAAGACCAAACCCTCATCCAGTGTCATAAGTGCAGCAACGGAGATAGGGACAAAGTGCTTTGATGGCACCGGGATGATCCAGTTGGCTGCAGAAGTGGAGACACCGTAGAAGAGACATTGTTTGATCTGAGCCTTTTGGGATGACTATAAGGGCCTGGTTTCTTCAAGCAGAGGAGAGAACATTCCAGGCCGAGGCATCAGCTTGTGCAAATATATGGAGACACAGAAGAGCAAGGTGTGTAGTAAAAAAAAAAAAAATGCAATCACTGTGTGAGTGTGTATGCATGTCTGTTGTATGTGTGAGTGTGTGTTTAGTTCTGAGCCATGTTTGGATTCAGAGGGTGAAGTATTTTAGGTGGTTGGGGGTAGAGTGTCGGAGTGGTTGGGGAGCAGATCCTGCTGTCTCAACAGCTCTGGGAATCAAAAGTACACCTACGACTGCAGTATGGGCTCTGGCTTGCTGGGAAGAGGTGTCAGCAGAGAGCAAGGGAGGGGGTGGGTGGTCACTAAGTAGGATGGGGAGTGAGCACAGGACCCTGCGTTGGGCAGTTAGAAGCCCCAAGGGGACATCAGAAAGAGGGGACAGCAAAAGACATACTGTAGGGGATGAAGGGACAGGTGGGATGTGGTGATTACACAGAGGGCAGAGGCTCCTGGCTGGTCTTCAGGGCAGTGACCAACCCTGGGCTCAAGGGAGGAGGAGATGAATGCTGGGTTTCTGTTTTCTAGGCCACTTCTCCATCTCCCAGGAGGCGATGGTTAGAGGCACAGAGGGGGGCACACTGACGGCGTACTGTGAGTATAGTCCAGAATGGGAATCCTACAAGAAGTGGTGGTGCCGTGGAATGTACTGGAATTCCTGCAGAATGCTTGTTAAAACCACTGGGTCAGAGCAACTGGTGAAGAAGGGCCGTGCGTCCATCCAGGACAATCACAGTCGCCACACTATCACCATGACCTTGGAGAATCTCTGGTATGGTGATGCAGACATCTACTGGTGTGGGATTGAGAGAACCGGCTCTGACCTGGGGTACAAATTTCCCGTGGTTGTCGACCCAGGTAGGCACTACTCCCTGCTGTGTTCTGGGTCCCTGGTACCCACCCACGGAGGAGCCAGGACTGTTCCTCTCTCTTCCCTGATGATGGAGAGGAGTCTCTAAACTTGCCTGAACCGTGTGTGTATGTGTGTGCATGTGCGAGTGTGTATGAAGGGGCACCATGGGTCTGGGAAAGACTGGAAGAAAGGGCGAACTCCCACATCTACACATCTCCATCTGCTCTCCCAGAAGCAGTAGTGAAGGACAAACTCAGCTAGGACAGGCGTGTCCAGGGAAGGAAGCTTCTCTTCTTCCAGTCTGTCCACCCCCTTGCAGCTCCAGCTGAGTGGGACCTTGCCAGGCAAGCAGTGAGGAGTGGGGTGTTAGAAGGCTGTGGTCCTGTCGGTCTTAGCTATAGGACAAGAAACCTTCTCCCTGTCCCCTCCTGCTTCCCCTCCCTCCTCTGGCCACATAAGCAAAGCAGCAGGGGAGGGACTCTGAACTCATTTCTGGGAGAAGGAAAGGCAGGCTCCACCAGGTGCGAGGACCCTCTCTCCAGCTGCCTCTGAGTCTTGGAGGATACGTTGAACTCCACCCCAGCTGCCCCAGAGGCACTAAGGGCCCCCCAGAGACAGGCCTGGAAAGGGAGTCATGCTGTAGCTCCCACCCCACAGCTCTGCCTCTGGACCCCTCAGTCTTCTCTCCAACATACAGACACACAGACATGCAGACAATAGGTAGGTAATACATCTACTTTATAAAGCAGAAAAAAGTCTCTACAAACTTAGTATATGTAAATATGGTGTGCAAATGTCTGCAGTGGAGAGATACGCTGGTGTAGAATGTTCCAGAGATTAACTGAAAAAGACAACAAAGGTGGTGGATGCGTGCAAAAGGTCAGGAGGACCTGGTGCGAGAGATTTAAGCCTGGACCCTCCAACCGGACAAACTTTATTGTCAGACCTATTGAAATAAGGAAGCAGGCCCTGGGGAGGCAGGGAGGACCCGGGGGACATAGGGGCTGCAGGTACTGGGTGGCTGCAGGAGACAGGGGAACCCTAGGCCAGCCGCTCTGGGTCACATCACTTCAGGCCAGGTGGCACACAGCCTGCTTCAGGTAAGGCGGAGATTCAGAAAGGAGCTGGCCTGGCTGATGGAAACTCCAGGCGTGGGAACATGGTTCTGACGTGCTCAGCTGTGCCAGACAGGACACTGAGATGGAGCTGAGTGCAATTGCCACAGAGCTCCCCACCCCCCAGTGCCTCCCATGGTGGTGAACTGATGTTTCTCTGCAAGTGAAGTAATAGTATGTTTGGGATGAGAAACCAAAAAGACACAAGACCAGACCAACATGGGTAAGCAGTGATGCTAAGGCAGAAGCTTTATCCCTGAGGGTGGGGAGAGGTGATGGCCCTGGGGAGCCACCTGCATCACTCTCACACCATGCTCTGCTCTGTGCGTTTAGCACCAGATCCAACAGACTTTCCCAAAACTGTGCCAAGATCCACAATGACAAGTCATACCTTGCTTCCGTCTACCCAGGGCATCACCAGCAGTCAGCCCGTGATCACCCCCGGCAGCAGGTGAGCAGAGCTGGACCCCAGCAGACCTTTCCCCCTGCTGCCCCTGTGACCACTCCCCTCGGGGCACTCTGTCAGGGACCCCCTTGGACACTGAGGTTTCCTGGCAGGGGAGAATCAGCATCCTCTGCCCTGGGCCCCCTTCTTTATACCTCTGAGTACTTAAAGAGCTCCCCACTCCCCAGGAAGAACCTAACAAAGTTCTTCAGCTGGGCGGCAGGAGAGAAGGCTCTGGTCTCCTTCTGACCTGCCTCCCAACTCACAGGAACCCCAAAGAGGTGTAGGTGGTTCCAGCCTCAACTACACCAGAAGGGAACTGCTCTGTGTTCCTTTCCTGTGGCTGCTGAAACAAATCACCACCTACCTGGTGGCAAAAGACAAACCAGTTTGATGACGTAAGGCTCTAGAGAGCAGAGGTCTGACATGAGGCTCCCTGGGCTAAAGTGAAGGTGCTGGCAGGGCTGGCTCTTCTGGAGGCTCTAAGGGAGAAGCACTTCCTTGTCTTTTCCAGCTTCTAGAGACCCCGGGGCCACCTGGGTCGGGATCCTTCCATCCTTACAACCAGCAGTGCTGGTCGAGTTCTCTTCATGCCACATTACTGTGACACTGGCTCTCCCCTGTCCTTTCACTTGTACACACACTGGTGGTGACATAAATTCCACCCAGAGAGTCCAGGATAATCTCCCCATCTCTAGGTCAGCTGGTTGGGAATCTTAACTGCATCTCATCATGCACTTCCCCCTTGCCATGTAACCTACTACATTCACAGGTCTGGGGGTTAGGACATCTCTGAGCTGAGGAGGGTGTTATTCCACTCACAGACAATCAAGGGTGGGTATCTGCTCTACGGTACCGGCCCTTCCCTCCCCAAGTGCTAGTGCAATGCCTGGAAGGAGTGGGAAGCTGGGATTCCTGCTTTCTCATATTCCCAATATGGGAGAGAGGCTGGGCCATCGACCTGAACCCCTCCCCACTAAGAAGCATCCAATAAATAATGGTTCACTCATTCATCAAAGAGCAAACACTTCCCCAGTTTCACCCCATCAGAGGCTGGGTGAAGGTGCACCCCTCCCTGGGTCCCACCATCCGTATCTCCCTCCATCAGCTCCCATCCAGTTCCAGTCCTACTTTCTTCCTGTCTCGAGTCCCCTATTCCTTGAGCCTGGCCCCCCAGGCAGTGTGTTCAGTATCCCTCTGAATGAGGTGAGGCACTTGGCTCATGCTTTACAACCAACTGTGTCCTGCTGGTGATGTTTGGAGACCAGTTGTTCTGTTGAGTGGGGAGCGGAGGATGCAGAACTTTTAGGAGACCAAAGGGCATAGGAGAAGCCTGTGGGGTGGAGAGATGGGACAGCAGCTCCACAGGGAGTGGAATTTGTGAAAAGAGCACAGTGACTTAAAGGATATTTTGAGGAAGTGCAAAGCAGCATGCACTCTCTCCAGAACACCACCTGTGAAATCCACATGGCCCGTCATGCTCAAGGCAGGTAGAAGGACAGAGCAAGGTGGCCTACACAGGTCCTGGCCCTGCTGGGGGAGGAGGGGATGAGGCCAAGGTGAGGGAGTCAGACTCTTGGACACTGAGAGGGACCACCAGGGGGACACATGTAAGCAAGGGCCATTGTCCTCCTAGATCCCGTGTCCACTAAACAGGATGTAAGAGAGAGTACACCTCATATGTGCTACCACATGGGGGTCAGAGCTGAGAGAGGCCCCTACCAGGAGAACCCAGAAGGTAAATATCCAGATGAACAGGGGTCGAGAAATTTCTTCTCTTCAAATTGGGAATATTAGTTTTGAGCTTCAAAGTTGAGCAGAACTGACACAATGTGGGACAGAAGTAGGATGAGAAAGACAGACCAAGAAAAGCCTTGGGCTTGGCTGGCCTGCAGGTGAGTTGGAGGGGAATTGTGGGGGAGCAGCCATAAAGCAGGATGAAATCAGGGGCCATGGGTGCTGGACCCCAGGCTAAGCCTGCAGGGAGGCCCCTATAGATTGAGCCTTGGGCAGCACGTCTGTGCCCTCAGAGGGGCTTCCCTGGCAGGGACCAAGGCTGCCTGCCTGCAGCTCTGGGCTCAGGAGTCAGGTCAGGGAGGAAGGGGCTAGGCTGCCCCTGAAGAGGGAGCTCACACCTGTCACCGTGTCCCCTGCACAGGGTCCTGCTCTGCAACCTCTGCTTTGTGCTCTTGACCTCTGTGAAGGGGTCCCTGCTTGGACTCCTGTTGTACACTGTGATGTGGGGTCAGAGGACCCAGAGGGAGAATAGAGTCAGACTGAGCAGGAGAACCACAGCTCCCACTCACGATACTCCGACACCCTCTGACTTCTGAGCAGGGAACGGGCAGTGGTTGCAGAAATGAGGGTCCCTGTTAGGTGGGGACTCCTCTTGTGCTGATCCCAGGAATAAACTCTGGGTCCCTCTCTGCTCTGCACAGGTCGGGGACCCTGGTCTCTGCCGTAGCAGCCCAGAATCCTCTGGCGTGGATCCTCCTGGTGCCACTCTTCCTTGGGACCCTGCAGTGGCTCTGCCATGGATAATGGCCTCTTACATCATTCAGGACTCTGGCCAATGATGGCTTTTACAATTCCAGACAAATCAGGAACCATAAAACTGGAATTAAATCCCAAAGCCCCCGAGTGTTCCAATGGCCAGAGACCCCTGATGGGCCAGGTGTACAGAGGTTGCCCATTCCACCTGCTGCTTGATTCGGTGCCTCCTGCAGAAAGAATTGCTGAATGTTAAAGATTGCAGACAGAGGTGGACCATCCCCGACTCTCATCCCATCTGTTTGCTCCATACATTTCCTATTAAATTTATGACTTACCGGGCTCTTTTGAGATTATTTTTTTGGGACAGTATTTCAATGCTTTATATGTGAGAGGACAACCCATCCATTGTAGTGAGTCCCATGTGACTCTAAACCCAATGTGACTATAAATTTGTTAAAACTCATTGAAGTTACTTTTTTTCCCCATGTAAGAAATAAGTGTTCTGTGGTGAGGAGCTTCGAGACAATATAAGTATCCCTGTGTCCTTTTATCTACATCGGTGGTCTCCAAGGACAAGGGACGCACCCAGTGGTCCCAAGAATAGTTCATTTCTGTCCCTCCTTGGTCCCTTGGCCTCCCTGGTCCTTCAGGTGCAGGGCTCCAGGGACAGTTTGGACTTCTCCAACTAGACGGGACCAATGAGGGGCTCAGATCTGTCCCCTTCACACCTGTGATGCTGTCCACACTCCAGCTCTGACCCAGCATCACCCACTCCTGGGATTTACCTAACCTTTGGCCTTTCCATTCTCCCATCTCCCAGGTGAGCAACGGCCAGCCCGGGATGCAGGGCTCTCCACTCACACATTAACACTAACCACACAAGGCTTTTTCATTTTTAATTTTCAGAAATATAACATATCTCCTCTCAATAAAACTGTGGGATCTATGGAGTTTTTTCTCTTCCACTTCACATCCTTCCTGAACTCTGGGTGCTCTTTTTTGTATCCACATTTTATTTTGAGCCATTTTTGAGGAACTATATCTCTTTCCTGAGCTCCTTCTTTTAGTGAGGTCGTGTTGTCTAATTTCTCTGCAAATGAGTAGACTTGTCTGACCCCCTGCTCTGTGTCCTGGACTATTTCATCTGAAGCAAACTCCCCGGCTGCCTTTTGCTGGTGCTCTGTTCCTCTCCTTGAGCCCATTTGTTAGGAAAGGCGCTGGTGGGTTTTTGACCAGAGCTTTCCTTTGACGAGGTGGGGGCATTGCGGAAGTGGATTGCGGGGGCAGGGGAGCTTTCTGCTGCAGCGGGGAGCACCTCCGCCACATGCTGACACCTGCAGCCCACATGGTTCTGGGTCGCCCGTTAGGAAAGGGCAAGACCTCAAGCCCAGCAGCCTGCGTGTTACCACGTGGGAGCTCCTGCCCAGCTGTCCCCGCCACAGAGCTGAGTCACACAGGGGCCCTTGACAGCAGCCAGCAACTCCTCACAGCCCACCAGGCCCACGGCAGAGGCAGCATGTTCCTCTTACCATCTTGCTTGACCCTAGAGCGGATAGAGCCCAAACGGTCCAGGTATCTATGCTTAGATTTTCCTTATGGAATAAAACAGTGATCACTTTGTCATGTCACAGATTCTGTGTCAGGAATCCCAGTGGATTGAGATAGAGATGGCCTATCTCTGCCCCGTCATGTCTGAGGCCTCGGTTGGAAGATCAGTTGGGGAGGTGGCGACTCAAATGACTGAGTGCAGCTGTCATCTGGAAGCTTCTTTGCCCATGCACCTGGAACATGAGCCCGGGTGACCCAACACTAAACTCAGTCCTGATCGTTGATCCCAAATCCTCCAGGTAGCCTCTCCATGTGGCCTCCAGGTTCTGACTGGGAGAGTCCCCAGGGCCAGCATTTCGAGAGTCTGAAGAAGGAGCTACAGGGTTTCTTCTGGCCAGGCCTTGGAAGTCACACAGAGTCACTGTCACCATGCTCTATCCGTGCCTTCCAATGGAGACAAACGTTGGTTCTTGGAGGGTAAAAAAACGATACTCTTTTCATATACAAAACATAGATGTTCGATTAGTACATGAATCAATCAATTTATTTATAAATCAAGAGAATGTGGACATATATAGTATATCTTCAGTATTAAAATTTCACAGCAAGTGGGAGGGTGTGCTTCTAGGGAAAGAAAATGAGTACATAGGCTCCTTAGGAGGATAATTATAGCAGCAGCCACAGCCTACCCAGACTCAAGGGGAGGGGACCTAACCCCCAGATCTTAATGAAAGGAGTGTTAAGAAATTTCCAGTCCCATGTTAGAATTGCCACGTGGAAGAAACTTTTTTTTTTAAGATGTATTTATTTATTAGAGACAGAGAGAGAGAGAGAGCCCGTATGAGCACAGCTGAGTGGCAAATAGGGGAGGGAGAAGAGAAGCGGACCCCACTGAGTGGGGAGCTCCATATGGGGCTGGATTCCAGGACCCTGAAATCATGACCTGAGCTGAAACCAAGCACAGACACCCAGCCCACTGAGTCATCCAGGCACCCTTGGAAGAATCTTAATCTAGTGCTTTCATTCATGTTAAAGAACAAGGTGCCTGGGAGAGCTGAGGACCCCAGCCCCAGTCAGAAGGCCAGGGAACAGACGTGGATCTGCCCCAGAGCCAGCCTGGGGCCAGCCCCCATGGCGTCCCTGCAAATCCATCTGTGTGCTTGAAAGGTCAGTTCCCAAGCCTGTTGGGGGCACCATATGGCCCCAAGTGTAAATACCAGACAGACTCAACGGAGTTCTGCAATTTCTCTGCTTTACTCACAGATTACAGACTGCAGGCATGAATTGCATGAAGTTACAAATATGCTTTGTTTCAGTCACAATATTTTTTTCTTTTTTTGCATATTTTTATTGGAATTTGATTTGCCAACATATAGTATAACACCCAGTGCTCATCCCATCAAGTGCCCCCCTCAGTGCCTGTCACCCAGCCACTCCATCCCCCCTCCCACCTCCCCATCCACTACCCCTTGTTCATAATATTTTTTAAATGGAATTTGTTGCCTACATGTAAATATGAGCAATCTCACTTCTGGTTTCTCTTTTTCAAAGCAGAAATGCCAGAAAACAGCAGGTCCTACATGGCCACCAGAGTAGTTAAGACCTTCCAGCAGCTCCAGTTAAGACCTTAAGAGCTTCCAGGACACCATTAAAGCATACAGATTAGAAAGGAAGAAATAAAATTATCTCTTTGTGCAGATGACACACTTGTGTAGAAAATCCCAAGGCATCTATGGAGAATCCCAAGGAATCTAATGCTAGAACTAATAAATGAGTTTAACAAGTCACAGGATAAAAGACAACACACACAAACACACATATACACACATAAACACACACACACACAATCCTTTTTCTACACTAGTAACAAGCATGTAAAAAGTGAATTGAAACACACAATGCTATTCACATTAGCTCAACAAGAAGATACACCCGGGTGTAAATCTAACAGAACCTGTGCAGCATCCATATACTGCAATTTACAAAACACCGGTGACCAAAACTAAGGAATATTAAAATAAATTGCAGGAGGTACCACGACTACAGAATGGAAGATTCGACATCGCAAAGATGTCAATTTCCCCAATAATGATCTATATGTTTAACATGATTCCTATTAAAGTCCCAGCAAGATCATTTTGGTAGATAAAGACAAGCTTACTTTAAAATTTGTATGCAAAGGTGAAGAAACTAGAACACTTAAAAAATAATTTTGAAAAGAATAAAGTGCATCAAAAGCTTCTCTCTTGTCCACTATTGTGTTCCTGACATTAGACTGTGTGTGTTTTATTACATGGTCGGTATGCGCGTCTTTGGTTGAATTTCTCCTTCAAGGGAGTCCTGGGCCAGTCCCAGCTCTTTTCAGGTGCCATCAGTGGCCCTGCCCTTGCAGAAGCCACGCCAGGGCTCAGGTCCCATACATGGCAGGCCTGCCTGAGAAAGCAGCGCTCAGGACCTCGGAGTATTTTCTGGAAACCAGTGTCACTAGCTCAAGAAAAGCTTGGGCCTGGCAGAGAGGAGAGGGCTGGTCCACACCCAAGTTGAGTGGAGCCAGTGACATGTGCTTGCGGCAGACTGTGGGCACACTTCCAGAACCGACCCATTGACAAGCATTCAAAACCAACCAAATCTTTTCTGGGGACATGTGTCAACACCTGGGATACATAAACACCTATTCACAAAGGGGGGTTATGTAATAAGTGGCTGTTGTATTATATTAAAAAAAGGTGATGACCTTGGAAAGAGGTATTAGAAGAAGAGCAATGACCTTGGAAATAAACGTATTTCTCCTTGAACCTTGGCTGCCTTTTATGAACTGATCTACAGTAAAGAATTTGCATCTCTCTGCATCTTGGTCTCTTGTTTTTATAGGATTGTGATAAGAATTGGATTAGATTACAGGGAAAGCTGGGTAGTACAGTGGTTAGCCCAATTAGGATCAGCTGTCTGCCCCCCTCCCCCTGGGCTGGTGCATAAGACAGTATTCCTGAGTTTCAAAAACGGTGACAATGATGATTCCAAGTGGTCGAGTTCTGTAGGGCTCAGAATGCACTCCCCTGTGGGAAGCATCTTACCATTAACTCCTCCTCCTGTTCGCCTGGGCAAGGATTCTCCATGCTCACCTCCTCCTCTCTTCACTTGAATCCTCATCTCTTCCCTTCCCATCACCAGCCTTGCCCCACACCATTGTCACCCTGACCTGCCCAGCCCCACTCACCTGGGACGCAGAGGAGCAGCAGAGCTGATGGCAGCCACATGGTCCCGTCCCTCTGCTGTCTCTCCAGCTGCAGCTGGAACACTCCTCACCCAGGGGCAACTCAACCTGTCTCCCTCTTCTGCTTTTCTTGGCATTTCTCTGCTTCCTTCTTCAGCCTCTTGGTTCTGTTCTCAGAGTTGCTCAGAAGATGGGGGAAGTGAGGGGCTGAGAGCATCACGTAGTCAGCTGAGGATTCACTAAAGTTCATCCTCAGAAACACATCTCAATGCACAGTTCTTTTTTCTGTTTCCCATGAAGAGGATGCCCTCACCGTGACTTCACCTGTAGCTGACACCCACCTGCCATACAGCTGGGTGGTCATAGCTGATTTCCAGCTAGATTTTCCCAGCAAGCCTCCACCCTGCCTCCCCTCTGAATAGCAAATGTCCTGTGACTGGTGCGGCTGACATGAGCGGTCCTGAGCAGAACAGGCATGACAAAGCCTTCTCTGGACAAGACCAGCTGCTATTTGCAGGGTCCAGTGCAAAATGAAAATACCTTTGTCCCAGAATTACCAATGATTTCCAGATGTTGACAAAGGAGCACTAAATCAAGTCCTTCTGAGAGGGCCCCAGTGGGACGGCAGAGGTGCACCCCCATGAAGCCAGCCCTATCTGTGGCTGTTGCTGGAGCAGAATGTGAAGATGAGTCCCCTTCGGGGTATGCTCTGCTCTTCTCAGCCCCTAGCCCTGGACCCGCTCCTGACCAGGCCTCAATCCTTACCTTTAACCTGTGTGGTTAAATGAGCCCCAAGATTCTCAAGGCTACAAATTTTCAGTATATCATATGAGAACTCAGGTGCACTTGGCCAGAAATGTGCCCAATGACATGAAACAGCCAGGGAGGACTTAAAAGGCAGATGCAAATGTGGAATGTCTTATCCAAGACCCCAGATTCAGGTAAACAGAAAAGTCTACAATTCTGGGGTCTTGTGGTCAAGAATCTCTTAGCTGGATGTTTCAGTAAGTATATTGTCTGCTTGTTCATTATTGCTGTACTGGGAGCCCTCATATATTCTGAGGTCTGTGAGTGGCATCTATGCCAAGCCCCTAGCACCTCCTTGCCCCCAGCATCACCCTCCATGGGTTTTGATGTCTACACTGAGCCACCTCCCATGTGGATGCCCTTGCCACTCTTCTTGGGTCTTTCCACGCCAGCCTGGACTGAGCCTTGGTGAGAAGGACTTCCACACCCTGCTCTGACCCTGACCCCCAACCCCAGCAACTCCTCACTGGGACTTCATCCACACTTGCCTGGACACCAAGCCCCTACATTACCATCTTCCTTTTAACAACAAACTTAGGGGGATCCCTGGGTGGCTCAGTGGTTTAGCGCCTTTGGCCCAGGGTGTGATCCTGGAGTCCCGGGATAGGGTCCCACGTCGGGCTCCCTCCATGGAGCCTGCTTCTCCCTCTGCCTGTGTCTCTACCTCTCTCTTTCTCTCTGTGTCTCTCATGAATACATAAATAAAATCTTTAAAAAAAAAACAACAAACTTAAATTCTCTATTGACTCAGTGCCCTACAGATAAAGATTTTACATCTCATCTATATCTACTCTCCTCATCCCATTCCTGATTTTGTGAGCATAGTGTTCTTTGCGCCTATTGATATTTATAGTCTTTTCTGTAATACTTCCCATCATTGCTTAGGGGTTCTTCTAATTTAAAACATATTCACTGCTGACCTCAGCTTCTCTTTTTTCACTATTTAACTTCCCTCTGTTGACAAAATTTTATCATGATGTGGATCTTCTATTTTTAAATGGCTCATGGGTGCTGTATTTCATAAGACCCTGCATGCCTGAGACTGTTTGTTGTCAGAATATTCCCAGAATATTCTCATTTGCTCAAAGCATGTAGATTTTCCTTCACCGTCCTCTGGGATGGGGTGTGGTTATCACGTCTGAAGCTAGCCTACTTCTGTCTCACACAACGTGCTCCTTCTGGTATGATCTTTTGATTGGGTCATTATTCCTGATACCAGCCATTCGATTCTGTCTTTATCCTAGAGGTTCTGTAACTTCATAGTATCCTGGGTGTGGATCATCTGTACAGTCCTTTCACCGTGTAAACTCTCAATTACAGCCTGAAAGAGCTCTAGTTTCTAATCCAAATCAGTTGCGTTTTACTTTTGGCTTCTCTTTTCTCCTCTAAGGAAATAGCCAGCAAACATTTGTGCCATCACCTCTTTGTGTCCTGTACCTACATCTGCCTCTCCACACTTTGTATATTCTGTTTATTTAAACGTCCCTTTATGAAATTGCCAAAAGAAACTACATCGGTGCATTGTAGGCACATTTATCATTGGGTTTTGGGTTCATTCCCCTGTTTCTTCCTGGCAATGATGTGTCTTTCTCCTCTGCTCCTTGTCTTTCCCAGGTCAGCCTGATTGATTTTCATTTCTCTATTTTGTACTGCACTGTCTTTACACTTCTAGATTCATCCCGTTGTCTATTGTTTCCCTGAGCCTGAATCGAGCTATTCATATGAGCTGATTTCTCTGTTTCTTTGGACATTTCCTCTCATGGTGTATGCTCTTTATTTGCTTTGTGCTAGTATTCTTTTGTTTTTCTTTTCACCTATAAGCCTTTGAAGGTGCTACTCCTCTTTTGAATAAAAGTTGGTATTTGCCAAAGACTAGTGTGGGGAGGGAGGTAACTAGGAGGCTCTGCAAGCTGGAGCAGGCTTTGGCCTGGAACCCCCCCACCAACCCCAAGGGCAGGTGTCTGCTGGTTGTCAGCCCACTTAGCCTCACCTACCTGGTGACTTTCTGCTTGGTGCCTATCACTACTCCTTCTGCCAACTGTCCTTCACCCCCATCCCCTACAGCATTCTCCTCTGCCTGGAGGCCCAGGCCATGCGCAGTCAACATGTCAAGTGTGCCAATCAGAGTGTAAAGACAAAAATTGACAACATCCAATGCTGGGTTTGAGGGCTGACTGTTTATTAACACATTCAGACAAGGGTAGAAATGTTTACAACCTCTTTGATAATATTCATCAAAACTGGAATAATGCACTGATCAGTAACACAGCTATTTTATTATAGGAACATACCTAACAGGTGTAGCCATAAATGGATATCAAGCCACATATGCAGGAGTTTAGTTGCACAATTGTATGTAGTTGCAAAAAACTTAAAACAACTGATATGCCCATCAGGAGTGAAAAAAATTAAACAAATCATGATATGCCGCTATCACGGAATAGTATGAAGCCATTAAAAATATTATACATATTGATATGGAATGATTTTCAAAATACATTCATGAAATTAAGCAAGCTGTAGAACAGTAGACATATTTTACTTTGAGGGAGGGAAAGAATATAAACACAATATATCCTTCAGGGACATAGAATTTCTCCGCCTCTCTCTTACACACACACACACACACACACACACACACACACACACACACACTGGTTACATTCCTCACCTTTGGGTAGCAACTAGAGTAGAAGACACTATAGTATATTTTACTTTATATTCTGTGTACTTTCAAAATATCTTTTTCTAAAAATCCACAAATAAATATAAAAGTTGACGAATCTGCTCAGTTTTTCACAGGCTCCCTCTTTCCGAGGAGATGCCACATTGGTACATGAGAGAAGAGTGCTTCCCTGGGTCAATGGTCAGGTTAACTGAGACCCGCGGTCAGCTCTGGTCTCCTAATCCCACACAAGGATGTGTCTGGATTCACTTGCCTGAGTCCTCCATGGTGTATTGAGAAGTTGGAGCTGGTGTGCTGGATTAAAAATATGCACATCATGGCCTGCTGAATGAGGAGGCAAGTAGCTCCCTAAATAGCTAAGGTCCCACTCTGAACCATTAAACATCCAGGGTCATTTTAATGGAAGGCACACTTCCAATACACCCGCACAAAGGAAAGAGAATCACAAAGTTTGTTGTTTACAGACCTAGGGGAGAGGCACCCAATAAGCCTGAGGAAGGGCAGTCCTCCATCCCAGACCAGGAGCAAACAGGAGACCAAGAGAAGGGTGGCAGTACCTATTACTTATAAGGTGGTCAGGGAAGAGGCCACTGATTCTTCATGGGCTTAACTCCAAGTGCTTATTTTAAAAGGTGCCCCAGGAAAAGCAAAGCAGGATCTTATGGAGGAAATCTAAGGTGAGGCCTTATCTAAATTTCTAGACTTCTGGTGTGAGCAGGACTGCCATACTGTAAAAACACCTGGGGAGCACCTCAGAAAAATAACAGCTGATTTTTCTTATAAGTTCTTTTACTCTCCCAATGTGATCATGGAGAATGTGTGCTTTTTCTTATTGATGGACAAAATGTTCACCTTCAACTCTGATCCAGTAGTTTCAACAAAGATGGTACAGGTATCCAAATCAGCATCTGGACACCATGACTTCATGAAGGTCTCCCACCCTGGGCTATAATGACACTGCTCGGTCACTTGCACATGAAAGTAGAAAGAAGAAAATAATGAATAAGGAAAAAAAATTAGTGAAGTAGAAAGGATATATAAAATAGAGAAGACCAATAAACCCAACAATTTGTTTTTAAACAAAACAAAATCCTAGCAAGATATTCATGATAAAAGGAGAGGTCTGCATAATCTATACTAAGAATGAAAACAGGCACATCACACAATATCCTGAGCATATTGGAAAGGAGAGGTAATAAGGGGATAGAATAGTGAAGACTATCCAAGTGTATCCAAACAAGTTTATGCCAATAAATCTGAAATTTTAGGTGGAATAAACAAATTTCTAGCAAAATAATGTGACATGCTAAAAGAGAAACAAAAAGAAATAGAAATGGGCACCTGCGGGGCTCAGTGGTTGAGCATCTGCTGTTGGCTCAAGTCATGATCCCAGGGTCCTGGGATTGAGTCCCGTATCAGGCTCTCCACAGGGAGCCTGCTTCTCCCTCTGCCTATGTCTCTACCTCTCTCTCTGCATCTCTCATGAATAAATTAATAAAATCTTTTTTATAAAAGAAAACCTGAATCATCTTACAACTGTTAAAAAGAACCCAAGCCAGGATCCCTGGGTGGCGCAGTGGTTTGGCTCTTGCCTTTGGCCCAGGGCGAGATCCTGGAGACCCGGAATCGAATCCCACGTCGGGCTCCCGGTGCATGGAACCTGCTTCTCCCTCTGCCTATGTCTCTGCCTCTCTCTATCTCTCTGTGACTATCATAAATAAATAAAAATTAAAAAAAAATTAAAAAAAAGAACCCAAGCCATTATTAAAAACCTCTTCAAGGAGCTCCTGGTTGACTCAGCAGAGCTTTCAACTCTTGATCTGGAGGTCAGGAGTTCAAGCCCTACCTTGGGAAGAGTTTACTTAATATGAATGAATGAATAAATAGGTATAATTAAGCCTATCCAAAGAAATCTCCAGACCCGCAGAGCTTTGAATGAGATATCCACTAATCATTTAAAGAATGTCTGTCTTATACAAAAAATTCCAGGACATAGGAAAAGAGGATGCAATCTCAAGTCCATTTAATGGGACTAGCATACTCTTAATGCCGAAACCTGACAGAAGGGGAGTGCAAGAAAGAAATTTTATAGGCAAAATCACCCATGAACATAAATGCCAAAGTCTGTAACAAACAATCAGCAAGCTGAATCCAGGATATAAAGGCAAGAGAATACATATTCACCACGTTGGGTTTATCCCAAGGATGCAAAATTGTTTGAATGTGAGAAAATCAGTAAGCATTATATACCATACTTACAGAATCAAGGAGAAAGATTGTATGATTATTTCATTGATGCAGACAAAATTATTGGATGGATTTAAACAGCCCTTTGACTGTGGAGGCCTTCCTGGACCTCAGGAATCAACCACAGCTCCCACACTGTCCTGGGATTCTTCCCTCTCAGACTGGGTATGGAACAGGGGGTAGGAAGAGCCACTCTGAAGTCCTGGCCCCAAACTCCAGAAAGAGCAGGGACACGTGGGCACCAGAGGTCCAGGAAGGCATTAGCAGAAATTGGGATCGCTGGATCTTCTAGAAGGTCCCTTTGGTCCATGGGCTGAAACTGGGACCATCACCTTGATCTCTATGGGCAATAGACTCAGGCACTGCACTGTGCAGAGAAACACGTGCCCAGAACGGCTTGATCTTTTCCTCAAGGACAAGACAGCAGCCATGAGAGCATTTGAGAGAAGCTCTGTCCCTCCCAACCCAAGGGGTCACCTGGGATTCTTGGAGAACTCAGGACTCAACCACCCTGTGTGACAGTTCTCTCTGAGTGACACTTAAGGCACTGGAGAGAATCCTTCAGGTTCTGAAGAGACTCATCCACACACACACATACTCTTACCTGGGTCAATGGTCACTTTAACTTTAACCCTAAGGTCAGGTCCGTATCTTTCAATCCCACACCAGTAAGTGTCTGCATTGTTCCACCTGAGCTCCTCCATGGTCACGGTGAACACACGCAGTTTCTGATTGTCCTTGATAGACACTCGGTCACCCTTTGCTTCCCTCTCTGATCCATCAGTTTGAACTAGGATATGGCAGCTTTTCCACTCAGCTCCTTGACACCACCACTTATTGTGAGTCTCCCATCCGGGTTCATAGCGACACTGCACAGTCAGTGAGCCCCGCACTGGGCCACTCACTGCATCGGACACTGCCATGAGGGCAGGTGAGCCTGAAAAACACAAACCCAGGTGCCTGTCACCACCCCATCCCACCCCCTGAAGGCAGACCCACAGCCTCCTGCATCACAAATAACTCCAATAAGCCCAAGTGCCTGATGAGTTGAGTAACAGTCAAAGAGGGGATACACTTTCCACAAGACAGACCTTTGTCTTTCAAAACTCCACTGGGTCAAAGCCATCACAAAAATCCCCTAAGAGATTTCTCACAGAAACAAAAATGTCCACACTGAGCAGTGGCAACTTCCTGTAATCCACCCCTTTCCTTCCCCATGACCAATGTCACCTGGACAGCAAATGACCCCTGGGAAAGCATGGCTCCAGTTCACTTCAGGCCATTGTCCTCATGCAAAATGTAGGCTCTGTGGTTTCAGATCTTTTCATTTTTCTAGAGTAGTCAGGAATCCAGATTTTGTATGGAACCTCTCAATTTTAAAGCACTGGTTTCATTAGAAAACTTTTTATTTCCTATGTTATTAATTTCTCAGTAGAGGATGACCCCAGAAACCCTGCCTGCCAGCTGGCCCTGGCCAATAGTGCTCAGCTCCAGCTCAAGAGTCCTAAGGAAGGCTCTTCTCTATAATTTTCGTTGTGCTGTCTGCTGAGGTTTGATATCACAGATGCTCCTTTCACAAAATTATCCTGGCAGATTTCCATCTTTTTCATTTCCTGAGATCATCACATCAATAGAGCAAAAAAAAAAAAATTCTGTGTCTTTAGAATCCTAAGAAACTATCTACAAAACTATATACAAAACTAACTACAAAACAAATTAATTGCTGGGACAAATTTTTTGGTTCTTGGAAATTGTTTTCCCCTGAATATTGACGATTCAAGTTCTTCGATGGTTCTTTAATCCATTCTATTGTTCTGGTTTGTTTTTTCTAGGAAGTCCTAGTTCACGGAGTTTGTATTTGCACAAAGTCCTGCAGTTAGAAAGTATCCTTTAATAATTCAAATGTTTGTTTCTGTTTTAATTACATATTCAAACCCCATGCGCCGTCTGATTTGGGTGGATTACACCTGCTGTGGGATGTCCTCCTCCTGTTTCTCCTCCTCTCCTCCATGTTTTTTCCCTATTAAACCAGCTTTGAGATTAGTTCGTGTTACTGTTTTTGTTTCCTGTCATTACTTTCTCATATGTGTAATTTTATTCGTCTTTTCTCAAGAATACCAGTAGTGCTCTTTTTCCAACTGTTAAGTTAAAGACAATGAGAATTTTCTCCCTTTCTAAAATGAATTAAAGCATTTTAAGGCTCAGAGTTTACTTTTGTTGACTTTATAGGTTGAGATATAATTCACATATCACAAATTTTAAGTGTAGCCTTCGGTGGCTTTTAGGACTTTCACAAAGTTGTGCCACCATCACCTCTAATTCCAGAACATTTTGTCACTGCAGAAGGAAACCCTGTACCCCTTGTCGTTCCCCACTTCCCTCTTACCTGAAGCCTTCCACAACCACGGATCTACGTTCTGTCTATAGATTTCTCTATTCTGGACACTTCTTATACATGGAATCCTTCAATCCATGACCTTTTTGTCTGGCTTCATTCACTTAGTGTAATGTGTGTTAAGGCTCATCCATGTGGTAGCACGTGTGGGCACTGCAGTCCATGGCAGGGACTGGCCACATTTAGCTTATCCGTTCACCAGCTGATGAATCATGGGTTGTTTGACTTTTTGGCCAGCGAAAATCTTGCTATGACCAGTCATATACTAGTATCTGCATTGACTCATGGTGAGGGAAGGTGATGCTGTGTTTGCAGCCAAAGTCCCAGGATGGGTTTTCTCAAGAGTCCATAAGAAGCTGCTGTGATTCTGAAAATTCTCTGAGAAAATGCCACTAATTATCTTCAGTCTCCACCAGCAGAGTAAAGGTTCCTGGGTATGTGACAGGAAGCCACTCTGAATCTCTCATCTACCCAAGCCACTTTAGCAGCCTCCAGAGAGTGAGACTGTTCTCCTGCCCTCTAAATCTCTGACACCTGCTTCCATGGGCAAACTCCATCCCATTGAAGGAAGGGGACTGGGGGAAAGGTGATTCCCAGGTTTGGGGCAGTGATGCAGAAGAGGACTTAGAGGGGGTGGTAGTGATGTCAAAGTGACAACAGATGAGCTAGCGCTATTCACCCCTTGATCAATTCTGCCTCTAGATTGTCGAGGACAATGTTTCCTAAATTCCTATGTTGGAGTTGTAAGCTCCAACGGGATGGTATTGGAAGATGGGGCCTTTGGGAAGTCATTCAGGTTAGAGGAGATAGAGATGGGGACGTCAAGATGGGATCGGTGCTCTTGTAAGAAAAGTCACCAGAGAGCTTCTCTCTCCTTCTTCCTCTCTGTCTCTGTCTCCTGATCTCCCTGTCTCTCCTTGCCTGGGCACAAGGTGAAGGTCACTGTGAGAAGGTGGCTGTCTGAAACCCAGAATGAGAGCTTTCATCACAAACTGAATCTGCTTGCACTTTGATCTGGGTGGCCCAGCATTGAGAACTGTGAGAAAAGAAATTTCTCTAGTTTAAGCTTTAAGCCTGTGGCTTTTGCTCTTATGACTCATATGCATATGTAATCTTTTATCCACATGAACCTCCAAATTAAGAAAATAGTAGTATGTGGGGCACCTGAGTGGTTCAGTGCGTTCTGTGGCTGATTCTTGATTTTCACTCAGGTCATGATATCAGGGTCCTGAGATTGAGCTCCATGCTGGGCTCCATACTCAGCACGGAGTCTGCTTGAGATCCTCTCCCTCTGCCCCTCCTCCCACTCACCGTGTGTGTGTGTGTGTGTGTGTGTGTGTCTTTCTGTCTTTCTCTGTGTCTAAAATTTAAAATAATTCATAGAAAAAAGAAAAAGAATATATTGACATGGACATTTTACCATTAAATGTTCTGCATGCAAATCTCTCATTCAGAGTTGTTTTACTTCCACTTCTATGATGAGAAGTCAATGGATGAGTAAATGGGGTCATTTTATGTCCCAGGATGACCCCCTTCCCAGAGGAGACACTGTCTGGATCCTGCCCCAGGCCCTGTGGTTCTGGAGGTTGAGAAGCAACAGAGCTTGGGCAGCCAAATGGTCCTGCCATACTAGCTTTTGTCTTCTCTGAGCATCAGACACCAGCTGCATCTAAAGATTTGCCATCCAGCCCTTCTAATCTCTGGTCTTCCCTTCCCAGGAATGCCACTCAATAAGTCTCGCTGGTTGTGCTAATGACACTGGATGAGTGTCTGGTCTTTGGCTCATCTGGAGCAGGGACTCAGGCAGCCTGATGTGTGGGGCTGAGCAACTGTCCAAAGAGCCCATCACACCCTGCTTTTGCTGCTTGTCTTCCTCCCTCTCCCTGAGCTCTTCAGAAGAGAGAATCTTGACTCTAGCTACAAGTCAAGACCAGGTGTGCAGGGTTTTAAATCATACAGATGCCTGAACCTCATGTTCACTGAATGGTTCTGAGTTGGAGCTGAGTTTCTAGGCTGCTTCAGAGTTCCTAAGAATTCATGCATTTACGTATGTGTGTATAAATGTGCATGAATCCTCCTATCATCTATCTATCTATCTATCTATCTATCTATCTATCTATCTATGACCCATCAATACATTCATCATCTGTCTATCCACCTATGTGCCAGGGATGGCAAACAGAGCTCTAGAAAGCAGACACTGTTTGTGTTATTTATTTTTATTTTTTTCTCCAAAACCTAACTTAGTACCGGTCTGGTAGCAAAAACTTTAAAGATTTTTTTAAAAAATAAGTAATCTCTATATGAATGAAGGGCCCTACCATTTCCCCCACAACATACCCTATCCGCATCCCATATCTGAACGCAGGTGCTCCGCCCTGAAGCCCCCACCCTACTCACCTCTGACGACAGGAAGGAAGAGAATCAAGAGCAGCCACATATCCTGCCTGCCTGGGTTGTCTCACTGGTGCTCAGCTAATGCCCACTGCTCTCCAGGGACTGGAACTGAGCTCAGAGGCAAAATGCATTCTCTTTCTCTAAATTATTCTTTTATAGTTTCTCTCATCTACTTCCCTTAATTTTTTTCTTCAGTTACTTCCTAATTTCAAAAATTAGGAGAAAGGCAGTGCCATCCTTTGGGAGCCTGTGGCTGATGTGATGATGTGTCTTTGATGCTTTGGGGAAGCAAAGTGTCACACTGGCCAGGGTGCCACTTGCCAGTGTGCCTGGGGAGCTGGGAAGCTGCTGCCAGCAAACCAGGGCACACAGTGCAGCAAGGCAGAGACACTAGACCCTCAGAGTGTTGGTCCAAGGAAGTGATGGAGGCATGTTGGGTCTGCACGTGGGGAGGAATGCAGTGCTTAGGGCTCATACCCCAGCATTGCTGCAAACAGCCCCATCCTAACCCTCCTTCTGGGCAACTCACCTTGATGCATCCCAGTCCACCACTCCCACCCTAGGCCCTGGACCAGCCCTGAGCCTGACCTGCAGGCCCCTTCATCTCAGGCTCCCCCCTGAGATTCTCTGCCCTTCTGAGACAGAGAAGAGATTTTAAAAGGAAGGAGAAGTAGCCTTTTCCAATCAGCTTCATTGTGGCCTAGACACTTCCTCTGCCACCTCTAGCAGTGTTTCCCCTGGCTGTGGACTATGCTGCTTCCCAGCTCAAAATGTTTATGCAAATGCCTTCCTAAGTGACTTTCCCACAGGGCTCTCCTCTTCCTTCACATGTCATCTCCCCCTCTGTCCTCTGTTCCCTTTCCCTTCTACTCTGAGTTAATTCTTCTGTCCCCCATTTTTTTAATAATAAATTTATTTTTTATTGGTGTTCAATTTGCCAACATACAGAATAACACCCAGTGCTCATCCCATCAAGTGCCCCCCTCAGTGCCTGTCACCCATTCGCCCCCACCCCCCGCCCTCCTCCCCTTCCACCACCCCTAGTTCGTTTCCCAGAGTTAGGAGTCTTTATGTTCTGTCCCCTTTCTGATATTTCCTACCCATTTCTTCTCCCTTCCCTTCTATTCATTTTCACTATTATTTATATTCTCCAAATGAATGAGAACATATAATGTTTGTCCTTCTCTGATTGACTTATTTCACTCAGCATAATACCCTCCAGTTCCATCCACATTGAAGCAAATGGTGGGTATTTGTCATTTCTAATGGCTGAGGAATATTCCATTGTATACAGAAACCACATCTTCTTTATCCATTCATCTCTCGATGGACACCAAGGCTCCTTCCACAGTTTAGCTATTGTAGACATTGCTGCTATAAACCTCAGGGTGCAGGTGTCCCAGCGTTTCATTGCATCTGTATCTTTGGGGTAAATCCCTATCAATGCAATTGCTGGGTCGTAGGGCAGGTTTATTTTTAACTCTTTGAGGAAACTCCACACAGTTTTCCAGAGTGGCTGCACCATATCACATTCCCACCAACAGTTTAAGAGGGTTCCCTTTTTTCCGCATCCTCTCCAACATTTGTGGTTTCCCACAAAAACAGATACATAGATCAATGAAACAGAATAGAGAATCCAGAAGTGGACCCTCAACTTTATGGTCAATTAATATACGATAAAGGAGGAAAGACTATCCACTGGAAAAAAAAACAGTCTCTTCAATAAATGGTGCTGGAAAAATTGGACATCCACATGCAGAAGAATGAAACTAGACCACTCCCTTTCACCATACACAAAGATAAACTCAAAATGGATGAAAGATCTAAATGTGAGACAAGATTCCATCAAAATCCTAGAGGAGAACACAGGCAACACCCTTTTTGAACTCGGCCACAGTAACTTCTTGCAAGATACATCCATGAAGGCAAAAGAAACAAAAGCAAAAATGAACTATTGGGACTTCATCAAGATAAGAAGCTTTTGCACAGCAAAGGATACAGTCAACAAAACTAAAAGACAACCTACAGAATGGGAGAAGATATTTGCAAATGACCTATCAGATAAAGGGCTAGTTTCCAAGATCTATAAAGAACTTATTAAACTCAACACCAAAGAAACAAACAATCCAATCATGAAATGGGCAAAAGACATGAAGAGAAATCTCACAGAGGAAGACACAGACATGGCCAACACGCACATGAGAAAATGCTCTGCATCACTTGCCATCAGGGAAATACAAATCAAAACCACAATGAGATACCACCTCACACCAGTGAAAATGGGGAAAATTTTTTTGTTTCTCATGTTTGTGAGTTTGTTCTAACTTTTGGGACAGTTTCATTTTCTGATTCTACTTTCTCAATCTTTGGATGAAATATTTAGTATAGGAATGATATTTTTGGTTCAAAACTCCTTTTTGTTCTCTGCTTGCTGAAATTTTTGAAACTCTCCTCACTCTGTGGTCATGTGTTGGTTTGGTCTGCTCTGGTCTGGTCCTTCTCCCCACGTGCCTCAAACGACTGATCATTGTTGGCCGCCTCAACGTGATGGAGAATGAGCCAGAACATAGCTGACTGGGGCTCTGAGTATGTGGGGACAATGCAGAGTGTGAAACAGGGGTGTTGCAGTGTGCCAAGTTCTTTGAGCCTCCCATGCCTTCTAGACCTACAGCCTGTGCCTTCTTGGTAGAGGGAAAGAAAGGTCTTCTACGTTCCAGAATGAAGAGGACTGAAGGTGACCCCCAGCATCCTCTCTAGCTGCCTTGGATTCCCCACATATTTTATGAAGTTAGAGAATCTCCCTGAGGATGGGAATGTTTCTTTCTTGATCTAGGTGCTGGTTCATAGGTGTGTTTTCTTTATGCGAATATATTGAGCTGTGTGCTTCTGATGCGTGCACTTTCTGTGTGAATTTTATACTCCAATACAAAGGTTTTATTTTTTTAAAAAAGATTTTATGTATTTATTCATAATAGACACACAGAGAGAGAGAGAGAGGCAGAGACACAGGCAGAGGGAGAAGCAGACTCCATGCAGGGTGCCTAACGTGGGACTCAATCCCAGGACTCCAGGAACACACCCTGGGCCGAAGGCAGGAGCCAAACCACTGAGCCACCCAGAGATCCCCCCAATACAAAGATTTTAAAATTACTGTGAAATCTCTCCAAGCCGTTACACTTGTGCTTACTTACCCTTTAACTAGCAGCCTTGGTGTTTCATTATGTGGCTTTAGTAGGCGTAACTAACTATTCCTGTATTCTTGGCCATTGTCCCTATTCCCAGATCTGCTCTTGCAAATCTGTGCTGCAGGCTTCCAGTCCAGGTGAGAAGAGTGTCACACGCCACAGACCTCTCCCCCGACTACAGCTAAGAACCCAGACAGGGTACATGGAGCAGCCATCTGAGCAGTCGGCAAAATGAACCTCAGCAGGAGATGAGAAGGGAACCAGACCAAGTATAGGAGCAACGCCGCTGTGAGTTCTCTGTTTATGTTTCCTTCCTTATCCTCCTTTTTTTAAATAAATTTATTTTTTATTGGTGTTCAATTTGCCAACATATAGAATAACACCCAGTGCTCATCCCATCAAGTGCCCCCCTCATGCCCGTCACCCAGTCACCCCCACCCTCCTGCCTGAGCGTGAACCATGCAGCTCAAATCCTGAAAGTATATGCCCAGCAGGGACCCTAAGAGCTCTGGATGCACAGAGAAAAGATGACCTCAGGGAAGAGGGAGGTCCGATTCCAGGACTTTTCTCGGTTGTGTTTTCTTTCCCTCCCACCAGGTCCCCACAAGCCTCTGGACAGAAGCTACAATTCCACCTGCAGCCGCCAGGGGCCGACAGCGGCAACTCAGGAGAGTCCTTGCTGCCCAAAAGAGCTAGGGTCCCAGAGCTGGTCCCAGACCTGGGGGATCCTCCAGGGTTCCCAGACCTGGCGGGTAGGGTGGGGGGGAACGGATGACTATCACTGCATCTTCTCTCTCTCTCTCCTCTTTCTGCTTGGCCCTGGAAACAAACCCAACCACAGGAAGTACATGGCAGACTGGGGAGAGAAAAGCCTCAGCTTGCAAAGCTTCCCAGGCAAAGGACCAGGAAGGGAGGGGGTGGAGGCTCTGAAAGCTGGGAGGTGATGTTTGGGGGGGATGGACAAGCGGAAGCCCCTGGAAAAACGCACCCTAGACCACCGAGACTCGCACCCCAGCTGCGTGCACCTGACCAGAGCCCCTGAGGGAGCACCCTCTTAGAGAGCTTTGGGGGAAGATCCCCGCCAGTCACAGGCCGACCCCTGGAGGGCTCACGCAGGGCACTTCGGAGGAGCACCTGCAGGCCTCCAGAAAGCTGAGCCAGCGCACGTGGCAGCACAGCCCAGGAAGCCACCTCAGCACCTGAAGTCCCAACCTCAGCAGCTGGACTGCCTGCCATCAGAGAAACGGAAGTCCTAGTTACAGACCCTTCTGGTGAGGGGATAGCATTGCTTTGCATGTTTGCAAAGGGTGGTTCCCTGTGAATCGTGTGTGTGTTCAACACGTAGAACTGAAATCCACCTCAAAATTGTACCACGTGTAAAATTTGAGAAGCACTAAAGACAAGAAAAACGTTTCAAACTGTGCACTTTAAGTGGGTGAGGTTTATTTTATCAAATTACACCGCAGTAGAACCTGAGAAAGGGTGGGAGGGAAAAGTTTGAAGGGAGGCCTATGTTCCTGCCCCCCACACACACCTTCATAAATTCTTTGTCTCAGGTGGAAACCCCAGGGTTCGCTGAGACCCCCAATCACAGAAGGCTCAGCCCTCACACGTGGACACAAACAGGTCCAGGGACTGAAGGCAGGTGGCCCCTAGATGGGCCACTTTGGCATGATGATTACTCTGAGCTGAAGGCCCTCAAAGACACCACCAGCTCCAGGGAAACTCTTGCCCCTCCCTTATCTACATAGAGCATTCTCAGTTGCAGAGTCTTTGAAGAATAAGGGTCATTGCCAGGGATAAATGTTATCTGAGTAGCCCAACTACACGGCAGGGCAAATATTTGTTTACCAAACATTTACTGGTTTTCCTCTTCCTGTGAATTGCTTTCCTTCTCTTTGGAGTCTCAAACCTCAAACCGCTCTCTTAATTCAGGATGACATCTGTACCCCATGATGCCTGACTGCCATGTGTGTGTGGATTCCCCACACATGTGCTATTAAATTTGATTTCTCCTGGTCATGTCTCATGTCAATTTGATTCTTGGTCCAGCTAGAAGGACCTTGAATGGCATAAGTGCTCTTGCCCCCCAAGAATGGGGTGTGACATTCTCACTCTCAGACACTTGGTGTAGTCAGTAGGATTCTTTCACTAGAAGAACACCTCCCACCCCCGATAGCGCTGTAGGTGAGACATCCTTGGGACAGCCAACAGAGAGCCTGTGGCAGGTGAGATTGCTCCCCATGTCAGCGTCCTGGAATTGCTATCTGCCCAGGCAGAGGAAGGAAGAGTGATCAGAGTCCTTTTCCTCTCTTTCTCAGTTTAGATCAGCAAGAGAAAATATTGTGGGACCAGTTCCTTGGGCTCAGGACTGTTTGGTTCAAGTCCATTAAATACTCTCTGGTTACTGATCCATTGCATCCCAAGATGGTCTCTGTTTTCCTTGGTCTATGTCATTTATGTTGTTTGTCATCTGCTGCTGAGTTCCACTATGGAAGCCAAAGCTGCATAATTGGTGGACACAGGAAGATCACTTGAAACCTCTTAGAGTGCTCACCACCTCCAAAGGATTCCCCCCATAGGATGAGCTGATCACAGAACAGAATAGACGGACCCTAGTCATACAGCAGCCTCAAGGAAACCTCCATGCAATAAGGTACACAGCCCCCCAACCCCATGGCACATTCCTTCCAGGTGTTAATTTGGATCCAGAGACTCAAGGCCTAGTCAACCTGGTAGGTTTTTCCTTTAGCTTTCTTCTAAGTCTGAAGAGTTTGGTTTCATGACCAGTGAGAATATTTCCTTTGATTTCCACCATCTAGAGGGTGCACTCACTGGGAGACACCTTGGTGCCAGTGGACTAGAGTGGGCATCCAAGTCTCTTTCTCTCTGTCAGGTTGTGCCAGTTCTCACGGGTGTTTGTCATAAGAGGCCCGGCCCATGAGAACCTTTGTGGTCTCAACCCTTATTGCTTGTTAGTGCTGGAAAGTCCCATTCCAGAATCACCCATGTGATGTCACAGATTAGAGATCTGTGAGGGGAGGAGTCTCACATTTTTATGGGAGACTGGAGACATTCTTTCCGCTAGACCACCTTCACTGCCTGTGCACTGAAGGCCTTTGCTTTCTTAGCATAGACTTCTGGATCATGGAGACTGCAACAACTATGCCCTCTCTGGACACCTCTTGTGTCCTGGGTTAAGTCACAAAAAGGCTTATTGGTTTGAGTTGCTAGTAATAGACCTTACCCATCAATGGCCAGTTGATGGCTCCTTTAAATTGGCTGTACTAAAGATAAATTTGTGTCTGTTAATAAACCAATTTCAAGCTTTGTTGAAAGATTGTATTATGAAAACAACACATTTCTAAATTATAAAATATATTCATCAATTTGCCAACCTAAAGAATTCTGCTGTAACCAAGCTCACAGTTGCTATTATATACTTTTCACCAGACATTAAAGTTTAGAAGCATTAAAATTCTGATAAACATAACTAGGACTACTAGAAATAACAAGGGAAACAACTCTATATGTGAAGAAAGTAGGATATGTGCTGTTAGTGAGAAAAAGGTGTGAAGAATAGAAAGACATATTTGTTGAGGGAAAAGATAATGATTTTGTCCTAAAGTGAGACTGGTTATTTCAAGAGGAAACATTTAGGACAAAATCTGAATGTAAGAAAGAAATTCAAGGTTTATGAAGAAAGGATCTTTGGAAAGAAATGTTATGTGTGGCCAATACTGGCTAAGATTGTGATAAATGTAAATAAGGAAATAAGTTTCACATCAAAAGTGCACAGGTACGAAGTTTTAGTTTTCTCTTCGTTAAAAGTACAGAATTTTCTTGAACTATTGGTCTGCTCTCCATAAGAAATTGTCAGCAAAACTTTATCCCTTAAGTTATCTGCCAAAAAAACCATAATTCTGTTTGCCAAAATAATTTCCTCTGCTTATCATGTCTTTGATTACCTAAGAATACTGAGTCTTAATATGACAGGAGTTACATTTTGCTCACAACAATGTAACCTTCTGTGCTTGCCTTGAGTTTCTGTTATTGTCACTTTGGTTAAAAGAATAATTTAAATATTTTTTCATAATAATTTGTAACCCAGGGATCCCTGGGTGGCGCAGCGGTTTGGCGCCTGCCTTTGGCCCAGGGCGCGATCCTGGAGACCCGGGATCGAATCCCACGTCGGGCTCCCGGGGCATGGAGCCTGCTTCTCCCTCTGCCTATGTCTCTGCCTCTCTCTCTCTCTCTCTCTCTCTCTCTCTCTCTCTCTCCCTGTGACTATCATAAATAAATAAAAATTTAAAAAAATGTGTGACCCTATTCAATCAGAAGTTCAAACCCTTTTGACATTTTATGACACACTTCCCAAAATCAAATTTTAAAATAAAGTCTTCTGATCACAATCTGAGGTGTTCTAAAAAACCCATGGAACATTTCAGAGATTTTATGATCAATTAAACTAATGAGGCTTATTTGGTACTTTTCCCTGGGAAGCATTGCCAAATAAGTGACACAAATTTCTGTTATTAAAACTTGTATCCTAAAAATTATATGGAACTCTTAGAAGTCTGATGTCCTGGTGTGATATTATCTCAAAATGTCGTGTGTCACAGAAATAACCAGATTTTCTTGTCCGCTGCACTGGACGTAACTCTAAGCAGATCTCCAACCTTGGCCATTTCTAAGTCTTTCATCATTTAGAGATATTTACACTTGTACTCAAGAGCCTCTATAAATGTGAAAATATGCTTTCTTTTCAACAAGATTCGTGGGAAAAACTCCGAGTACAGGTTTCTGATAAGCTTAAGACCATAAATCTGAACAAAGTGAAAATTTCCAGAACTAGTGCAAAAACTGGATTCGAGCAGAACCGAAATTAATAACACAATTCTGAACAATTTGAGATAATTAATTATACTCTATATGACTTTTTGTTTGAAACATTGTTCCTTTTTTTAACACTTTGTTTTTACAGATATTTTTGTTTTGTTTTTTGTTGTTTTTTTGTTTGTTTTAATTTAATTTAATTTTATTTATTTTGTTTTTACAGATTTAAGGAAACTTTGTCTCTTAAGCTAACAATTTGATAAAATATACCTTTCTGAACAAATGGAAACATTTACCTTTGCTCCTTAACTGAACCCTCTAGAGTTCAGAAAATGTCAGTGAATATTCTTCTATTTTTATGGCAATCTATTTATTTGCTTCAGTTTAGTAAGAATCTGTCCTCTTTATAGTAGGACACAGTTGGAAACACTGGTTATATTACCCAGGCTTGGACTGGCATGTCATATTTGGGGGAGACGTGCATAGAATCAAGTGTGACCTGATAAAGCCCCTTGGAAATACCAGACTGCTACCTTCCTTACAGAGTTCCCAACAGGCTTATGAGGTAAGTAAAGAAGGTCACTTCCTGGCAGGTGGAGGACGTTTGAGGGACTTGGCAGAAGAGAGGAATTCATCCAAATCTAGAGGCATTACAGTAACGTGTGATGGCAATTATTTGGCTTGGATTCTGGCATTGAGAGGCATTTGAAGTTCATCTGGAGATTCCTTATGAAAATTTCTAGCAAAGCAGAAACGCTATGTCAAACGCTATGCTTGCTGTACTTATATAAATAATTAGGCCACTTTTCTGGGAAATATTTCCATAGAAAAGCTTCTTATTTTTTTTTAATTTTTATTTATTCATGAGAGACAGAGAGAGAGAGAGAGACAGGCAGAGACACAGGCAGAGGGAGAAGCAGGCTCCCTGCAGGGAACCCAACGCAGGACTCAATCCCAGGACCCCGGGATCACGACTTGAGCCAAAGGCAGACACTCAACTACTGAGCCATCCAGGCGCCCCAGAAAAGCTTCTTATTTAATACCTGATGACTTACTCCATAGGCCTAACGTTGAGAAGGCACCTGCATTGCTGCCTTCTGAAATGAATTTGCCTAAACTGACCTAATGTCAAGACTAATAGACCACTTCAATGGGAAGAAACACCCTACCAGTGCAACTTTTAATGTGTGAAACTTCAGAGAAGTTTAAATTTAAATTTTCTCTGACTAACCCAACTACATGGCAAGCAAATGTTTGCCTACCAGACGCTTACTGGTTTTCATCTTCCAGTGAATTGTGTTCCTTCCCTTTGGAGTCTCAAACCCCCACCCTTTCTCTTAATTAGGATAATATTCGGACCCCATTATGCCTGACTGCCATGTCTATGTGGATTCCCTGCATGTATGCTATTAACTCTGAGTTTCTCCTGTTCATCTGTCTCATGTCAATTTGATTCTTGGTGCAGCTAGAAGGACCTTGAAGGGGACAGGAACTCTGGGGACTGGCCCACAGCACCTTCTCCTCCTCCTGCTGGCAAAGCCCTTGGCTGCTCCACCTCCTACCCCACTATCCCAACAAGGCCTTCTGAGGGTAGTAGGTGGCAGGAAGAAGGCCCCATGGGCTTTATCTTAGGAAGGCTAGTCTGGTGTGCACTGGTGGAGAGGGTGGCCCTGGGCACATGGGCCAGATGTTGGGACAGATTGACTTAAGGAATGGAGATGACCAGAAATTGCATTTTGAGCACATCTGAGCTACTCACAGGGTAGACCGCTCTACAAAAGCACCAATACCCAATGGAAGTCAAAATCTGGGTTGGAGGATGGGGGTAGCAGGAAGTAGGTGTGCAGAGACTGGAGGTGGTGCTAGAGAAGAGGGCAGGGACCCTTTTCGGAGAGAAGCTCATCAGGGCCAGACTCCAGGGGATGCTGAGGTGAGAAGCCAGAGCAAGGAGAGGGGATACCTCAACACCTCAGTCACAGGATCCAAAGGATGTCACTGCTTTTCTCCTATTAATGAAATTAGAAGGAATTGAAGAAAAAAAATTAAAACATAGATGAGAGAAACTATAAAAGATTAATTTGGAAAAATACAAGGTAGTTTGCCTCTGAGCTCAGTTCCAGTCTTGGAGGGCAGGGAGCATTAGCTGAGCACCAGGGAGACAACCCAGGCAGGGGAGAAATGAAGCTGCTCCGGATTCTGCTCCTTCTCATCATTCAAGGTGAGTAGGGCGGGGGCTTCAGGTCAAAATACCTGCCGGGCTGGGGTGGGACACAGACACGGTCTGTCTGGGGGGAAATGGCAGGGCTTTCACTCATCTAGATGCTTATTCATTTAAAAAAAATTTTTTTATGTTTTTGTTACCTGACAGGTGCTATATTAGTGTTGGGGAAAGAAAATAAATAATAAAAATGATGTCTATTTTCTAGGACACTGTTTGCCATTCCTGGTAGATAGATCACTAGACAGGTGATGGATGCATGGATGGATGGATGCATGGATGGGTGGAAGATAGGTAGATAGACAGATGAATATATAGATGGGTGATCGGTGCATACATCACACATATATACACACATACATACATAAGTGCATGAATCCTAAGGAGCTTTGAAGGAGCCTAGATGCTCAAGCTCCAGCTGAGACCCACTCAGTCAAGGTAGGGGGTCAGACATCTGGATCATTTATAAACCTGCACAGCTGACCTTGAGTTGTCATCTGGATCATTTATAAACCTGCACAGCTGACCTTGAGGAACCAAGATCCTCTCTGCTGAAAAGCTCAGAGTATGGAGAGGAAGACAGGCAGCAGAACCAGGTGTGACAGGATCTCTGGAGAGGTGCTCAACCCCACACATCAGGCTGCCTGAGTCTCTGGTCTGGATGAGCCAAAGACCAGACCACTGTTCAGTGTCATAAGTGCAACATCTGAGACAGGGACAAAGTGCTCTGGTGGCACCAGGATGACCCATTTGACTGCGGAAGCAGGGACACCCTAGAAGAGACACTGTTTGAGCCAAGCCTTGAGGGATGAATATAAGGGTTTGGTTCCTTCAATCAGAGAAGAGAGAACATTTTAAGCAGAGGGATCAGCTTGTGCAAACATATGGAGACACAGAAGAGCAAATGTGTAGGTAAAATAACAAGCAATCACCTGTGTGTGTGTGTGTGTGTGTGTGTGTGTGTGTGTTTACTTCTAAGTCATGTGTGGATTCAGACGGTGAGGTATTTTAGGTAGGTGGTGGTTAGAGTGACAGGGGATGACTGGGGAAGGGGTGCCACTGTCTCACCTGCTCTGGGATTTAGAAATACACCTGGGGCTGCAGAGTGGGTTCTGCGCTGCCGGGAAGAGTTAACAGAGGTCAAGGGAGGGGTGGGTGGTCAGTAGGATGAGGAATGAGCACAGGACCCTGCACTGAGCAACTAGGAGCCCCAAGGGGGGACAGCAGAGAGAGGGGGACAGCTCAAGACATACTGCAAGGAATAAAGGAACAGGTGGGATGTGGTGATTACACAGAGGGCAGAGGCTCCTGGCTGGTCGTCAGAGCAAAGCCAGGTACCCCAGCAGAGCCCAAGGCCGGCCATGGACTCAAGGGAGAAGGAGATGAATGTTGGGTTTCTATTTTCTAGGCCACTCCTTCATCTGCCAGAAAAAAGAGGTGAGAGGTCCAGAGGGAGGCACACTGACGACGTACTGTAAGTACACCTCAGGATGGGAATCCTACAAGAAGTGGTGGTGCCGCGGAAAACACTGGAATTCCTGTAGAATCCTTGTAAAAACCACTGGGTCAGAGAAACTGGTGAAGAAAGGCCGAGCGTCCATCCAGGATGACCATGGCATACGCACAATCAACATGACCTTGGAGGAGCTGCGGCGGGATGATGCAGACACCTACTGGTGTGGGATTGAGAAAACTGGCAAAGATCTGGGGTACAAATTTTCCGTGATTGTCGACCCAGGTAGGCACTACTCCCTCCTGTGCTCTGGGGCCCTGGTACTCACCCACAGAGGAGTCAGGACTGTTCCTCTCTCATCCCTAATGGATGAAGAGGAGTCTCTAAACTTGCCTGAGACTACAGCTGTGCCTGGGGGGGGGGGTGGCATTTGCCAGTGTGTATGGGGGGGCACCATGAGTCTTAGAAAGATGGAAGAATGAGCTCTTGCATGTCTGCATATCTCCATCTGCTCTCCCCAGAGAGAGAAATGAGGGACAGACTTGGCCAGGACAGTCTTAAACAGGGAAGGGCACTTCTATTTTCTCGGGCTCATCCACCCTTTTGCACACCCAAGTGGAGTGGGGCCTTGCGAGGCAGGCAGGGAGGAGTGGGGTGCTAGAGAGCTGTGGTCCTGGGGAGCCTGGGTGGCCTAGTCAGTTAAATGGTTAAACGTCTGCTTTCAGCCCAGATCAGGACCCCAGATTCTGGATTCTGGGATGGAGTCCCGCATCAGTCTCTCTGCTGAGAGCCTGCTTCTCCATCTCCCTCTGCCTGCTGATCTGCCTACCTGCTCTCTCTCTCTCTCTCTCATTCTCTCTCTCTCTCTAATAAATAAAGTCAAAAAAAAGGAAAACTGTGGTCCTGATGGTCTCAACTACAGGACAAGCCCCTCTCCTTGCCCCCTCCTGCTTCTCCTCCCTCCTCTGGACACATAAGCACAAAGCAGCAGGGGAGAGGCTCTGAACCCATTTTTTAGAGAAAGAAAGGCAGGCTCCACCAAGTGTGGGGATCCCCTCTCTGCTGCCTCTAAGCCTTGGAGGGGATTCTGGGCTCCCACGATTCTGGACTCCACCCCAGCTGCCCCAGGGTCACTAGGACCATTCCCCCCAAATCCCCCCAGAGACAGCCTTCTCTCCAACATACAGACACACAGACAATAGGTAGGTAATGTATCTGCTACTCGTTCATTAGCTCATTTATAAAGCAGAGAAAAGCCTCTTCACTTAGTATATG
Source organism: Nyctereutes procyonoides (assembly GCF_905146905.1). Taxonomy (NCBI): domain Eukaryota; kingdom Metazoa; phylum Chordata; class Mammalia; order Carnivora; family Canidae; genus Nyctereutes; species Nyctereutes procyonoides. The sequence goes on from NW_026575020.1 coordinate 54,547,857, forward strand.
CAAATATGGTGTGCAAATGTCTGCAGTGGAGAGATATGCTGATATTAACTGAAAAGACAACCGTGGTGGTGGATGTGTGCAGGAGGGCAGGAGGAACGGTGCCAAAGATTTGGAGTCTGGACCCTCCAACCTGACAGCCTTTGCTGGCGGAACTGGTGAAATAAGGAAGCTGGCCCTGGGGAGGCAGGGAGGACCCGAGGAGACATACGGGCTGAGGGTACTGGGCAGCTGCGGGAGACAGGGGAACCCTGGGCCAGCCACTCTGGGTCACATCACTTCAGGGTAGGTGGCACACAGCCTGCTTCAGGACTGAGACTCAGAAAGGAGCTGGCCTGGCTGATGGAAACTCCAGGCGTGGGAACATGGTTCTGATGTGCTCAGCTGTGCCAGACAGGACACTGAGATTGAGCTGAGTACAATTGCCACAGAGCTCCCCACCCCCCAATGCCTCCCATGGTGGTGAACTGCATTGAAATCATAGTATGTTATTAAACCAATAAGATGTAAGAACAGACAAATGTGGCTAAACAGTGGCATTAAAACAAAAGCAGCATCCCTAGGGGTGGGGAGAGGTGACGGCCCTGGGGAGCCACCTGCATCACTCTCACACCATGCTCTGCTCTGTGTGTTTAGCACCAGATCCAACAGACTTTCCCAAAACTGTGCCAAGACCCACAATGGCAAGTCATACCTTGCTTCCGTCTACCCAGGGCATCACCAGCAGTCAGCCAGTGATCACCCCCGGCAGCAGGTGAGTAGAGCTGGACCCCAGCAGACCTTTCCCCCTGCTGCCCCTGTGACCACTCCCCTCAGGGCACTCTGTCAGGGACCCCCTCGGACACTCTGAGGTTTCCTGGCAGGGGAGAATCAGCATCCTCTGCCCTGGGCCCCCTCCTTTATGCCTCTGAGTACTTAAAGAGCTCCCCACTCCCCAGGAAGAACCTAACAAAGTTCTTCAGCTGGGCGGCAGGAGAGAAGGCTCTGGTCTCCTTCTGACCTACCTCCCAACTCACAAGGACCCCAAAAAGGTATAGGTGGTTCCAGCCTCAACTACACCATAAGGGAACTGCTCTGTGTTCCTTTCCTGTGGCTGCTGAAACAAATCACCACCTACCTGGTGGCAAAAGACAAACCAGTTTGATGACGTAAGGCTCTAGAGAGCAGAGGTCTGACATGAGGCTCCCTGGGCTAAAGTGAAGGTGCTGGCAGGGCTGGCTCTTCTGGAGGCTCTAAGGGAGAAGCACTTCCTTGTCTTTTCCAGCCTCTTGGGGCCCCCAGACCCCCCGGCTCGAGGTCCCTTCTGTCCTCACAGCCAGCAGTGGTGGTCGAGTCCTCCTCACACCACATTACTGTGACACTGGCCCTCCCCTGCTCCATCACTTATACACACAGAGCTGGTGACACATAAGGTCCACCTGGATAGCCCAGGATAATCTCCCCATCTCTAGATCAGCTGGTTGGGAATCTTAACTGCATCTGTATCATGCACTCCCCCTTGCCATGTAACCTACCACATTCACAGGTCTGGGGGTTAGGACATCTCTGAGGGGGGTGTTACCCCACTCACAGACAGTCAAGGGTGGGTATCTGCTCTACGGTACCGGCCCTTCCCTCCCCAAGTGCTAGTGCAATGCTGGGAAGAAGTGGGAAGCTGGGATTCCTGCTTTCTCATATTCCCAACATGGTAAAAGGTCTGGGCTATCAATCTGAAGCTGATCTCCTAAGAAACATTCAAAGATAATCAATTAGCTGTTTCATCAAAGAGCATCATCAAAGAGGCATCCAAAGAAGAATCAGTTAGTTCTTTCTAAGGTCAAATCCTCTGCCCCAGTTTCATCCCATCAGAGGCGGGGTGAAAGTGCATTCCCTCCCTGGGTCCCACCTTCCGTATTTCCCTCCATCAGCTCCCATCCAGTTCCAGTCATACTTTCTTCCTGTCTCAAGTCCCCTGTTCCTTGGAGCCTGGCTCCACCAGGCAGTGTGTTCAGTATCCCTCTGAATGAGGGCCTGGAGATTTGATTGGAGTCTGGACCTAAATGAGGTGAGGCACTTGGCTCATGCTTTACAACCAACTGTGTCCTGCTGGTGATGTTTGGAGACCAGTTGTTCTGTTGAGTGGGAAGCGGAGGATGCAGAACTTTTAGGAGACCAAAGAGCATAGGAGAAGCCTGTGGGGTGGAGAGATGGGACAGCAGCTCCACAGGGAGTGGAATTTGTGAAAAGAGCACAGTGACTTAAAGGATATTTTGAGGAAGTGCAAAGCAGCATGCACTCTCTCCAGAACACCACCTGTGAAATCCACATGACCCGTCACGCTCAAGGCAGGTAGAAGGACAGAGCAAGGTGGCCTACACAGGTCCTGGCCCTGCTGGGGGAGGAGGGGATGAGGCCAAGGTGAGGGAGTCAGACTCTTGGACACTGAGAGGGACCACCAGGGGGATACATGTAAGCAAGGGCCATTGTCCTCCTAGATCCCGTGTCCACTAAACAGGATATAAGAGAGAGTACACCTCATATGTGCTACCACATGGGGGTCAGAGCTGAGAGAAGCCCCTACCTGGAGAACCCAGAAGGTAAATATCCAGATGAACAGCGGTCGAGAAATTTCTTCTCTTCAAATTGGGAATATTAGTTTTGAGCTTCAAAGTTGAGCAGAACTGACACAAGGTGGGACAGAAGTAGGATGAGAAAGACAGACCAAGAAAAGCCTTGGGCTTGGCTGGCCTGCAGGTGAGGTGGAGGGGAATTGTGGGGGAGCAGCCATAAAGCAAGATGAAATCAGGGGCCATGGGTGCTGGACCCCAGGCTAAGCCTGCAGGGAGGCCCCTATAGATTGAGCCTTGGGCAGCATGTCTGTGCCCTCAGAGGGGCTTCCCTGGCAGGAACCAAGGCTGCCTGCCTGCAGCTCTGGGCTCAGAAATCAGGTCAGGAAGGAAGGGTCTGGGCAGCCCCTGAAGAGGGAGCTCATGCCTTAAGAGTGAGCTCACACCTGTCACCGTGTCCCCTGCACAGGGTCCTGCTCTGCAACCTCAGCTTTGCGCTCTTGACCTCTGTGAAGGGGTCCCTGCTTGGATTCCTGCTTGTACTGTGATGTCGCTAAGCTGGAGTCAGGGGACCCAGGGGAAAAATAGAGTCAGACTGAGCAGGAGAACCACGGCTCCTGTCCCATTGGCACCCCCACACCCTCTGACTTCTGAGCAAGGAATGGCAGAGGTTTCATTTCCAAGAGAAACAAGAGTCCTTGTTAGGTGGGGACTCCCCTTGTCCAGACCCCAGGAATAGACTGGTTCCCTCTCTGCTCTGCACAGGTCGGGGACCTCCTCCGTAGCAGCCCAGAATCCTCTGGTGTGGATCCTCCTGGTGCCACTCTTCCTTGGGACCCTGCAGTGGCTCTGCCAAGGATAATGGCCTTTTACATCATTCAGGACTCTGGCCAATGATGGCTTTTACAATTCCAGACCAACCAGGAACCATAAAACTGGAATTAAATCCCAAAGCCCCCGAGTGTTCCAATGGCCAGAGATCCCTGATGGGCCAGGAGTACAGAGGTTGCCCATTCCACCTGCTGCTGATTCAGTGCCTCCTGCAGAAAGAATGCCTGAGTGTTAAAGATTGCAGACAGAGGTGAACCATCCCCACCCCACATCCTATCTGTTTGTTCTATGCATTTCCTATTAAATCTGTAGCTTTCCTGAGCTCTTTTGAGATTATTTTGTTGGGATACTGTTTCAATGTTTTATATGTCAGAGGATGACCTGTGCATTCTAGAAGGTCCCATGTGACGCTAAATCCAACACTAGACTTAGAATATATCTGGCAACTGGGAGGTTATGGCTATAAATCTGTCAAAACTCATTGAAGTTACTCCTTTTCAATGTGTAAGTAATGAGTGGTTAGTGGGAAGGAGCTTTGAGACAATGTAAATAGCCACGTGTCCCTGTATCTACTTTGGTGGCCTCCAAGGACAGAGGACTCACCCAGTGATCCCAAGAACAGTTCATTTCTGTCCCTCCATTGGTCCCTTAGCCTCCCTGGTCCTTCAGGCGCGGGTCTTGAGGGACAGTTTGGACTTCTCCATCCAGACAGGACAAATGAGGGACTCAGTCTGTCCTCTTCACACCTGTGATGCTGTCCACACTCCAGCTCTGACCCATCATCAGCCACTCCTGGGTTTGGATTCATTTTGGGGCTTTCCAAGATTGCTCTCACCCCCCACACCACCCGCCAACAGTACAACAGCAAGTCCAGGATGCCCAGCCCTTTGGGTTTAACTTCTTCCCATTCACTCATTCAAAACTAAATCACAAGACTTTTTCTTTTTTTTTTCCTTTTTGTATATTTTTATTGGAGTTCGATTTGCCAACATATAGTATAACACCCAGTGCTCATCCCGTCAAGTGCCCTCCTCAGTGCCCATCACCCAGCCACCCCCACCCCACGCCCACCTCCCTTCCCGCCACCCCTTGTTTGTTTCCCAGAGTTAGGAGTCTCTCATGTTCTGTCTCCCTCCCTGATATTTCCCACTCATTTTCTCTTCTTTCCCCTTTATTCCCTTCACTATTTTTTATATTCCCCAAATGAATGAGACCATATAATGTTTGTCCTTCTCCAATTGACTTACTTCACTCAGCATAATACCCTCCAGTTCCATCTACATCGAAGCAAATGGTGGGTATTTGTCATTTCTAATGGCTGAGTAATATTCCATTGTATACATAGACCACAGCTTCTTCATCTATTCATCTTTCGATGGACACCGAAGCTGCTTCTGCAGTGTGGCTCTTGTGGACATTGCTGCTATAAACATTGGGGTGCAGGTGTTCCAGCATTTCACTGCATCTGTATCTTTGGGGTAAATCCCCAGCAGTGCAATTGCTGGGTCGTAAGGTAGCTCTATTTTTAACTCTTTGAGGAACAAAGAAAGGAACAAAAGGAAGTAGAGGCACAAAGTTTATTGTCTACAGATCTAGGGGAGAGGCACCCAATGAGCCTGGGAAAAGGCAGTCCTCCACCCCAGACCGGGAGCAAGCTGGAGACCAAGAGCAAGGTAGTAGCTCCTCTTGTATATACAGTGGTTAGGGCAGAGGCCATTCATTCTTCATGCAATCAAATCTAAGTGGTTATTTTAAATGGTGCCCCAGGAAGAACAAAGAACAAAGCAAGAACTCAGGGAGGAATTCTAAGCTTTGGGACTTATTTAAACTTCTAGATATTGGGTGTGAGCAGGGTTGCCATACTGTAAAACACCTGGGCAGCACCTCAGAAAAACAACAGCAGATTTGTTCTCAAAAGTTGTTTTAATCTCCCCATATGGCCATGGAGAATGTTTGCTTTTTCTGATCGATGGACAGCTGGTTCTTCTTCAGCTGTGATCCAGTGGTTTGAACAAGGATGGCACAACTATTCAAATCAGCATCTGGACACCATGACTTCACGAAGGTCTCCCACCCTGGGCCATAGTGACACTGCACGATCACTTGCAGAGGAAAGTAGAAGCAAGGAAATAATGAAAAAAAGAAAAAGTTAATGAATTAGAAAGAAAATATAAAATAGAGAAGACCAAAAAGCCAACAATTGTTCTTTAAAAATAAACAAAACCCTACGGCCACCTGGGTGCCTCATTGGTTGAGCATCTGCATTTGACTCAGGTCTTGATCCAGAATCCTGGGATGGAGTCCCACATCAGGCTTCCTGAAGACAGCCTGCTTCTCTCTCTGCCTATGTCTCTGCCTCTATCTCTGTCTGTCTCTCATGAATAAATAAACAAAATCTTTTTAAAAATAATAAAAATTTAAAAAATCCTAGCAAGATATTTGTGATAAAAGGATAGGTCTTCATAATCAATATCAGGAGTGAAAACAGACACATCACACAATATTCTGAGCCTATTAAAAAAGGAGAGTTAATAAGGGGAAAGGATAATAAAAGGATATCTAAACCAGTTTATGCCAATAAATTTGAAACTTTAGGTGCAATATGCCAATTTCTAGCAAAAAAAAAGTGATATGATAAAAGAGGTACAAAAAGAAATAGAGAACCAGAATCATCTTATGCCTATTTAAAAGAATCACATCCATTATTAAAAACTTCTCCAAGGGGCACCTGGCTGGCTCAGTGGGCACAGCTTGTGACTCTTAATCTCAAGGTCTTGAGTTCAAGCCCCACGTTGGCTAGAGAACTTACTTAAAATAAATAAGTATGAATAAAATAAAGCCTGTCCAAAAGAAACCTCCAGGCCCATAAAGCTTCAATGGAGATATCCGCTAACATTTAAGAAAGCAGTGTCTGTCTTACACAAAAAAATTCCAGGACATAGGAAAACAGGATGCAATTCCAAATCCACTTAATGAGAGTAGCATACTCTTGATGCCAAAACCTGACAAGGGCAGTATGAAAAAGAAATATTATAAGTTAAAAAAAATCACTATTCAACGCAAATGCCAAAGTCTGCAACAAAAATACAGCAAGTTGAATCCAAGGATATAGAAGAAAGATAGTACATCATCACCAACAATAATACATTGCAGATGGTACTATTCTATTTTCTGCAGGAGAACTTTATCCCAAGAATATAAAATTGTTTGAACATAAGAAAAACAGTAAGTATAATATGCACATTAATTGAGTCAATGAAAAAAATTGTATGGTCATCTCATAGATGCAGAAAAAGTATTTGACAGATTTAAACAGGTTTTTGACTGGGGAGGCCTTCCTGGACCTCAGGAATCAACCACAGCTCACGCACTGTGCTGGGCCTCTTCCCTCTCAGACTGGGTATGGAACAGGGGGTAGGAAGAGCCACTCTGAAGTCCTGGCCCCAAACTCCAAAAAGAGCAGGGACACGTGGGCACCAGAGGTCCAGGAAGGCATTGACAAGAATTGGGGTCTCTGGGTCCCATGGAAGATGGTCCCTTTGGCCCATGGGCTGAAACTGGGACCATCACCTTGATCTCTGTGGGCAATAGACTCAGGCACTGCACTGTGCAGAGAAACACGTGCCCAGAAAGGCTTGATCTTGTCCTGGAGGATACAACAGTAGCCATGAGAGCATCTAAGAGAAGCTCTGTCCCTCCCAACCCAAGAGGTCACCTGGGATTCTTGGAGAACTCAGGACTCAACCATCCTGTGTGACAATTCTCTCCAAATGACACTTAAGTCACTGGAGAGGAACCTCAGGGACCAGGACAGAGCACGTTCTGAAGAGACTCATCCACACACACACATACTCTTACCTGGGTCAATGGTCACTTTAACTTCAACCCCAAGGTCAGTTCCAGACCTCTCAATCCCACACCAGTAGGTGTCTGCACTGTTCCACCTGAGCTCCTCCATGGTCACGGTGAACACACGCAGTTCCTGATTGTCCTTGATAGACACTCGGTCACCCTTTGCTTCCCTCTCTGATCCATCAGTTTGAACTAGGATATGGCAGCTTTTCCACTCAGCTCCTTGACACCACCACTTATTGTAAGTCTCCCATCCGGGTTCATAGCGACACTGCACAGTCAGTGAGCCCCGCACTGGGCCACTCACTGCATCGGACACTGCCATGAGGGCAGGTGAGCCTGAAAAACACAAACCCAGGTGCCTGTCACCACCCCACCCCACCCCCTGAAGGCAGACCCACAGCCTCCTGCATCACAAATAACTCCAATAAGCCCAAGTGCCTGATGAGTTGAGTAACAGTCAAAGAGGGGACACACCTTCCACAAGACAGACCTTTGTCTTTCAAAACTCCACTGGGTCAAAGCCATCACAAAAATCCCCTAAGAGCACAACTATCCATCTCACTGAAACAAAAATATCCACACTGAGCAGTGACAACTTCCTATAATCCAACCCTCATGGCCAATGTCACCTGGAGAGCAAATGACCCAGGGGAAAGCACGGCCCCAGTCCATTTCAGCCCAGTCTCCTCATTGAAGATGTGGACTCTGTGGTTTTAGATCTTTTCATTATTCTTGAGTAGCCAGGTATCTGGATTTGGCTCAGAAACTCTCACCTTGAAAATACTGGTGATCAGCACATAAAGAGAACAAAGGAATTTCCATGTCTTTAGAATCCTAAAAATTATCTACAAAACTATCTGGCAAATTCTTTATTGGGACAAATTCTTGATTACATGAAATTGTTTTCCCCTGAATATCGACTATTCAAATTCTTTGATGGTTCTTGAATCTGTTCTATTGGTTTGGTTCCTTTTCCCAGAAAGTTAATCTATTTCACAGAGTATTATTAGCATAAACCTCTACACTTAGCAAGTATGCTTTTATAATTAAAATGTTAGCCTCTGTTTTAATTACACATTCAAACTACATGTGACATCTGATTTGGGTGGATTACACCTGCTGTGGGATGTCCTCCTCCTGTTTCTCCTCCTCTCCTCCATGTTTTTTCTCCATTAAACCAGGTTTGAGATTAGTTCGTGTTACTGTTTTTATTTCCTGTCATTACTTTCTCATATGTATAATTTTATTCGTCTTCTTTTCTCAAGAATACCACTAGTGCTCTTTTTCCAACTGTTAAGTTAAAGACAATGAGAATTTTCTACCTTTCTAAAATGAATTAAAGCATTTTAAGGCTAAGAATTTACTTTTGTTGACTTTATAGGTTGAGATATAATTCACATATCACAAATTTTAAGTGTAGCTTTCAGCGGTTTTAGGACTTTCACAAAGTTGTGCCACCATCACCTCTAATTCCAGAACATTTTGTCACTGCAGAAGGAAACCCTGTACCCCTTGTCGTTCCCCACTTCCCTCTTACCTGAAGCCTTCCACAACCACGGATCTACGTTCTGTCTATAGATTTCTCTATTCTGGACACTTCTTATACATGGAATCCTTCAATCCATGACCTTTTTGTCTGGCTTCATTCACTTAGTGTAATGTGTGTTAAGGCTCATCCATGTGGTAGCACGTGTGGGCACTGCAGTCCATGGCAGGGACTGGCCACATTTAGCTTATCCGTTCACCAGCTGATGAATCATGGGTTGTTTGACTTTTTGGCCAGCGAGAATCTTGCTATGACCAGTCATATACTAGTATCTGCATTGACTCATGGTGAGGGAAGGTGATGCTGTGTTTGCAGCCAAAGTCCCAGGATGGGTTTTCTCAAGAGTCCATAAGAAGCTGCTGTGATTCTGAAAATTCTCTGAGAAAATGCCACTAATTATCTTCAGTCTCCACCAGCAGAGTAAAGGTTCCTGGGTATGTGACAGGAAGCCACTCTGAATCTCTCATCTACCCAAGCCACTTTAGCTGCCTCCAGAGAGTGAGGCTGTTCTCCCGCCTTCTAAATCTCTGACACCTGCTTCCACGGACAAACTCCATCCCATTGAAAGAAGAGGACTGGAGGAAAGGTGATTCCCAGGTTTGGGGCAGTGATGCAGAAGAGGACTTAGAGGGGGTGGTAGTGATGTCAAAGTGACAACAGATGAGCTAGCGCTGTTCACCCCTTGATCAATTCTGCCTCTAGATTGTCGAGGACAATGTTTGTATTATCCCTAAATTCCTATGTTGGAGTTGTAAGCTCCAACGGGATGGTATTGGAAGATGGGGCCTTTGGGAGGTCATTCGGGTTAGAGGAGATAGAGATGGGGACGTCAAGATGGGATCGGTGCTCTTGTAAGAAAAGTCACCCGAGAGCTTCTCTCTCCTTCTTCCTCTCTGTCTCTGTCTCCTGATCTCCCTGTCTCTCCTTGCTTGGGCACAAGGTGAAGGTCACTGTGAGAAGGTGGCTGTCCTGAAACCCAGAACGAGAGCTTTCATGACTAATTGAATCTGCTTGCACTTCAATTTGGATGGCCCAGCATTGAGAACTGTGAGAAAAGAAATTTCTCTAGTTTAAACCACTAAGCCTGTGGTCTTTTACTCTTATGACTCATATGCATATGCAACCCTCTTATGCACATGAACTTCCAAGTTAAGAAAATAGTAAGACACCCATTTTCCCAATAGGTGTTCTGCATAAGACTCTCCCCATCAGAATGTTTTACCTCTATACGTATCTTAAAGAGGTCAATGGATAAGTAAATGGGTTCACTTCATTTCCCATGATGACTTCCTTCCCAGAGGAGACACTCTCTGCAGCCTGCCCTAAGCCCTGTGTTTCTGGAGAAGGAGAAAGAACAGAGCTGGGGGGCCATGGACCTTGCTCCTGCCTCCTTGGAGCATCAAGCGTCAGCTGCCCCCACGGATTTGCCATCCAACCCAGAAATAGATATCTTCTCATCTCTGGTCTTCCCTCCCTGGTGACACTGCTCATTCTGTCTTGGCTGTTGAGCTGAAATAACTGGATGAGCCTCTGGTCTTTGGCTTATCCAGAGAAAGACTCAAACAGTCTGAATTGTGGTGTTGAGTAACTCTCCAGAGAGCTTATCACACCCAGGTTTTGCTGCCTGTCTTCCTCCCTCTACTCTGAGCTTTTAAGAAGAGATGATCTTGACTCTAGCTACAAGTCAAGACCAGTTGTGCAGGCTTTTAAATGATCCAGATGTCTGAACCCCGCTTGACTGAGTGGTTGTCAGCTAGAGCCTGAGATCTGGCTCCTTAAATATTTCTCAGGAATTAGTGTTTGGTATATGTGTATATATGTGTGCCTGTGTGCATCTACCTATCATCTGCCCATCCATCCATGTATCCATCTATCCATTCATCCATCATCTGTCTATCTATCTATCTGCCGGGGATGGAGAATGGTGCTGTAGAAAATAGACACTTGTGTTACTTATTTTTATTTTCTTTCCCCCAATACCTAACTTAGTACCTTTCAGGTAGCAAAAAATTTTTAAAATAGAATTTTAATGAGAAAATGTCTGAATGAGTGAAAGGCCTTGCCATTTCCCCTAGGAGAGACCCTATGTCCAACCCTCGCCCTGCAGATGCTCCATCCTGAAACCCCCATCCCACTCACCTTGGACTACAGGAAGCAACAGAACTGAGAGAAGCCACATGTCCTGTCCTGCCGGCCTGAGTTGTCTTCCTTGTGCTCAGCTAATAATGCCCACTGCCCTCCAGGACTGAAACTGAGCTCAGAGGAAAAATGCCTTCTATTTCTCTATTATAGTTTCTCTCATCTACTTCCCTTATTTTTTTTCTTCAGTTATTTCCTAATTTCAATAATTAGGAGAAAGGCAGTGCCAGATTTTGAGAGCCTATGACTGGCATGATTTGTCTCAATGATGAGGGAAACAAGTGTCCCACTGGCCAGGGTGCCACTTGCCACTGTTCTTGAGGAGCTGGGAAGCCTGCTGCCAGCAATCTAAGTGACACCGTGCCACAGGCCCCAGATACCTGACCCTCAGAGTGTCGGTCCAAGGAAGTGGTAGGGACAATTGGATTTGCATACGGAGAAGAATGCAGTGCTCAGGGCTCACACTCAGCCTTGCTGGACAAACAGCCCCATCCTAACCCTCCTTCTAGGCAGCCCACCTCAGTGCATCCCAGACCACCACTCCTGCCCTTGCCCTGGTCCAATCCTGAACCTGACCCTCAGGCTTCTCCTCGAGATTCTAAGTTCCTCAGATATAGACATGCCACAGGGAGATTTTAAGGAAGGAAAAGTGACTGTTTCCTATCAGCTTCATTGTGCCCTCCATGCTTCCTCTGCCATCTGTTGGGGTATTTCTGCTGGTTGTGGACCAAGGCCACTTCCCACCCCCAAACTGCTTATGTTAACGCCCTCCTAAGTGACTTGCCCACAGGGCTCCCCTTTTCCTTCACATGTCCTCACTTCCCTCTGTCCTCTGCCTCCTTTCCCTCTCCTCTCTGAGTTAATTCTTCTGTCTCCCTTTTCTTTTATGTTAGAGGTTAATTCTACTTCTTGGGAAGATTTGGTTTGGTTTTGTGTTTTTACATCTCTTCGATCCTTGCATGAAATGTTTAGTTTAGGAATTATATTTTGATTTCAAAAGCTCCTTTTTAGTTATCTGCTTGCTGAGGTTTTTAAACTCTCCTCACTCTGTGGTAATATGTTGATTTGGTCTGGTTTGGTCCTTCTCTCTTATATCCCACACATACCTCAAATGACTGATCGTTGTTGGTTAACTGATTGTTATGGAGAATGAGCCAGAACATAGATGATTGGGGCTCTGAGCATGTGGGGACAACACAGCATGTGAAACAGGGGTGTCAGGGACGCCTGAGTAACTCAGTGGTTGAGTATGTGCCTTCAGTTCAGGGCATGATCCCAGGGTCTTGGGATCAAGTCCCACATCAGGCTCCCTGGAGGGAGCCAGCTTCTCCCTCTGCCTATGTCTCTGGCTTTCTGTTTGTCTCTCATGAATAAATAAATAAAATCTTTTAAAAAGAGAAAGAAACAGGGGTGTCATAGTGTGCCAGTTTCTTTGAGCCTTCCATCCCTTCTTGACCTACAGCCTATGCCTTCTTGGTAGAGAGGAGAAAGGTCTTCTAGAAGAAGGCTGAAGGTGGCCTCTAGCATCCTCTCTAGCTGCCTTGGATTCCCCAAATATTTTATGAAGTTAAAGACCCTCCTGGGGGATAGACTTGTGATGAAATCAAGAATTGGCTTAATGGACTGAGCTACTGGGGTGTCCCCCTATTAAGAAAGCTATATTTAAAGGATTAAATAAACAGAGTATAATGGTTTGGAGAGGTTTCCCAGTAAAATTCATTTTATCATTTTATTTTTTTAAAGATTTTATTTATTTATTTATTCATTCATTCATGAGACAGAGAGAGAGAGAGAGAGAGAGAGAGAGGCAGAGACACAGGCAGAGGGAGAAGCAGGCTCCATGCAGGGAGCCTGATGTGGGACTCAATCATGTGACTCCAGGATCATGACCTGGGCTGAAGGGAAGTGCTCAACCGCTGAGCCACTCAGGCATCCCCCCGGTAAAATTTAAAACCTTTGTATTGGAGTGTAAAAGATACACAGAAAGTGCACACATCAGAAATGCACAGCCCAATACATTTGCACAAATAAAACACACCTATAAACCAGCACCTAGATCAAGAAAGAACTATTCTCAATCCCCAGGAGGCTCTTTAACTTCATAGACCTCCCAGTCTCTCACTCCAGCTGTATACACCTGACCAGAGCCCCTAAGGGAGCACCCACTTAGAGAGCTTTGGGGGAAGATCCCCGCCAGTCACAGGCCGACCCCTGGAGGGCTCACGCAGGGCACTTCGGAGGAGCACCTGCAGGCCTCCAGAAAGCTGAGCCAGCGCACGTGGCAGCACAGCCCACGGAAGCCACATCAGCACTTGAAGTCCTAACCTCAGCAGCTGGACTGCCTGCCATCAGAGAAACGGAAGTCCTAGTTACAGACCCTTCTGGTGAGGAGATAGCATTGCTTTGTATGTTTGTGATGGTAGTTCCCTGAAATGGTGTGTGTGTTTAACACGTAGAACTGAAATCCACCACAAAATTGTACCACATGTAAAATTTGAGAAGTACTAAAGACAAGAAGAAAAACGTTTCAAACTGTACACTTTAAGTGGGTGCGGTTTATTTTATCAAATTACACCGCAGTAGAACCTGAGAAAGGGTGGGAGGGAAAAGTTTGGAGGGAGGCCTATGTTCCTGCCCCCCCACACACACACCTTCATAAATTCTTTGTCTCAGGTGGAAACCCCAAGGTTCGCTGACACCCCAATCACAGAAGCCTCAGCCCTCACACGTGGACACAAACAGGTCCAGGGGCTGAAGGCAGGTGGCCCCTAGATGGGCCACTTTGGCATGATGATTACTCTGAGCTGAAGGCCCTCAAAGACACCTCCAGCTCCAGGGAAATTCTTGCCCCTCCCTTATCTACACAGAGCATTCTCAGTTGCAGAGTCTTTGAAGAATAAGGGTCATTGCCAGGGATAAATGTTATCTGAGTAGCCCAACTACGGCAGGGCAAATATTTGTTTACCAAACATTTACTGGTTTTCCTCTTCCTGTGAATTGCTTTCCTTCTCTTTGGAGTCTCAAACCTCAAACCGCTCTCTTAATTCAGGATGACATCTGTACCCCATGATACCCGACTGCCATGTGTGTGTGGATTCCCCACACATGTGCTATTAAATTTGATTTCTCCTGGTGATGTCTCATGTCAATTTGATTGTTGGTCTAGCCAGAAGGACCTTGAATGGGACAAGTGCTCTTGCCCCCCAAGAATGGGGTGTGACATTCTCGCTCTCAGACACTTGGTGTAGTCAGTAGGATTCTTTAACTAGAAGAACACCGCCTACCCCCGATGGCGCTGCAGGTGAGACATTCTTGGGACATCCGACAGAGAGCCTGTGGCAGGTGAGATTGCTCCCCATGTCAGCGTCCTGGAATTGCTATCTGCCCAGGCAGAGGGAGCAAGAGTGATCAGAGTCCTTTTCTTCTCTTTCTCAATTTAGATCAGCAAGAGAAAATATTGTGGAACCAGTTCCTTGGGCTCAGGGACTGTTTGGTTCAGGTCAGTTGAGTACTCTTTAGTTACTGATCATTTCATCCCAGAGGTGGTCTCTGTTTTCCTTGGTCTATGTCATTTATGTTGTTTGTTATCTGTCGCTGAGTTCCACTATGGAAGCCAAAGCAGCAAAACTGGTGGACACACAACACACAGTACTCAATCCCATGACACATTCCTCCTAGATGTTATTTTGGTTCCAAGATACCCAAGGCTTAGATCAACCTGCTAGATTTTTCCTCTGCTTTTCTTCTATGTCCTAAGAGTTTGGCTTCACGACCAGTGAGAATATTTTCTTTGATCTCCACCATCTAGAGGGTGCACTCACCGGGAGACACCTTGGTGCCAGTGGACTAGAGTGGGCATCCAAGTCTCTTTCTCTCTGTCAGGTTGTGCCAGTTCTCAGCGGTGTTTGTCATGAGAGGCTCCAGCCCATGAGGACCTTTGTGGTCTCAACCCTCATTGCTTGTTAGTGCTGGAAAGTCCCATTCCAGAATCACCCATGTGATGTCACAGATTAGAGATCTGTGAGGGGAGGAGTCTCATATTTTCATGGGAGACTGCAAACACTCTTTCCACTATACTGCCTTTACTGCCTGTGTACTAAAGGCCTTTGCTTTCTTAACAGAATTTTGGGAGTAATCTTCTGGATCATGGAGACTGCACCAACTTTGCCCTCTCTGGACACCTCTTGTGTCCTGGGTTAAGCCACAAAAAGCTTATTGGTTTGAGTTGCTAGTAATAGATCCTGCCTGTCAATGGCCAGATGATGGATCCTTTCAATTGGCTATATTTTGATCCTTTCAATTGTCCTGTTAGTATCATGGCTAGCCTTAAGGATTCCCTTGATAAGATAGAAGAAGTTCAACTTTAGGACAAGCATAAACATCCACATCTGTGTAAATTCCCCTTTGTCTCTTCCTTGTTTGTTTGAGTTTCATTGAGTTTTTCACTGGCATTAGTCTTGGTTTTTTGTTTGTTTGTTTGTTTGTTTACCTCTATACATTAGTCAGTATTTCTCACAGTAAGTGGACTCTTCATGCCCTTCCTCTATTCTACACAGCCCCCTACCCCCATCCTCTCTGGGAGGCATCCCTTTGTTCTTTGGAGTTAAGAGTCTGGTTTCTGGTTTGTCTCTTTATTCTGTGTTTGTTTGTTGTGTTTCCCCTTAAACTCTGGCCTCAATGCCTGTATTAACTTCCTTTCCCTACAAAACTCACGAAGATCACTCTGGCCTGACCTCTAGGTTCAAAGTACCCAGGTTGCTCCTATAAATGCTGAAAGCCCAAAAGTGAATTTGACAACAGTTCCTGGGACTGGCAACAAGGCTTCCTTTGCTCCTACCTTCCAGGGCCCTGTACTCAGGCTCTGCTCTCCTCAAGAATTCTTATACAATATGTTTGCAGGTGTATCCTGGACACCTCACCACAAAAAATTCATGTCCTCTGGACAGCAACAGAGCTTTTAAATTATAACGTCCTTTTACCTCTACTTTCAGATACTTCAACCGCATTTAGAGAGGAATTACAAATATTATTTGACCATATTTACAACCCTCTCTTCACAAAGGAGATAAATGACCAAAATTTCTCCTATGTCCTCCTATAAATTATCATTTGAAGGAGGACAGTATTCAGGGGTAATAGAAGCCAAAGTTACATTGCATATCCACAAAAAAATGCTTTTGCCTTTATTAAAAGCTTTAGGCAGGCTATACAAAGTCATAAATAATTTGGTTTCCATTTTTAGTTAAAGTTCTCTCTGATATAAAAAAGCAAATTTAGCTAACAAGTTGGAGCAGTGACTTGATATTCAGGGTGTAATCCAGGTCTTTTGGGAATGAGGAACAACTGCTCTTTTTTTGTAGAAATTTCTATAAAACCAGAATTACAACTATAGAAACAAGTTAAAGCCCACCTACCTCTATCAATCTCTAAGCCTTGCCTATTCCTCTCAAGATGTTTGTAAAATTTATAAAAGATCAGGATATTGGAACAAAAATGTTCTTTAATTTTTTCAAATCGTAAATTTTATATAGCAATTACCCTGAAATTCAAGAAAAAAAAATTTTACATTCTTTCTCTGTTCCTTGAAATCATAAAACTTCTCATATCTTTGAAATTTAAACACAGCCTACAATCTCTGAGGCTAAAGAAGAAAAAAACAAGAAGAAAAAGAGGGAAATGCAAACTTAGTGGAAAGTTTTTCATAAACATACACTAAAGAACAAACAGGAAGTATTTTAAAATTGGGCCTATAATGTCCTCTTCACAAATATTAGTCAAAACAAAATTAAAATTTTCTGTGCATCTTTTCTGTGTATTTTGTGTGTGTGTGTGTCCATGTATATTATATATGTGAGATGTTTTCTCTCCCAAAGGGAGGTATTGTTAAAATTAATTTGCAAAAGAGCTCAATTTAGTTACTTTGAAGGGAAGCACCCCTAAGCATTGGGCATTCTAAACTCACAAAGGTAAAACTCACCCAAACGTTTTTCAGGTTCATACCATCTGGGAAAATATTCAGCACTAAAGCTAATTTAAGGTTTTGGTTTATTTAAAATAGATCCGTCTTTAGAGTTACTAGCATTAAATATAAAACTTTTACTCGGCTTGTGTTTACTAAGAGTCCAACAAGTTCATGGCATCTCTCTTGCAAAGTGACTAGGAGAAAAAAAAAAAACCTTAAAATAATCATTGATTTTTACTTAACGCCTCATAAAGTTTTAGGGGCAGTCTGGGCATAATTGTTAAAAACAAGTAAATTAAACAGATGTGAGCAAGATAAAATAATGAACAAAAGTTTATCTGCTTAATGAACAGGTTTCAATCTTTATTGAAAGATTGTATTGTGAAAACAACACATTTCTAAATTATAAAATATATTCATCAATTTGCCAATTTAAGGATTGATGTAACTGAATTCACATTTGCTTGCAACTTGGTTTTCACTGGACATTAAGGTTCCAAAGCATTAAGATTTCTGATAAACATAACTAAGACTACTGGAAATGACAAGGGAAACGCCTCTGTACGTGAAGAAAGTAGGATATGTGCTGTTGGTGAGAAAAATTATGAAGAATAAAAAGACAGATTTGTCAAGGGAAAAGAAAATAATTTTGTCCTAACATGAGACCAGTTACTTCAAGAGGAAACATTTAGGACAAAATCTAAATGCAAAACAGAAAGAGCAAGAAGGTTTATGAAGAAAAGATCTTTAGAAAGAAATTTTATATGTGGCCAATACTAGCTAAGATTGCAATAAATTAATGTAGGAAATGAGTTTTAACATCAAAAGTGCACTGGTACAAAGTTTTTGTTTTCTCTTGTTAAAAGTAGAGAGTTTTCTTGAACTATTGATCTGCTCTCCATAAGAGATTGTAAGTGAATCTTTTAAGGTATCTGCCTAAGAAATTATGACTCTGGTTGCCAAAGTAATTCCCTGTGTTCATCAGTTCTTCGATTACCTGAGAACGCTGAGTCTTAATATGCTGGGAGCCTGACAGGGGACTTGATCCTGGGACTCCAGGATCAAGCCCTGGGCCGAAGGCAGGTGCTAAACCGCTGAGCCACCGGGGCTGCCCTAAATAATTTTTTTTAATCTAAAAAATAAAATAAATAAATAAATAAAATAAATTTAAATTTTCTGTGACTAACCCAACTACATGGCAAGCAAATGTTTGCCTACCAGACGCTTACTGGTTTTCAATTTCCTATGAATTGTATTCCTTCCCTTTGAAGTCTCGAACTCCACACCCCCTTCTCTTAATTCAGGATGACATTCAGAGCCCATTATGCCTGACTGTTATGTCTATGTGGATTCCCTGCATGTATGCTATTAACTTTGAGTTTCTCCTGTTCATCTGTCTCATGTCAATTTGATTCTTGGTGCAGCTAGAAGGACCTTGAAGGGGACAGGAACTCTGGGACTGGCCCACAGCACCTCTCCTCCTCCTGCTGGCAAAGCCCTTGGCCGCTCCACCTCCTACCCCACTATCCCAACAAGGCCTTCTGAAGTGGTAGGTGGCAGGAATAAGGCCCCATGGGCTTTATCTTAGGAAGGCTAGTCTGGTGTGCACTGGTGGAGAGGGTGGCCCTGGGCCCATGGACCAGATGTTGGGACAGATTGACTTGAGGACTGGAGATTACCAGAAATTGCATTTTGAGCACATCTGAGCTCACAGGGTAGACAGCTCTACAAAGGTTCCAGTAGCCAATGGAGGTCCAGAACTGAGTTGGGGGAGGGGGGTGGCAGGAAGTAGGTGTGCAGAGACTGGAGGTGGTGCTAGAGAGGGGAGCAGGGGCCCTCCCTGGAGAGAAGGCCATCAGGGCCAGACTCCAGGGGATGCTGAGGTGAGTGACCAGAGCAAAGAGAGGGGATACCTCATAATATCAGCCATATGCTCCAAAGGACAGTATTCCTTTTCTTCTAATTAATGAAATTAGGAAGTAACTGGAAAAAAATTAAGGGAAGTAGATGGAGAAACTAAAAAAGATTAATTTCAAAAAATAGAAGGCAGTTAGCCTCTGAGCTCAGTTCCAGTCCCAGAGGGCAGGGAGCGTTAGCTGAGCACCAGGGAAAAAACCCAGGCAGGCAGGACATGAAGCTGCTCTGGGTTCTGCTCCTTCTTGTCACCCAAGGTGAGTGAGGCAGGGGCTTCAGGATGGGGCACCTGCAGGGTTGGGGTCTGTCCCAGGGGAAATGGCAGGGCCTTTCATTCATCCAGACACTCATTCATTAAAAAAACATTTTTTTAAGTTTTGTAATCTGACAGGTACTAAGTTAGTGTTTGAGAAAGAAAATAAAAATAAATAACACAAACGGTGTCTGTTTTCTAGGGCACTGTTTGTCATCCCTACCAAGGAGATGGAGAGACAGATGATGGATCAATAGATGCATGGATGGATGAACGAATAAATGGATGCATGGATGAATGGATGGATATATAGATAGATGAATGATAAGCACATCCATGCACAAATATATATATATGCATGAATTCCTGAGGAACATTGAAGGAGCACAGATGCTCAAGCCTCCACCAGAGACCTACTCAGTCAAGGTGGGGTTCAGGCTTCAGGATCATTTAAAACCCTGCACAACTGGTCTTGACTTATAGCTATAGCTGGGATCTTCTCTTCTAAAGAGCTCAGACTAGAGGAAGGAAGAAAGACAGCAGAAACAGTGTGTTACAGGCTCTCTGGAGAGTTGCTCAACCCCACTCATCAGGCTGCCAAAGTCTCTGCTCTGAATGACCAAAGACTAGACCACGATCTGGTGTCATAACACAACAATGAAGAGAGGGACAAAGTCCTCTGGTGGCACCAGTAAAGACCAAGTGGCTACAAACTGGAAACACCTAGAAGAGACACTGAGTCAAAACTGGAGAGATGAATATAAAGATTTGATTCCTTCAAGCAGAGAAGAGAGAACATATCCAGGCAGAGGGATCAGCTTGTGCAAAGGTATGGCGATTCAGAGGAGCAAGGTGCGCCGGTAAAATAACCAGCAATCACCTGTGTGAGTAAGTGTGTGCGTATTTATTGTGTGAGAGTGTGTGTTTAGTTCTGAGCCATGTGTGAATTCAGAGGGTGAGGTATTTTAGGTGAATGGGGGTGAGAGTGTCATGGGGCGGGTGGGGAGGGGACTCTGCTGTCTCACCAGAGACAGTGTATATCTGTATATTCAGTGTATATCCAGAGCTGGAATTCAGATACACATGGGGCTGCAGTGGGCATTCTGTGGTGCTGGGAAGAGGTGTTGGCAGCGGGCAAAGGAGAGGAGGGTGGTCAGTAGGATGAGGAGTGAGCACAGGACCCTATATTGGGCAAGGGGACATCAGAGAGAGGGGATGACAAAAGACATACTATAGGGGATTAAGGGACAGGTGGGATGGGGGATTACACAGAGGGCAGAGGCTCCTGACTGGTCTTCAGGGCAGTGCCAGGCACCTCAGCAGCACCAGGACCAGCCCAGGTATTAAGGGAGAAGGAGGTGAATGTTGGGTTTCTGTTTTCTAGGCCACTTCTCCATCTGACAGGAGAGAACAGTGAGAGGCACACTGATGGGCACACTGATCACAAAATGTTCCTATGGCCAAGGGTGGGAATCCTACAAGAAGTGGTGGTGCCACGATTGTGACTGGGATTCCTGTAAAACCCTTGTAAAAACCACTGGGTCAGAGAAACTGGTGAAGAAGGGCCAAGTGTCCATCCAGGACAATCATAGCCAATGCACATTACCATGATCTTGGAGAATCTACAGCAGGACGACACAAACACCTACTGGTGTGGGATAGAGAAATTAGGAAATAACATCGGACTGAAATTTTCCATGGTTCTTGACCCAAGTAGGCACTGCTCCCTTCTGTGCTCTGGGGCCCTGGTACCCAACCACGGAGGAATCAAGACTGTACCTCTCTCTTCCCTGATTAATAGAGAGTGATCTCCAAACTTGCCTGAGACTGTGTGTGTGTGTGTGTGTGTGTGTGTGTGGTTGTGTGCGCACATGTATGAACATGCTTTGGGGGCACCACGATACTGGGAAAGATGGAGGAAAGAGCGAGCCCCTGCATCTGCACATCTCCATCTGCTCTCCCACAGGCACCGATAAAGGACAGACTCGGCTAAGACAGGCTTGTCCAGGGAAGGCAGCTTCTCTTTCCCAGTCTCATCAACCCTCTTGTAGCCCCAGACTGTGTGGGACCTTGCCAGGGGGGAGCGAGGAGTGGGGTGCTAGAAAGCTGTGGTCCTGATAGTCTCAGCTACAGGGCAAGAGACATTCTCCCTTGTCCCCTCCAGCGTCCCCTCTCTCCTCTGACCACATAAGCACAAAGCAGCAGGGGAGGGACTCTGAACTCATTTCTGGGAGAGGAAAGCCAGGCTCCTCCAGATGTGGGGACCTCCTCTCTGGCTTCCTATAAGCCTTGGAGGAGACGCTGTGCTCCACTGTAGCTGCCCCAGAGGCACTAAGGGCCCTCCAGAGACAGGCCTGGAAAGGGGGTCAGGCTGTAGCTCTGCCTCTGGGTCCTGCAGTCTTCTCTCCAACATTTTCCATCCTTACATAGGTAATACATCTGCTACTCATTCATTAGCTCATTTACTAAAACAGAGAAAAGTCTCTTCACTTAGTATATCCATATATGGTGTGCAAATGTCTGCAGTGGAGAGATACGCTGGTATAGAATGTTCCAGAAATTATCTGAAAAAGACAACAAAGGTGATGGATGTGCAAGAGGGAAGGAGGAACAGTGACAGATATTTGGAGTCTGGACCCTCCAACAAGACAGCCTTTGCCGACAGGACTGGTGAAATAAGGAAGCTGGCCCTGGGGAGGCAGGGAGAACCCGAGGGGACATAGAGGCTGTGAGTACTGGGTGGCTGCAGGAGGCAGGGGAACCCTGGGCCAGCCACTCTGGGTCACATCACTTCAGGGCAGGTGGCACACAGCCTGCCTCAGGCAAGGCTGAGATTCAGAAAGGAGCTGGCCTGGCTGATGGAAATTCCAGGCGTGGGAACGTGGTTCTGACGTGCTCAGCTGTGCCAAACAGAATGCAATTCCTACAGAGCTCCCCACTCCAAATGGTGGTGAACTGATGTTTTTCTGTAAGTGAAGTAATAGTATGTTTGGGATGAGAAACCAAAAAGATGCAAGAGCAAACCAACGAGGCTGAGCAGTGACACTAAGGCAGAAGTTTCCTCATCCTTGGGGGTGGAGAGAGGAGATGGCCATGGGGAGCCACCTGCATCACTCTCACACCATGCTCTGCTCTGTGTGTTTAGCACCGGATCCAACAGACTTTCCCAAAACTGTGCCAAGACTCATACTGGCCAGTTGGACTTGTTGCTTCCGTCTACCCAGGGCTTCACCAGCAGTCAGCCCGTGATCACCCCCGGCAGCAGGTGAGCAGAGCTGGACCCCAGCAGGCCTTTCCCACTGCTGCTCTGTACTACTCCCCTCGGGGCACTCTGTCAGGGACCCCCTTGGACACTGAGGTTTCCTGGCAGGGGAGAATCAGCATCCTCTGCCCTGAGCCCCTTCCTTTATGCCTCTGAGCACTTAAAGAGCTCCCCACTCCCCAGGAAGAACCTAACAAAGTTCTTCAGCTGGGCAGCAGGAGAGAAGGCTCTGGTCTCCTGACCTGCCTCCCAACTCACAGGAACCCCAAAGAGGTGTAGGTGGTTCCAGCCTCAACTACACCATAAGGAAACTCTGTGTTCCTTTCCTGTGGCTGCTGAAACAAATCACCACCCACCTGGTGGCTTAAGACAAACCAGTTTGATGACGTAAGGCTCTAGAGAGCAGAGGTCTGACATGAGGCTCCCTGGGCTAAAGTGAAGGTGCTGGCAGGGCTGGCTCTTCTGGAGGCTCTAAGGGAGAAGCACTTCCTTGTCTTTTCCAGCTTCTAGAGACCCCAGGGCCACCTGGGTCGGGGTCCTTCCATCCTTACAACCAGCAGTGGTGGTCAAGTTCTCTTCATGCCACATTACTGTGACACTGGCTCTCCCCTGTCCTTTCACTTGTACACACACTGGTGGTGACATAAATTCCACCCAGAGAGTCCAGGATAATCTCCCCATCTCTAGGTCAGCTGGTTGGGAATCTTAACTGCATCTCATCATGCACTTCCCCCTTGCCATGTAACCTACTACATTCACAGGTCTGGGGGTTAGGACATCTCTAAGGGGGGTGTTACTCCACTCACAGACAGTCAAGGGTGGGTATCTGCTCTACGGTTCCAGCTCTCCCCTCCCCAAGTGCTAGGGAAATGCTGGGAAGGAGTGGGAAGCTGGGATTCCTGCTTTCTTTTTTTTTAATTTTTTTAATTTTTATTTATTTATGATAGTCACACACACACAGAGAGAGAGAGAGGCAGAGACACAGGCAGGGGGAGAAGCAGGCTCCATGCACCGGGAGCCCGACGTGGGATTTGATCCCGGGTCTCCAGGATCGCGCCCTGGGCCAAAGGCAGGCGCTAAACCGCTGCGCCACCCAGGGATCCCCTGATTCCTGCTTTCTCATATTCCCAATATGGGAGAGAGGCTGGGCCATCGACCTGAAGCCTTCCCCACCAAGAGTCATCCAATAAACAATCCATTCATTCATCAAAGGGCAAACACTGCCCCAGTTTCACCCCATCAGAGGCTGGGTGAAGGTGCACTCCTCCCTGGGTCCCACCTTCCGGATCTCCCTCCATCAGCTCCCATCCAGTTGCAGTCTACTTCCTCCCCGTCATAAGTCCCCTATTCCTTGGAGCCTGGCCCCACCAGGCAGTGTGTTCAGTATCCCTCTGAATGAGATGATGCACTTGGCTCATGCTTCACAACCAACTCTGTCCTGCTGGCTATATTTGGAGACCAGTTGTTCTGTTGAGTGAGGAGTGGAGAACAGAGGACTTTAGGAGACCGGAGAGCACAGAAGCCTGTGGGGTGGAGAGATGGGACAGCAGCTCCACAGGGAGTGGAATTTGTGAAAAGAGCACAGTGACTTAAAGGATATTTTGAGGAAGTGCAAAGCAGCATGCACTCTCTCCAGAACACCACCTGTGAAATCCACATGGCCCGTCACGCTCAAGGCCCGTCATGCTCAAGAAGGACAGAGCAAGGTGGCCTACACAGGTCCTGGCCCTGCTGGGGGAGGAGGGGATGAGGCCAAGGTGAGGGAGTCAGACTCTTGGACACTGAGAGGGACCACCAGGGGGACACATGTAAGCAAGGGCCATTGTCCTCCTAGATCCCGTGTCCACTAAACAGGATGTAAGAGAGAGTACACCTCATATGTGCTACCACATGGGGGTCAGAGCTGAGAGAGGCCCCTACCAGGAGAACCCAGAAGGTAAAT
Source organism: Nyctereutes procyonoides (assembly GCF_905146905.1). Classification (NCBI taxonomy): domain Eukaryota; kingdom Metazoa; phylum Chordata; class Mammalia; order Carnivora; family Canidae; genus Nyctereutes; species Nyctereutes procyonoides. The sequence goes on from NW_026575020.1 coordinate 54,572,104, forward strand.
ATCCAGATGAACAGGGGTCGAGAAATTTCTTCTCTTCAAATTGGGAATATTAGTTTTGAGCTTCAAAGTTGAGCAGAACTGACACAAGGTGGAACAGAAGTAGGATGAGAAAGACCAAGAAAAGCCTTGGGCTTGGCTGGCCTGCAGGTGAGGTGGAGGGGAATTGTGGGGGAGCAGCTATAAAGCAAGATGAAATCAGGGGCCATGGGTGCTGGACCCCAGGCTAAGCCTGCAGGGAGGCGCCTATAGATTGAGCCTTGGGCAGCACGTCTGTGCCCTCAGAGGGGCTTCCCTGGCGGCGACCAAGGCTGCCTGCCTGCAGCTCTGGCCTCAGGAGTCAGGTCAGGGAGGAAGGGGCTGGTCAGCCCCTGAAGAGGGAGCTCATGCCTTAAGAGGGAGCTCACACCTGTCACTGTGTCCCCTGCACAGGGTCCTGCTCTGCAAACTCAGCTTTGTGCTCTTGACCTCTGTGAAGGGGTCCCTGCTTAGATTCCTGCTGTGTACTGTGATGTGGGGTCAGGGTACCCAGGGGGAGAATAGAGTCAGCCTGAGCAGGAGAACCACAGCTCCCATTCATGATACTCTCACACCCTCTGACTTCTGAGCAGGGAATGAGCAGTGGTTGCATTTCCAAGAGAAATGAGGGTCCCTGTTAGGTAGGGACTCTCCTTGTCTTGACCCTGGAATAAACCCTGTTTCCCCTCTCTGCTCTGCACAGGTCAGGGACCCTGGCCTCCTCTGTAGCAGCCAAGAATCTTCCTGTATGGATGTTCCTGGTACCCCCTTTCCTTGGGACCCTGCAGTGGCTTTGCCAAGGATAATGGACTCTTAATCGGCAGGACTCTGGCCTCTTCTGTAGCAGCCCAGAAAGGAAAGGATACATCCTCTTTCCATCCTCAGTCTTCAGGGGTACCTGTTCTCTCACCTGTGTGGATCTTCTGGTACCTCCTTTCCTTGGGACCCTGCAGTGATTCTGCCAAAGATAATGGCCTCATATCATTTAGGACTCTGGCCAATGATGGATTTTACAATTCCAGACCAACCAGGAACCATAAAACCAGAATTAAACCCAAAAGCTTTCAAGTGTTCCACGGACAAAGATCCTTGATGGGCCAGGTGTACACAGGTCTATCCATTCCACCTGCTGCTGATTCAGGGCCTCCTAAAATATGAATCACTTGAATGTAAGATTGCAGACAAGGTTGGACCATCCCTGACTCAAATTCCATCTGTTTGCTCCGTACATTTCCTATTAAATCTATGGTTTTTCTGGCCTCTTGAGATTATTTTTTGGACACTATTTCAATGTCTTATATATAGAAGATAACCCGGCCACTCTAGAGGGTTTGAAGTGACTTTAAATCCAACACTAACTGGGGGGATGGGAGACAATAGAAGGGAGAGGCCTGGATGATGCCTTCTTACCCCTCAGAGAGGTCCCAAGGAGGGCTTCCCTTATGTAGATGTAAAATTTCATTGATGGCCAAGAATGGATAAAGAAAAGCATAGGGACTTGTGTTTGAAAGTTAATTCTTTGTATTTTTTTTTAATTTTATTAGAGAAGGAGCATGTGAGCAGGAGGGGGAAAGGCTGATGGAGGATGATAATCCCAAACAGACCCCATGCCCAGCAAGGAGCCTGATGCAGGTCCCAATCTCATGATCTTAGGACCACAAACTGAGTTGAAATCAATAGTCTGACATTTAATCATCTGAGCCACCCAGTCACCCCTATTTTCTGTATTTGTTAAAATGTGTATTGTGGGGACGCCTGGGTGGCTCAGTGGTTTCGCGCTTGCCTTTGGCCCAGGGTGTGACCCTGGAGACCGGGAATCGAGTCCCACGTCGGGCTCCCTGCATGGAGCCTGCTTCTCCCTCTGCCTGTGTCTTTCCCTCTCTCTCTGTGTGTGTGTGTGTGTGTGTGTGTCTCTCTCATGAATAAATAAATAAAATCTTTAAAAAAAAGTGTATTGTGGTGTGTGTGTTTGTGTGTGTGTGTGTATGTGAATTGTATATTAGAAAGCCTTCACATGGTAGGAGTACAGTTGAATGAGCCTTCATAAGCAGGAATACCTGGGTTACTGTCATTGCATCAAGATCTTTTTTTTTATCCTTCCCCCTTTTTTTTAATTGGAGTTCAGTTTGCCAACATATAGCATCAATATCTTAATAGAGGTATAGATATATGACTATAAATTTGTCAAAACTGATTGAAGTTACTCTTTTTACTGTTTAAGTAATAAGTATTTTGGGGAGAGAGGCATTGAAACAATATAAGTATCCCCATGTCCCTCTACATCGGTGGCCTCCAAGGACAGGGGACTCACCGAGTGGTCACAAAAATAGTTCATTTCTGTCCCTCCGTTGGTCCCTTAGCCTCCCTGGTCCTTCAGGCACAGGGATCCAGGGCCAGTTTGGACTTATCCATTCATACAGGACAAACGAGGGACTCAGACTGTCCCCTTCATGCTTGTGATGCTGTCTACCCCACAGCCAGCTCTGACCCAGCGTTACCCACTCCAGAGTTTGGCCTTTCCACTCATTCCAATGCTCCCTACCCTGCCCCCCAGCTGAGCAAGAGGAAGCTAGGGATGCTCAGCCCTTCCTGTAACTTCCTCTCGCTCACACATTAAAAAAAAATGACACAAGCCTTTTTCTTTTTTAATTATCAAAAGTATACATATTTTTTCTCAATAAAGGTTTTGGTTCTTTGGTGGGTTTTTTTTTTTCTCTTCCACTTCACATCCTTCCTGAGCTCTGGATGCTCTTTTTTGTATCCACATTTTATTTTGAGCCATTTTTGAGGAACTATATCTCTTTCCTGAGCTCCTTCTTTTAGTGAGGTCGTGTTGTCTGTAATTCCTCTGTGACTAAGTAGACTTGTCTGACCCCCTGCTCTGTGTCCTGGACTACTTCCTCTGAAGCAAACTCCCCGGCTGCCTTTTGCTGGTGCTCTGTTCCTCTCCTTGAGCCCATTTGTTAGGAAAGGCGCTGGTGGGTTTTTGACCAGAGCTTTCCTTTGACGAGGTGGGAGCATTGCAGAAGTGGATGTGGCGGGGCAGGGAGGTGTTCTGCTGCAGTGGGGAACACCTCTGCCACATGCTGACACTTGCAGCCCACATGGTTCTGGGTCACCCGTTAGGAAAGGGCAAGACCTCAAGCCCAGCAGCCTGCGTGTTACCACGTGGGAGCTCCTGCCCAGCTGTCCCCGCCACAGAGCTGAGTCACACAGGGGCCCTTGGCAGCAGCCAGCAACTCCTCACAGCCCACCAGGCCCATGGCAGAGGCAGCATGTTTCTCTTACCATCTTGCTTGACCCTAGAACGGATAGAGCCCAGACGGTCCAGTTGTCTATGCTTAGATTTTCCTTATGGAATAAAACAGTGATCACTTTGTCATGTCACAGATTTTGTGGTCAGGAATCCCAGTGGATTGAGATAGAGATGGCCTATCTCTGCTCCATCACGTCTGAGGCCTCAGTTTAGAAGACTTAATGGGTGGGGTGGGGGGACTCAAATGGCTAGGTGCTGCTGTCATCTGGAAGCTTGTCACCTATGCACCTGGATCATGAGCCCGGGTGACCCTGAGTCACAGCCCTGACTGTACTCAGTCCTGATCGTTGATCCGAGACCTTACAGGTAACCTCTCCATGTGGCCGCCAGGTTCTGATTGGGGGACTTCTCAGAGCCAGCATTTCAAGAGTCTGAAGAAGAAGCTACAGGGTTCCTTCTGGCCTGGTCTTAGGAGTCACACAGGGTCTCTGTCACCATGCTCTATCCATGCCTTCCAATGAGGACAAACACTGGTTCTTGGAAGGTGAAAAAATGATACTTTTTTAATATACAAAATGATATATATACAAGATGATCAATTGATAGATAGAACATAGGCATATAAGTATATCTTTGGTATTAAAATTCCATAGCATGGGGAGGGGCGTTTCTAGGAAAAGAAAATGAATAAGCAGGCTTGTTAGGAGGATAATTATAAGGGGAAAAAGTTGGCAAAGCTCCACTCTGTGCTACTGGCTGCAGCAGCCACAGCCTACCTAGACCCAAGGGGGAGGGGACATAACTCCAGCTCTTTATAAAGAGTGTCAAGAAATTTGTAGTCCCATGTTAGAATTGCCACATGGAAGAATCTTGATCTAGTGCTTTCACTTCACATTATAGAACAAGGTGCCTGGATGGTCTGAGGCACCCGGCCCAAGTCAGAAGGCCAGGGAACAGACGTGGATCTGCCCCAGAGCCAGCCTGGGGCCAGCCCCCATGGCTTCCCTGCAAATCCATCTGTGTGCTTGAAAGGTCAGTTCCCAGGCCTGTTGGGGGCACCATATGGCCCCAAGTGTAAATACCAGACAGACACAACGGAGTTCTGCAATTTCTCTGCTTTACTCACAGATTACAGACTGCAGGCATGAATTGCATGAAGTTACAAATATGTTTTGTTTTGATCACAATATTTTGTTTTAGAATATTTTTTAAATGGAGTTTGTTGCTTACACGTAAACATGAACAATTTCACTTTTGGTTTCTCTTTCAAAAACAGAAATGCCAGAAAACAGCAGGTCCTACACGGCCACCAGAGTAGTTAAGATCTTCCAGCAGCTCCCTAGGGCTTCCAGGACACCATAAATCACACAGATTAGAAAGGAAGAAATAAAATTGTCCCTCTGTGCAGATGACATAATTGTGTAGAAAACCCCAAGGAATCTATGGAAAAAATGCCAAACTGCTAGAACTAATAAATGAGTTTAACAAGTCACAGGATAAAAGATCAATAAACACACACACACACACAAACACACACATAAAGACTCACACAATCCTATTTCTATATTAGCAACAAGCATGTAGGAAGCGAATTGAAACACACAGTGCTAGTCACACTTGCTTAACAAGATACACGTGGGTATAAATCTAACAGAGCATGTGCAGCATCCACATACTAAATTTATACAACACTGGTGACCAAAGCCAAAGAATATTTAAATAAATTGCAAGAGGTACCATGTTTTTGGACTGGAAGAATCAACATTGTAAAAATGTAAATTCCCCCAATATAAATCTATAAGTTTAACACGATTCCTATCAAAATTCCAACAAGATCGTTTTGGTAGATAAAGACAAGCTTATTCTAAAATTTATATGGAAAGATGAAGAAACTGAAATACTTAAAAATAATTTAAAAAAAAATAAAGTGCATCACAAGCTTCTCTCTTGCCCACCATTGTGTTTCCTACATCGGCTTGTCTTTGTTTTATTATTTGGTCCATATATGCCTCTTTGGTTGAACTTCTTCTTCGGTGGAGTCCTGGGCCACTTGCAGCTCTCCTCTGCCATGAGTGGCCCTGCCCTTGTGGAAGCCATGCCAGGGCTCAGGTTCCATGTGTGGCAGCCCTGCCTATGGACACAGGGCTCAGGAGCTCAGAGTGTTTTCTGGAAGCTGAGGAGCCATTGACAAGCATTCAAAACCAACCAAGCCCTTTCCGGGGCTGGTGTGCCTCCTGGTGGCTGTGGCATCATGACATTCCAATGTGGGGAAGTATCTCCTCACTTCTGTGTCCTGTACCCTGTCTTTGGAAAACCATGTCTGCTTCTCCTGTGGAAAACACCAACCTGACATGTGGCTTCAGCCAGACTTCTACTAAAGTAGACCGTCCATCAACTCTGTGGACAGGAGGCCCTCCAGATTGGGGGATTTCAGGAGTGATGTTAGGGGCACCTATTGCCTCTTCCCACTACTGTTCCAATCAGCCCCAGAAGTTTAATCTAAAGTTTCTCAGTCATGGTTGGCTCAGGCAGAGATGTGCTGAGCCCAGCCATACACTCCCTGATCACAGGGACATACGTGAGCTTGAAGCCCTGTGAGCCCAAGGACTGAGGCTGTGAAGGGTGAATCTTCAAGGAGCCTCTGGGCTGCAGGAAGGAGGTGGTTATTGTCCAGGAGAGCACTTAGCTGAGAAGCTTTTGTGGCAAGGAGAAGCATAAAGGGTCAGGATTTCTTGCAACTTCCAGAGAATTCTTGCCCTTGGGAAGTAGGCATGAGGGCAAGGACCTACAGGATCTGGGGCAGAGAAGGACCCCAAGCATGAGCCCAGGAGACTCATCCTCCCTGTATCTGAGGACTCAAAGCAAGTGTCCTCTAAGGCCCAGGATTCTCCCTCGAAACACAGGAACCATACTCCCAGAAGACCTGAGTGTCTCCAGAATCCAGGCACTGCTACCCCCCTGCCCTGGAGTCTGAATTCTGAAGGTCTCTCTTTCCACTCTGAAGGGTTATATTCCTGGGAGCGATGCACTATGTTGTGGGGTTTTCTCATCAGGCTGACTTCCTCCACAGCCCTTCTGAGGCCTGTTCACCCAGAGGACGGCACCCACCAATGTCAAAAACAGGGGCAGCTTCAGGAAGACCAAGAGCAAGAAGTGGACACTGCTGAGCAAGGACCTGTGGGGGGGATATAGGGACAGGAAATGACTGGCGCCTCAGGGGGAAACCCAGGACCCTTCTTTCACCACCTGTGCCTTGACTCTAGAGCTATATTATCTCCAGGTTTCTAGATCAAACCTGGAAAGGACACATGCCAAGGCAGCCCCTCTCTGGGGCCCCATCACCTCCCCTCCCTTGATCATGAGAATCCTGCCAAGGAGAGGTGACGGGGCAAAGAGAAAGCAGTGCCTGCTTTCCAGAAGCTTCCTCTCTGTCCTTTCCTCTCACATTTTTCCTTATCAACTCACTTCTTAAAAGCCACCCCCACTCTCACTTTAAAGCCCTGACTCAGGGATCCCTGGGTGGCTCAGCAGTTTAGCGCCTGCCTTTGGTCCAGGGCGTGATCCTGGAGTCCCAGGATCGAGTCCCATGTCAGGCTCCCTGCATGGGGCCTGCTTCTCCCTTTGCCTGTGTCTCTAGCTCTCTCTCTCTCTCTCTCTCTCTCTCTCTCTCTCTCATCTCTCATCTCTCATGAATAAATAAATAAAATCTTGTAAAAAAAATAAAAAATAAAGCCCTGACTCTTGTCCTCTGCCCTGCAGGGCCCTTTCTGGGTATCTTTGGGAGGAGAATAGCCTAGAGCCAGCCCAACTCCCCCACTCCCTACAAGCAGCTCCTGGATCTCTGATACAGTAAAGACCTTTGGAGGCAAGGCCAAGTTGGGGTCACAGAACCAGCACCCAGAGTCCAGAACCAGGTGGGAAAGGAGAGGGGGAGCGGTGGGCATGGGAGGGGCTACATGTCCACCTGAACCAGCCTCCTGTTCCCCTGCAGCTACCCCATGGGGGAGAGCGTTCACAAAACAAGTGATACATTCCACATGGAATCCCCATGCAGCCACGGAGAATGTAAAAATCGGGACCAGAACTGGAAGAAAACCCAGCAGTGAGGTAAAAAGGTCATGGTGTGTTGCCAGCACCGACCAAAGTCCCATAAGGCTGCTGAACCCCCTCGTCTGTGGTCTCTAGGCTGTGAGTCCTTTCCTTACCCGGAGCAGGTCAACACCTCCTCGGTGCTGAGGTTCTGCTTGGTGTTCGGTCCCAGAAAGCCAGCAGATGCAGCTTGACATGTGGTCCTCTCTGTGGTTTTACTTGGTGCTGGAGACAAATCACACATCAGATGCCGCTCTCCCCAGCCATGCACTAAGTGCCTGTTTGGATCCAGTGCTACACACAACTGCCCACTTGCAGAAGGGACTCAAAAGATGCTCTGCAACTAGCCCCAGGCCACTTCCTGGCTGGAGTGAGCTCCTCAGGGACCAAATGAGACTTTTCAGAATTGATCATAAGAGCCACCTCTAATAAATTCCAGATCTTTCTTTCCATTCCAAGTCTGACTCCACCCAGAGTGAGAGCAGGGGTCTCTTATAGGTTTCTCCAGCTAAGGAGCCCCAGAGGGAGAAGGGGCAGGGGCAAGTCTGGAAAAGATGGCTCTGCCTGTGGCCCAGAAGCCTCAAAGAGACTGTGGGAGGGGGTTCACAGCACCCTTCAAATGGAAACTAAGGCCATTTTAACTCCCTGCTGAAGAGGGGCTAAATCTCAGATGTCCAGGCTATTGATACAATCTGTGTCCCCATGCCCAATCTGCCCCAACCTCATAATCTCCCCAAAAAATCAAGCCTCCCAGAGGCTTAGCCCCTCCTGGCACTCCCAGGACAGGCTACATTTCATCCAACCACAGGTCTTGATGTCTTTGCCGTTGGGAATTCACTGATGATTGTGGCACCATCCCTGCCCTCACACAGGACAGAGGCAACTAAGTAGATCAACTCAAGTTGATAGAGAGTGGGCACAGGGGGGAACCCCATCAAGTAGAGCAGGAGCAGAGGACTTGGACCTCAGCTACCTTCCAGGCAAGTAGAAAGGAGAGAGATGAAGAATGGTGGCACCTAGAGGAAGCCATGGGGATTACAAGATATTTTTAGGACGTAAGAAAATGTGTTTTTCATGGTTGGGGTGAAGAGAGAGAAGATAATTGACAGAGGAAGAGCAATGAGGGAATTTGGCTCAAGGGGATGGGGAAGCAAGGAGCTACAGAGTGAGGAGCCAACCTCAGGATGATTGTTCTTGAATAGGTGGAGGGAAACGGCCCTCAACCTAGAAGGGAAAGGGGGAAGAATGGGTCAGGCATCAAAGAAGTTTGTAGAGGGAGAAGAAAAGAAATTGAGAGAGTTCATGTCTGATATCCCATGCGCCCTTGGTAAAGTAAAAGAACAGGAGAGTCATATCAGAAATCATGAACTTGTATTGACACCCATAGGCGCCATCTGTGTCTTCTTTAGCAGTTAACGCAGCAGATAGATTTAGGTAGGAGATCAATTTGCCCTAGGTTGCCTGAGATTTTTCCAGTTTTAGCATAGAAGGCACTGCATCCCATGAAACTTGTCAGTCCTAGGAAAACCCCAATGGTTGCTCACCCTAATTTTAAGATGGATTCAGGGATGAAGGTCTTGAGACGTGGGTAGGGAAATAGTGCATGGTAAGTGAAGAAAATGTAGTCTTGCATGAGAGTGGGGCCTGGCTTAGGAAAGAAGCGACGTCAGGGCAGAAGTGAGTTAGGCAAAAAATGGGGATAGAATGGAAAGAGAGATCCAAGGACTGGGGGCATATGTGAGGTTGAGAATAGGGCTAGTAGGGCTGAGGATGTGAGAAGGCTGGTGCACAGAAAGTTGTCTGAAAGTATAACGTCTGAGTGTAGGGTTCTGGATGTGGACCAGTTTGAGGTGACAGCAAGATGTGCAAAGTTGCCATGGAGTGAGATTCTGGAGAGTGGAAATGTAGGCCACGGCAGTTGAGAAGGTCCTGGAAGCTGAGACAAGTTACTCATTAAAAACTCCCAAAATGATGACAGGGATTAGAGATGTCAAGGAATAACCTAGACGCCAATGGAAGGAGAAGTAGAGAATGCATGTGGCCATGTGACACAAAAGTTAAAGGAAGCAGGTGGGAAGTGATAGGTTGGAAGTTGTGATAGAGGGCTGGGAGAATTTGGACATGGCTTCACCACCCTATGGCACATTGGTGTAGGAGAAAGCACTTCCACTCAAGAAGGCTAGTTCTTGAAATGAGGGAAGCGAGGCCAATTTCAGGACAGTATAGTAGAGGGAATGTTCTGTGAGCAAGCTGAAGATGTATATATGAAGAGTTTATCTCTTTTGGTATGGATTTTCAAAGAGCGTAGTGGAAAGTCTTGGTCTGGCATGGAGGGGCCTCCCAGGCAATAGAGTGAGGCCCTGGCCCTATGAGAGTGAGAGTACCTTCCGCTACACACCCCCACCCATGCCAAGTCTGAAGAGTCATCTCCTCTCTCCCTGCCCTCAGCACAGGCTCTTCCCAACACCACTGGGCCTGAGGACTAGACAAGACCCAGAGACACTCTTCAGCATGGCACTCATCCTTGTCCCCATGTTCAATCATATCCCATAAGCTCCACTGATGGAGTAAAAGGATCTCTTACCTTCAAAAACAGATACCTTAACCTGAACTGAAGGGTCATATGACCACATGTCCAGGAACCATATTTTCTGAATTTTACACCAGTAGGATCCAGCATCATCTGCAGTGAGGTTCTCCATGGTCACTATAAAGGTGAGGTTATCTGCATGGTCTCTGATGGTCACGCGCCCACTCCTCTCTTCTTTCTCTTTTCCCTTGGTCTCCACAATATTCTCACATGTTATGTCATAGTTTCCTCGGCACCAGTATTTGTTATACTCCTGGTATTTCTTTTCGTACTGACAGTGCACACTCAGAGAGCCACCCAAGGTGCCCATCACAGAGTCGGGGCCCGTCAAGGACAAAGAGCCTGGAAAACATAAGCCACATCCCAGGACTCCGTCTTAATGGAACCCCTTAGGGGCTGTCTGCCTGAAGCCCAAGTGGAAAGTTGCTAGGGAGGTATGGACAATCCCAGGCTCAGGGATGGGGACTTGGAGGGACACCTGAGCTTAGGACCAAACCAGAGGGTCTGGAGACTATGGCCAACAAGAAGAATAGAGACCTGTTCCCTATGAGCCCAGAAACACTGAATAACCACATGGGGATCCCAGCCCTTGGAGACAGGGAGAATCAGAACCTGGAGAGGGAGCAGAGGGAGCTAGCTGTCCTGCTCTGTCCTTAGCCTTTGCCAGGCATGAGATTAGCTCATGTCCAAAACCACTTTCCTTTGGAATGAGGCTCTACGTTCAGGTTTTCTGCAACTCAAACTTGTTCTGAGCACTTCTTGCATCCTCCGCTCTCCACATTTTCTCAAAAGAGGAAAAGTAAACCCCTGGCTCTCATTCAAATCACTCTCAAGGGAAGAACAATACATTTCTGGGAAGGGCTGGGTCCCAAGGAGACCCTCATAGGCCTCTTGACACATGTTTGGAGCACGAACTGACCACCACCAGCCCCATCATCATCCGGGGGCCTTACCTTCTTTCTCTACAAACTTTCCCCCTTCCCTTCTCAGGTTAGCCATACAACCCTCCATAAACGTAAAGTGGTCACATTTTTCCAAATGGTGTTTGGAATTCTGATGGGTGTGGTGAGTGGGAGAATGCTGGGACAGAGAGGAAGGAGCTAAGCCAGGAGCTGGGATGGAAAAAAAAAATTTTCAGTCTTTACAAGTGACTCCAAAGTTTTCTGGACCCAAGAGGAACCCTAGCTGTAAATGTATGGAAAGGTGAACCTATAGGGCTGGAGAGATCAGCCAGTCCCCGTGGGACTGGAAGGGGGTGGGAAGAAGTTTCCAGCTGCAGTTTAACTGTACCCAAGCTAGGCAATTTTATCAGATTTAAGCAAACAGATGTGAGGAAGCAGCGATGTGCTAGAAAACCGGCTTTGGGAAGGGAGCAAGGCGGAGTGCAGGGAAGTCAAGGAAAAGCCATGGTTGTAGTGTTCCCTGGTTTCTGTGCTGTAGATACTCTCACTATGACTGATTTCAGGCTAACAACATGCTGTCACTGGATATGGGGTTGGAAAAATAAGGCCATAATCAGCTCTTGTAAGCAGGTACAAGCTGGCTTCAGCCACTACTGCTTTGGGTTCCCATTTCATTAATTATGGTGATTCAGAAAAAAAGGCCATTACCCAAAAAAATGGGGGGGGGGCAGAAAATCCCCATTATCATGGTCATTCTCATTTAAGACATTTTGAGCACCTCCCATGTGTAATGAGATGCATCTCTTTTAGATGTTCTTCTAAGATCTCAGTTATGAGAGCCCTGTGGGACCTTGAAGGTCATCCTGTCCATTCTTCTGTTTTACTGAGAATAAAATCACGTTTTGGCCAGGGTCACCCAGCCGGTCATCTTTCTTTAAACCTTTGCCTTTACACTCACTATACAGGAACAGTCTATCATTATGTTGGACATGTTCTATGTCTCGCCCAACATAAAAATTATTCTACAAACATAAAGAATACCCTCTAATTTTTACCCTAACCTTACTTCCTTCAGAGAATGGGCCCTCATGCATGTTGAAAGTCTTTTTTTTTAAGACTTTCTCTTCTGAAACTCCAACCTTCAATGGACAATTTTATTTGCCTGACTGCACCACACCTTGTTCTGGTAGGGCTTAAGGGGGATGCTGAGGATGTCTTCTTAGACCTCTCATTAATTCCTTCTAACAAACCTTTCCAACCCCTTTAAAACTAAGCTCTAACAAAACAGAACTATTGCTAATTCCTGAACTTTCCATGACCTTTGAAGAGATCCATATTTTGCAAAAGCTATTCCCACTTTCCACTCAGTCAATTCATTCATCCTTCAAGACCAACATCCAGCAGAGCCTCAGTGAGGACTTGTGTCAGATCAAGAGCAGTGCTATGGGCACCTGTTGTACATTTCCACATCGTGTGAATAAATCTCTTCTACAGCAAGTTCTATGTTGTATCACAGTGACTTGACTCCTTCATTCAGCCATGAGTCCCTGAGTGCAGAAGTTGCTCTTAAACATAGCACCCAGAATGGCCCTGGCACACAGCTGGTGCTCAATAAGCATATATCGGATCTGTAGATGAATGTTTGACTGGATGGAAGGATATAAAGATGGGTGAATGGATGTGCCTTTCCAGGTTCTGCTGAGACTTCACCTCTGGTTTGAAACCAGGACGGACCTACCCACTATGCCACCCTCTCCAATACCAGGTGCCCAAAGCCCCAGCCCCACTCACCTGAGAGGTAGAGAAGGAGCAGAACTAGGGACAGCCACATGGTCCTGTCTCTCTGGCTGGTGTCCCCAGCAAATCCAGGTTCCAGCTGGAATCCAGGTGTTTGTGACAGAGCCTGGGGCATCCACTTTCTAATTACTCAAGTCTCCTTTGTGTTTCTGTCTCTCCCTTCCTTCCTTTTTCATCTCCTATCCACTTCCTAATTTGAAGCACTACTTAGGAAAAGGGGAAGAGTGGCAACAGATACTTTAGAGAATGGACTAAGAACAATTAGCGAAATCTGCTGATTTTTCCTTCATTTAATGGCAATATAATGTTTGGATCATACCTGAAGGCTTCATGAAAGTCAATCCCAAAATATGAAACCTTCAACAGAAGAGAAACTTTGTCCCTGTCTCTCATGCTTCTTCCTGTCCAAGGCTGCTTGCTTGACCTAACCAGCTGTCCCTTTTGGGTTACAAAACACCCCACTTAAAGATCTGGTATGAGGATTCCCCATAACTCTCTCAACTACTACTTCCATGTGGTTGACCTCATATCTCTTCCTCTAACCTCATCTCTCTCCTGAGCTCCAGATCCAACTTTCTAACTTCCTATGAGGAAGCTCCACCTGATTGTATACCATTAACCTAATTCAATATAAGAATGTTGGTGACGAGCATAGGTTCTGGAGTCACACAGATTCGAGTCCCATTTCCATTATATACTAACCATGTGCCCTTGGGCATGTTGCTAAATCACTCTCATCCCCAGCTTCTCCATCTGTAAAATAGAGTAATAGTAACCATTCTTACCTCATAGGAAACAAAGGAGTGAACAAATGTAAAGCACTTACCCCAGTGCCTGTAATGCAGCAACTGTTCAGTAAATGTTAAATATCTTTAGAACAGTCCTGGACCAGGACTAGCTTCTCATCTGGTCTGTCCACCAGCTATATATTGCCTCCAATTCAACTTACACATCAGAATCATATACTCAAAGACATAGATATCAGCTTCACCCAAATTATTCAAGTTCACAACAAAGCTATAAGGCAGGTACCATTATCCCCACTTTATATATAAGAAGACGGAGGCACAAAGAGGTCCTGAAACTAGACATCATCAAATAAAGTCCACAAATCCCAGTGTGGTTTGTTATCCCTTGGGATTTGGGGAGGGAGGAAACTGACAAATAGCTTAGTGGCTATGAAGTCAAAGATCATCTTCCCAAAGGAAACACAGCTTCCTCCCCACCTTCATCACCCCAACATCTTACCAATGCCCGGGATCACAGGCTGCACAATCCACAACATGGCTTATACAAATAGGAACCACCATCTGATGTCAACCCAATGCCCAGAGCCATTCTGCTTAGGGACAACAGGAAGCCCATAGGGCTCTGGCCTGCCCAGCCCCACCAGCAATTGTCAGAAGCACCTGGAACAATGTACATTTGGGGAAGAAGCTGAGCTCCTAGAAGACAAGGCTCATCTTATCACTGTCTGCTCCACCACTCTAGGGTAGAAGCTGGGGCAGTCCAAAGATAAGCTCAGACAACATTATTAGGAAATGCAGCCATCAAGGAATACAAATCAAAACCATGGTGAGACACTACTTTACACCCACTAGAATGGCTAGCACCAAAAAGTCAGATAGTAAGTCTTGGCAAGGATGTCGAGAAGTCACAATACCCATACACCCATTCGTGGGAAAGGAAAATTGGGCAACCACTTTGGAAAACAGTCTACAAATTTGTCAAAGGATCCCACATAGAGTTACCATCTGACCCAGTGATTCCACTCCTAGGTGTACACCCAAGATAAATGAAAACGTATGTCCACACAAAAACTGGGACACAAAGGTTTCTAGTAACATTATTCAAAATAGTCAAAAGGTAGAAATAACCCAAGGGCCTATCAACAGATGAATGGATAAACAAAATGTGACCTAACCTTACAATGAAATATTACTCAGCCATTAAAAAGAATGAAACCTGCTGCAAGGTGAATCTGAAAATATTATGCAAAGCGAAGGGAGTCAGTCACCGAAGACCACATAGTATGTGATCCCATTCATAGGAAAGTCCAGAATAAGGAAACCTATAAATACAGAAGTATGTAGTGGTTGCTTAGCACTTGGGGAGATGCAGGGAGAGATGATAGCTAGAAAGTATAGGGTTTCCTTTTGAAGATGATGATGCTCTAAGATCAAGTGCAGTGATGAGTATGCCAAAAGACATCGAACTGCATACTTTAAATGGGAGAGTTGCATGGTATGTAAACTATATCCCAAGAAAGATCTTTTTTGTTGTTGTGTTGTTGTCGTTGTTGTTTAATGAGAACACAGAGAAGCAGGAGGCTACCTGGCAGGGTGGGAAGTGAGGGATACGGATGGGAGATGGGTCTCAGAATGTTACTCTCCTCTGTCCTACACCCTGTTCTATGTCTTTATTCTTTATCCAGAGCACAGCACATGGGCCTGGGAAGACCAGGCTTTTCAGAGCATTAGCAGCAGGAAATGAAGGGACCCAGGCAGGGGAGATGGTGCCACGCAAGAGAGTCGCCTCCTAGAGACAGGTGTCTGGACCTCTCCCCTGCTCTCAGCAATGAGTGACCCATATGTAGGAGAAAAGTCAGAAAGCTCAGCTCCAAAACTAGGAGAAAAGAAAATTAGACACCTGCCTGTATAGGCAGCCCTGAGCAAAGGAAGGATGAGGCAGTAATGAGCACAAGCTACCCATAATTACTTCTACTAAGATTTACTTTATTTTTAAAACTCCACACACCTCTTGAGAGGCACTCAATATAGAGTTCTAGGAAATAAAATAACCATATGACGAATGCATTTTGAAAACTAAGAAAAATAGGTGAACTCTAAATAAAAACATGGAGATGAAGAATAATATGAGTCAAAACCTTAATAATTAAGGAAAGAATTTTTCTGGGGCCTGTCCAACTCCTGAAGGCCCCCCAACACCAGCACTAATAACCAACTACCATAGAAATAGAGCCTTTGGAGTAGAGAGGTGTGATGTCCTTGAATGGGTGTCAAATCTGGAGGCCCAGCGTGTGAAGAACGCACACTTTGCTGGTGCTTTTGAAAGAAAAGGAGGAAGCTTTGAAATCTGATTCAGTGGTTTCCCTGCTTTCAAACTTTCACCATCTCCTCTTTAACTACGGTCAAATCCAGATCCTAGTGCAATACACCAGAGTCGGCTCCTGGCTGGCCTCCAGCCTCTCCCTGTCCTCCACAGCTCATATTCTGTGCCCCAGCCATTGCAAACGCCTTCCAGAACCCAAACTGCAGGTGCTCCCTCCAGCCAGTCAGCTGGTGCACACGGTGATCTCAGGCCCATCCAGCCTCCCATCCACCTGCTGGGGCACCTACACCCCCTCACCTTCCTTCAAGACATGGAAAATGCCTTCCCTCCCAACCCTGGCACTGGCAGACTTTCTCCCTGCCTCTGAGCCACCGCCACACCTGCGTACACCATTCTCTCCTAACCCTGCCCCAACATGCTTTGTTGGGTTTTCTGTCTTCAGTTTTGTTTTGTTTTGTCCTTGGAGTTTCCCTCAGGTCCTGTGTGTTGACTTCATTGGTCGAGGAAAGTGCCCCCCGTCTCCACCCACCAAACTTGTCACTTCTTTGTTTGGTGTGTTCAGTTCCATCCCCTGTTCACACTCCTCAAAGACAGCCCTTCAGTAGACATCATTGCCTCGTGTGATCAATAAGGTGCATATGCTTGCTCTGTATGCATATGTTTAAAACCACAGGGTTTCGGGCCATCCGTCTCATTCCGGTTTTGCTTTTTTCACTCAGCACCAGATTCTTAAGCCTCATCCGTGTCACTATGTGTCCACAATTTGCTGTTTCCAACTTCAGTTTGTATTCCATAGCAGGCACCCAAGGCCATTCATCAGGGCCCCGTGTTGGATGCCTAAGTGGCTCCCAAAGCAGGATTTCCAGGTTCCAGGGTAAACATCCCCTTAACCAGACAGATTGCTGCTCAGAATGGCCATACTTGGCCGTCGAGTCTCATTCCTTGATGCCAAAGTCTACAACCAGAACCTGTTTCACTAAGTAGCCCTGAGTCTTCACAAATTCTACAATGTGACCTCCCCCAACAGTTTGGCATGGATTTATTCAGTTGGGTAAAAAGATAAAAAACATGGATTTATTCAGTTGGGTAAAAAGATAAAAAGATAATAGTTCCTCAAATCTTACTGAAATCCCTCATTCTAGGCTCTCCAGTGCAGCTTAAGACCAATTCAGCATCCTTGTTTGGCTCCTCGAGGCCAAAAGCTAGGACTACCTGCCAGGAACTTCTGGTGGGTTGTCAACAATCACTTCTGGCCTGCACATGCCAAGGTGGATTCTAGATGATTGGTGGCTGCACACCCAAGCCATCCCTAATTCTGCCTACAGTGGCTCATTCTCCTGGCCACTCACATTACTGCTGCCCCAGTCACCCTCTCCAAACGCATTCATCAGGCTTCTTGGGAATCTGGGGTCTGCTCCTCCAAGCCCTACACACCCAAACACCTAGCCTCTGGCTTGTCCTCACTCTGCTCCTCCTAGGAAGCTGGGCTGTTGTCCCCTTAACCCCTCACCTCCCATTCCTTTGGAGAGTACACCTCTCCCTACCTGGCATCTCTCTAGTTCCCAGTTCCTCCATCAGGATGGTGGCATCCACCCCCTAATGACTGTTGTGAGGAATAAATGAGATCACTGATGTCAAGTGCTAGGCACAGTGACGCGCTGGCGTAATGTTAGCAACTGATGCCACACACACACACACATACCCAGTGGGCTAACAAAATGTCCCCCGCCTCTGTGCCTGGCAGTGAACAGCCACAGTCCCAATATTCTCCCGCCCAGGGTAGGTGGTAGCAGTTTCATGGGACCTGTGTGTTACCTGCTCTCCTGAAATTGCTCTCCTAGACAAAAGTTCTCCTCTTCCCCCCACCCAGGGAAGATTCAGTAAGTGATTAGTCTCAGACCCACTCACCTGGAGGCAGAGAAGGGGTTGAGTGACAAACAGACCGATGGACCTGTCTCCCTGGCCCCAGAACACCCAGATCCTTGTCTTCCGACATCTGGCCTAGGAGTTCCAGCCCTCAATACTGTCACTTCCTGTCCCTATTTTGTTATCTGCTTCCTTCCTCTGCTGCTTCTTCATTTTAAATTGCAGAGTGATTGGGAAAGGGGAAGAACCTGCCGAAAAAGAGATTGACCCAAAACCAGAACTGCAAGGGGAGCTTGATGGCACCTTGTCCCCCAACATGCTGAGGGTTCGCCAAGCCACAGCAGGGCCCACCCAGCTGGATGCCAGGCTGTCCTTGGCTCTCAGTCCCACTGCTCCACGGCTCTAGCCCTGTCTGCGG
Source organism: Nyctereutes procyonoides (assembly GCF_905146905.1). Taxonomy (NCBI): domain Eukaryota; kingdom Metazoa; phylum Chordata; class Mammalia; order Carnivora; family Canidae; genus Nyctereutes; species Nyctereutes procyonoides. The sequence goes on from NW_026575020.1 coordinate 54,590,109, forward strand.
GAAGTGCCTGCCCACTGAGATCGCAGCATGGGTCCTCTTGGGGGACGGTTTCTGGTATAGCTGTGACCAAGGTTTGCGTCCTACACAATTCAAAGCTTCTTCGACCTGGATGCTCTTCTTAGTGTCACACAGAAGAGTAGGGACATACTCCAGTCTTATAGTTCTAGAGGTTGGAAATCTGAAATTAGTTTCACTGGGCCAAGGTCAAGGCATCAGCAGGGCTTCACCCCTTCTGGAAGCTCCAGGGAAGAATCCACTTCCTTGCCTTCTTCTACCTCCTGTGGCCCCACATCACCTCACCCCCAATTTCCATCATCACATCTGTTTTTCTGACTCTGACCCTCCAGCTTCTGTTTTATAGGAACCCTTACGATAACATTGGGCCCACTGGGTGATCCAGGATAATCTCTCCATCTCAAGATCTTTAATTTAATCACGTCTGTAAACTTCTTTTTGCTGTGAAAGGTAAAATATTCACAGGTTCTGGAGATTATAATGTGGACATCTTTGGGGGGGACCACAATTCTGCCAAATAATGGAGCTTAGGGAGGGATGAATAGAGCGCATTCTCTTCCTCTTATAGCAACAAGCTCCTCTTTTTTACCCCCTAAACATCATTTCACTCTGCTCCAAGGGTCCCATGATCTCCTACTAGTTTGGTGATTCACTGGAAAGACTCATACAACTTGACAAGTTATGGTCATGGCTAAGGTTTGTTGCAGTGAAGGATACAGTGCAAGAGTAGCAGGAAGGGTATCCATGGGCAAACACTAGAGAGGTGGGGTGCAAGTCACCCTCTCTGCATGTGCCTTGGGAACATGCATTTCTCTATGGCTGCAAACTAGAGATGTGTGTGAGATGTCGCCCCCCAGATGTATAGCATGAATCTTCCTGCTGACACAGAACAACACTGACCACCTGCTCTAGCCTGATCCACAGTCTCAGGTGTACAGAATAACCTCACTTATCAGTGATTATGTGAACACTCCAAATGTTTAGTCCTCAAACTGGCCAAGAGTCACTGTCATGGCTCTGGACATTCCTGGAAACAAATAAGAACTAAATGAAAGAGACGAACTGCATTAAATCTTTCTTCACACACGCTTCAAATGGAGCATGAGAATGCCTTACCCATTTCTGCCTCCATTTCTGCCTTGATGGGGTAATCCTGCATTCACCTGTGACTTACCAACACTGCAACCAACATTTCTGTGCACTTTCTGTGTGTCAACGCCATACTAGATCCTGAGGTGGCAGAGAGATAAACCTTCATTCCTGGTTCTACTCTCAGGCAGCTCATGGGATCGTAGTTACCTATTGCTGCACAACAAATGACCTCAAACTTAGCTTGAAACAATAACATATAAGGCGCCTGGGTGGCTCAGCGGTTGATCCCAGGGTCCTGGGATCGAGTCCCACATCAGGGTCCTTACAGGGAGCCTGCTCCTCCCTCTGCCTATGTCTGTGTCTCTCATGAATAAATATAATTTAAAAAATTTTTTAAAAACCAATAATATATACTATCTCACAGGAATCATGCACGGCTTTGTCTACAGATTTCTCACAAACCTGCAGGCAGTATCGACTGGGACTGCACTCTCATCTGAAGACTCAAATGAGGGTGGGTCAGTTTCTAAGTTTGCTCATGTGGTAGCTGGCAGGATTCCCAGTTGCTCACAGACCATGGAACTCAGGGCTGTTCTGGCTATTGGTCAGAAGCCCCCTGAGTTCCTTGCCATATGGGCCTCTCCAACATCTCGCAACATGGCATCTGGCTTCCATCACAGCAAAGAAGTGAAAGCCAGCAAAACAGAAACCAGAGTCTTTTTGTAACCTAATGGCAGAGCGGCATCCTATTATTTTGCCATATTCTATTCATTAGAACTGAGTGGGTCCAGCCCATATTCATTTCCCCTCTGCTCTAAGTAGGCCCCCTTTGTAAGCCCCTCAGTATAAAGAAAGCCACTTACTTAGGGTGTTAGGAGTTAAGAGGCCTATTGTCTTCCTAACTAACTCATGAAAAGGTGTGAGGATATATTTCTTTTTTATTAAGATTTTAATTTTTATTTATTCATGACAGACACACAGAGAGAGATTGAGAGAGAGGCAGAGACACAGGCAGAGGGAGAAGCAGGCTCCATGCAGGGAGCCTGACATGGGATTCAATCCTGGGTCTCCAGGATCACACCCCAGGCCAAAGGCAGCGCCAAACCGCTGGGCCACGGGGGCTTCCCAGGATATATTTTTTCAACTAGAAGTGATGCACTACCAACTCACAGCCTGTTGTCACACGTGTCTAGAGGGACAGTGCCAGGGTGCCTGCCACATTCCTCATCCTGCAGGAAAGAAGCCAAGTCACCTAGTAGGTGGTCTGCAATCAGATGCCCAAATGCTCTATCTGGAGGCTCACCTGTTCAATATTTTTAGCAACACCTTGGACAAAGGCATAGAAGGCATGTGGGATTCTTCTGGAGATCACACAAATCCAGGAGAGGGAAGCATCAAAAAAAAAAAATAACAGATAACATGTGATTTCTGTACCCAGGGCATTAAGAGCTGAACCTTAAGAAAGGAGAAAGAACTCTTCCCCCGGACAGAGGTAACTGAGGACACAGGACCGAGGCACAAAGAGAGAAAAGGAGGGGGAGGGGTTCAGTCTGGAGCTGGTTCAGGCTCCCTTATGCCTAACGACTCACTGACCCTCTAGCAACTCTGTTTGCAGCTTATCACAAAGAAACTCTCTTCCCAGCACCTACTGCACATAGGGGTGGCACTCTCAGCTCTACTTTAAAGCAAGACTCCCCCCCTTCTTCATCCCCTTCATCTATTGCCAAATGCATGTTTGGCACAGACAGATGTGGGTGGGGTCTCTGGGGGCTCACCACCTTCCCTCATCGTACCCATATTCAAGCAGGAGTCCAAGGAGGCCTGGCTCACTCCTCCCAAGTCCTTTATTGGCCCATCCTCTTCCCTGTACCCCATGGCAACTCCATGTGGGAGCTTCTCCTACATGGCCAATGTCTTCCATGTATTATCTCAATAATATACAAATCCAAGAAACAGATGATGCGAGCCATCAATAACCTCTCCTGGGTCACATGGTAAGAGGCAGCCCTGGAGCTTGAACACACATCTCTCTCAGTCCAGAGCCCATGTCCTTGCACCATGTCCTGCTATCTGCTGCCAGGTCAGCCTTAGGAAAGGATCTGACAAAGATGACTCAACACCCAAGTATAAAAGCTTCTGGTAGGACTGACTCATTTCCGACTTCACATCCCAGGTAGGGGTCTGGGCTGAATTTGGCCAGAAGCTGTGTCACCAGACAGGAAGCCCCTGGTGTAGGAGCTGCAGTTTCACTAGGCCAGGCAGACCATCGCCATCAGAGATGATGTTGAAACCAGGCCAACCAAATAGCAGTTCAGGAAGAGGATGGCCTTCAGCAAGACCAGGAAGAAGAAGCTGACAAAGAGCAGGAAGGACCTGGTCAAGGCAATGGAGTCAGAGAAAGTAGTTGTAGCACACCTGTGAAAGAGGCCATTCTGTCCCCCACCTTTGGACCCTGATCCCAGCACATGGCCATCATGTGACCATCATGGACCATCATCAGCCCCTCATGCTGGTTCTGACCGTTTGTTCCTCAGAGCCACAGAGAGACAAGAGAGAGCAGAAGGGAGAATGGCTCACTATGTCAGGAGCACTGGGTTCCATACTTCACCCTGTTCATCTCATGTTTCTTCACAACATAAGGCTGTTCTGCTATCATGCCTGCAGCAGGTTGTATTTTCCAAAAATGGCCACACCAATATTTCTAGTCCCATGTGCTCTTCCAGAAGCCTGACCCATCTGTATCCAAAGGTGGAATCTATTTACCTTGAAGCTGGGTGTGCTTGTGACTGTTCTGACTATAGAACATGGTGGAAGTGATGTGTGGCTTCTGAGAACAGGTCAGGAGGAGACAGCACCCACCTGGTTCTCACAGGACACTTGCTCATGAACCCAGCTGCCATATTGTGAGGAAGTCCAGACCATATGTGAGGCCACACGTCGGATTCTGATCAATAACCTTGGCTAATGCCAGCTGAGTGAACAGCATGTAAGTGAAAGAGCTTTTGAGGGATTGCAGCCCCCAGCATTTGAGCCTTCCAGCTGAGGTTCAGACAAATTTCTTTACTATGCCCTGTCCAGATGCTTGACCCACAGAATCCATGAACATAATAAATGATTACATTATGTCACTAATTTTTTGCAAAAAACAACAAGAAGTTAAAACAGTCATAGTTGCTAGAATCATCCTCATTTTATTGGTGAGGCAACTGAGACACACAGAGGTTAAGTGACTTGCCCAGTTTCATTACCCTGCTCGTTAAAAGTAGAGTGACAATTGGAAACCAAACACTGGCCGCTAACACCCTCACACTTTGAGATGGGGAAAAAGAGCAGAGAACCAAGGCAGAGGCTGGGTACAGGAGCCCTGGCTCTACTTGGGACCTGCAGCAAGTACTAAAGTGTCACACCAAAGCCAGCAGTGCCCCTGCCAGGCATCCCCACCAGAGGACTATAAAGCCAGGACAGTGGGAACCTCCTGCAGGGATTTGGCTTTTCTTACCAGGCAAGAAGGCAGGGCTGGCCATGTGACTGGTCAGAGCCGGGGCTCCCATGCTGGCCAATGTCTCAGTGGTCCAGCTACTATAGCTGAGCCTACAGAGCAGGTCACAAGTCACTCTCTGCCTCAACCTCCCAATGGCTCAGAGTCCACAGTCATCATGAAACTGCACATCTCCCCTTCTTCCAGGGACCCTGGGATTACACAGAGAGGAGAACTTTCCCTGGCAGAGGTACCAAGGCTAGGGAAGAGGACCCCCTATTACTTCTCTGCAGGCCCCCAGCCCTGTCCCACAGCAGAACACCCCTGGAAGAGACAGGGGACACTGGAAGGAGAGGTTTTTCAGGGGCCTCAGCCAGTCCTCCAGGAAGCCTCACAAGAGGCCTTTAGGTGAGGTTCTAGGACATTCCCACCACAGTAGGCACCCAGATCTTCTTGCTCTCCCTCGCCCCTATACACAGATCAGGCACATGGCATAAAATAGAAGCATGGGAAAAACACTGGTGGATTTGCCCATGCTCCCTCTGAGTGGGGGCCCAAGTGAGGGAGCTGTAACTACATAGTTGCATTCATGCTGGGCTAAGAAGGAACAGAAGAGCATGGTTGGAGCCCTGAGGGAGCCATAGGACAGGGGGGCAGTGACATAGCTCACATACCACCTCCTTGAAGGGACCCTCCTGGGTGCCCTGTACTCAGGGCAGCCCCTCCCCCTTCAAACACCATTTAATCTCTACCTCACTACCCCTCAACACACACTTACACTGAACCTGTCACCATCTAAACAGAGTGAGAGGGGGACACTTGTGGCCCTGTCCAGCCCATGCCAGTAAGTATCTGCATCTCCCTCCTCCAATTCCTCCATGATGACATGGGAAAGGTGCTCTCTGGGGTTGTCTCAAAGAGTCACTTGGCCACGGTTCGCCTCCTGCCCCATTGCTTGTGTCATTTCAATAACTCAGAGACAGTCTTTCCAGGGGAGCCCTCAGCACCAGAACTTCCTGTGACCCTCCTCTCTCACATTGTACTGGCACTCCATCACCATCATTCCTCCCACTGTGCCTCTCAAGATCCTGCAAAGGCTCAAGGTGAAATAACCTGAAAAACACAAACCCACACACCATTAGCCAGTGCATCTTGGGGCTCCTGCCCGTCCCCCTCAAGGGTTTGCAATAACCTTCAATGAACAGAAACACCATCCCCAATCCCTGCACCATCTCTAATCCTTGCATGTCCCCTCACATCCTCACATGCTCATCCCTCTACAGGAAATACACCTAGCTGCACAAACACATGCCTACATGGGCGGCTATGTTCCCTTCAGATCTGTGATCAAGAAGAATTTTCTGCTGCTTCTCTAGGAGACTAGAAAAACCCTCCCTCTGTGGCAAATGAACTGCCCTCCTCAGAATACATATAATCATCTCTCAAACCCTCCCTCCACACTCACCTCTCCCCTCCCAAGCCATTTTGACCATCCTGGATCTCTGGAGGTGATATTGCTGTGAATCACCTCTCTTGAGCAATTTTCACTCCATTACAGATCCAACTTGGCCCTCCTCCATTAAGAGGGGGCATGAGAGAAAATTGAGCAAGGATCCGCATCATCTTTATTGTACTAGCAACCACTGATTCAGGGTTTAGGAAGAAGCCAGCACTGTTTGATGCTCTTCACACATGTAAGTGGGTTTATTCCTTAAAGCAGCCCTGTTCAGGACTCATCTCTGACTATCCCATCATGCCTGGGCTTCATTAATCCCCATGTTAACACAACATTGCCAGGGGTGGGGTTTGGAATTGGAACATAGTAGACAGAAGGGAGAGAGGGAGTTTCTCTCAAGCTATGGGACTGAAGCTGGAATACCCTCCCTGCTTCTGAGTGAGGACTCTGCAATGGGGAATCTGCTGTTCACTGGGTTGGTGGGGGTGGGGGTCGTGAGGGGTAGAGGATGCTACCCCTCCAGCCAGGGAGTTAGGTGGGGAAAAAGACACAGCGGAAAAGGATAAGAGCTGAGAGAGGCTAGCCTTCAGTTAATCCCTTTTGCTCCCTAACAAGGCAATACACGATTCTACACATAGAAGCCCCACTGGCAATAGAGGTTATGCCCCAAGTCAGGAAAAGTCAGGTGGGTGTTTTTTGTAAGGATAATTTTTCCCTTCTCCATTCACAAGGAAGGATAGTTGGGAGAATCAACTAAGTAGAAAAGTACTTCAAATATTTCTGGAAGATTTTCCCAGCCTTCCACAACCTCCCATATGGATATCTCCCTATAGATTCTTTTCCTCCCCATCAGCTCCCCAGAGTAGATATGTTCTGGTCCCAAGTAACAGTCACCAGGGAGGCAGAGGAGCAGGAAGGTCCTGGGAAGACACATCTTCTGGCCTCGATGGATCACTCCTCCACCATATGTACAGGAGGAATAGCATACTGAGCCCCATGTCTTTCAGAAACCCAAAACCAAGTCCTTGCTTCTCTTTGTGTGTTCTTTCTTCCTGCAATCCCATCGCTTGTTGATTTCTCAGAATGAATAAATAAAGGAAGATCCCTGGGAAAATTTTTATGTGTGTGTGTGTATATGTGTGTATGCAGGTGAGGAGAGGAAAGTTGTGTTTGTTTGTTTGTTTGTTTGTTTGTTTGTTTAGGAAAGTGGTTTTAAAAATATTATTTACTTGGGGTATTTGATAACTAACCTAGAAATATAAAATGTATTTGCTGGAAAGAACTTCATCTACCATTCTGGTGTTCTTAAAAGTTTTCATCTGAAACCTAGAGTAAGAAATACATTTTACATTTCATGGGACACCTGGGTGGCTCGGCCAGTTAAACATCTGCCTTTGGCTTCAGTTATGATTCCAGGGTCCTAGGGTTGGGCTCTACTGGACTCCCTGCTCACTGGGGAGTCTGCTTCTTCCTCTCCCTTTGCCCCTCCCCTGCTCATGCTTTGTATCATACTCTCAAATAAATAAAATCTTTAAAAAAATACATTTTACATTTCAGCTCAGAATTACCACCTATATTTATGTCTGAAACAAAAGTCTCATAAAATAATACTGTGCATGAGGATGTTTTCTATTCTAATCCTTTTTTAAAAATGCTGGTTGCAACTCTTCATGTTGATTTTATAACCTAATAATTATTTTTTTCATTGGAGTTCAATTTGCCAACATATAGCATATCACCCAGTGCTCATCCCGTCAAGTGCCCCCCCTCAGTGCCCGTCACCCAGTCACCCCATCCCGCCGCCCACCTCCCTTTCCACCACCCCTTGTTCATTTCCCAGAGTTAGGAGTCTCTCATGTTCTGTCTCCCTCACTGATATTTCCCACTCATTTTCTCTCCTTTCCCCTTTATTCCCTTTCACTATTTTTTATATTCCCCAAATGAATGAGACCATATAATGTTTGTCCTTTTCTGATTGACTTATTTCACTCAGCAATACCCTCTAGTTCCATCCACGTCAAAGCAAATGGTGAGTATTTGTTGTTTCTAATGGCTGAGGAATATTCCATTGTATATATAGACCACATCTTCTTCATCCATTCATCTTTCGATGGACACCAAGGCTCCTTCCACAGTTTGGCTATTGTGGACATTGCTGCTATAAACATTGGGGTGCAGGCATTTCACTGCATCTATATCTTTGGGGTAAATCCCCAGCAGTGCAATTGCTGGGTCGTCGGGCAATTCTATTTTTAATTATTTTTTTTAAAGATTTATTTATTTATTCATGACAGACACAGAGAGAGAGAGAGAGGCAGAGACACAGACAGAGGGAGAAGCAGGCTCCATGCAGGGAGCCCAACGTGGGACTCGATCCCGGGTCTCCAGGATCCCATCCTGGGCTGAAGGTGGCGCTAAACCACTGAGCCACCCGGGCTGCCTCTATTTTTAATTCTTTGAGGAACCTCCACACAGTTTTCCAGAGTGGCTGTATGAGTTCACATTCCCACCAACAGTGCAAGAGGGTTCCCCTTTCTCCACATCCTCTCCAACATGTGTTGTTTCCTATCTTGTTAATTTTCACCATTTTCACTGGTGTGAGGTGGTATCTCATTGTGGCTTTGATTTGTATTTCCCTGACAGCAAGTGGTGCGGAGCATTTTCTCATGTGCTTGTTGGCCATGTGTATGTCTTCTTTGGTGAAATTTCTGTTCATGTCTTTTGCCCATTTCATGACTGGATTGTTTGTTTCTTTGCTGTTGAGTTTAACAAGTTCTTTATAGATCTTGGATACTAGCCCTTTATCTGATATGTGATTTGCAAATATCTTCTCCCATTCTGTAGGTTGTCTTTGAGTTTTGTTGACTGCATCCTTTGCTGTGCAAAAGCTTTTTATCTTGATTAAGCCCCAATAATTCATTTTTGCTTTTGTTTCCCTTGCCTTCATAGATGTATCTTGCAAGAAATTGCTGTGGCCAAGTTAAAAAAGGGTGTTGCCTGTGTTCTCTTCTAGGATTTTGATGGATTCTTGTCTCACATTTAGTCTTTCATCCATTTTGAATTTATCTTTGTGTATGGTGTAAGAGTTCATCATGGCCTACTGACCTAGGCCAATCCTTTCAAGTTAGAGTTGGAGAAACCAAAGCCCAAAAGTTAAGAGACTCAAACAAGGCCAGCCTGTTTGGTCAGATGCAAAGCCAGACCAGAATCCAGAACCCCATGATTCTGATCCAGGGCTCTTTCTCTCAGCTAGTATTACCTCAATGATACAAAACACATATTTAGTTTCTTGAAAAAACCACCCCCTCACCTCTGGCTGAATTGTGTCACTCATATATATATTTTTTTTAATTGAAATTTGATTTGCCAACATATAGTACAACACCCAATGCTCATCCCGTCAAGTGCCCTCCTCAGTGCCCATCAACCAGTCAGCCCATCTCCCCGCCCGCCTCCCCTTCCACTACCCTTTGTTCATTTCCCAGAGTTAGGAGTCTCTCATGTTTTGTCACCCTCTCTAATTTTTCCCACTCATTTTCCCTGAGTCACTCCTTCTTACAAGGCCTCTAGACAGTCAGCTTAAGGTAGATCTTAGGGCTGTAGGTGATAAAAGTCCAAAGTAATTGCTGCTATCTCAAGCATTCCCTGAGGTCAGGAAAATTCTCAGCTCATGGGAGAGCAAGGGAGAGTGCTGGGCAACCCCTCTTTGAATGTAAAATTATCATCTTACAAAGACAGAAGAACCAGCAGTAGCCTGCTTTACCTCCTTTCTCCCTACTCCTTCTTCCTTCCCTCCCTCCACTCCCCTCTTCCCCTCTCCTGTGTTTGAGCAGGTGGATCTGTCTTCATCCTTCTCAAGTCCACATCTGCAGTGCATTACAGAGCACAGGACCCAAGGCTGCTGGCCTCAATGCCATACTCCACCCCGAGTCACCAGCTTGCACTGTCAGCTCTGCCCAGTCTGGGGACTTGTTGAGCATCAGCAAAGGGTAGGGTGCTATGGGCAGAAGGTGGAGTGCTACGGGCTGTGGTGGTTCCAGCACAGTCCATATCCACCCTCACACTCAGCTAGGATTACCCAATAGGCACACTTAGCAAGGGTCCAGTGTTTCAGCAAAGCTGTAGCAAAAAAAGAGACACAAAGAACAAATATTTGCGAATTATATGTCTGTTAAGGGATTAATATCCAGAATATATAAAGAACTCGTACAGCTCAACAAAAAAATAAACAACTTGGCTCAAAAAATGAGCAGAGTACTTAAATAAACATTTTTCCAATGATATTCAATTGACCAATAGCATGTAAAATCACGAATCATTAGGGAAATGCAAATCAAAACTATAAGACACAACCTCATGCCCAGTAGGATGGCTACTATCCAAAAAAACAGGAAACAAGTATTGGAGAGGTTGTGGAGAAAGTGGAACCCTGGTGCACTATTGGTGGGAATGCAAAATGATACAATCACTGCGGAAAGCAGTTTGGTGATTCCTCAAAAAATCAAAAATAGAACAACCATATGATTCAACAATTCCAAGAGAATTGAAAAGAGTCTCAGAGAGGTATTTGTACACCCGTGTTTACAGTAGCATTCCTGGCAATAGATAAAACATGTAGGCAAACCAAGTGTCCATTGACAGATGAATGGATAAGCAAAATGCAGCATATACATATAATGGAATTATCCACTGTTTGAAATGGAAGAAGTACTGCAATGTGTTACAACACAGATGAATCTTTGTTTTTATATTTGCTTTTAAGTTTGATTTGCCAACATATAGTATAACACCCAGTGCTCATCCCACCAAGTGCCCTCCTCAGTGCCCATCACCCAGTTATCCCATCCTCCCTCCCACCTTCCCTTCTGCAACCCTTTGTTTGTTTCCCAGAGTTAGGAGTCTCTCATGGTTTGTGTCCCTCTCTAATTTTTTCCACTCAGTTCCCCTCCTTTCCCTTATGGTCCCTTTCACTATTTCTTAACTCCATGTATGAGTGAAACCATGTGATGATTGTCTTTCACCGATTGACTAATTTCACTCAGCATAATACCATCCAGTTCCATCCACATCAAAGCAAATGGTGGGTATTTGTCCTTTCTGATGGCTCAACATGGATGAATCTTGGCAACATTGTGATATATGAAAGAAGTCAGTCACCAAAAGACAAATACTGTATTGTTCCACTTACACAAAGTACTTAGAATAGTCACAATCATAGGGACAGAAAGCAGAATAATAGGTACCAGGGGCTGGGAGAGAAGGAGAATGGGGACCTAATGTTTAACAAGGACAGAGTTCCAGTTTCACAAGATGAAACCGGATGAAACAAGATGAAAAGAGTTCTGGTGGTGGACTGTGATGAGGGCTACACAGCAATGTGAATATGTTTAATGTCACTGAACTGTACACTTAAAATGGTAAATATGATAAATATTACATGTATATTTTACCACACACACACACACAAAGGAACTGTACATTAAAAAAAAAAGACAAGAGCTGCATCTGGGAAGGAGGGCATGGAGGATGGAGTAGAAGACAATTAGAGTGGAAGCAGCAAGACTATTAGGACCCCTTTCAATTTCCTAAGCAGATCATGACTATCCTTGGTGTAGTGTGGAGGACACAGCTGGCAGACGTGGAGCAGAATCCTCAGTACTTGATCACTGGGTGCTTCTCAAATGTAATTGATAATATTCTTCTGTCTTTGGTGGAGGCTGGTGCAATTCATCAGGCTACAGACACAGATGGAGAAGCAAGTGTTGGAGAAAAGAGCTGAGGGGGCATCTGGACTCTGAGATGCACCTAGGGAGAACACCACATGAAGATAAAGCAGAGATCGGGACTGCCTACAATTGACAGCAAACCACAAGCAACCCTCAGAAAGAACCAACCCTGCTGACACCTGGATCTTGGACCTCTGTCCTCCAGAACTGTAAGACAATGGATTTCAGCTGTGTAAGCCACTCAGTTCAAGGTACTTTATTATGGCAGCCCTAGGAAACTCACATTCTTCAAGAGATAGAAAGGTAATCTCTCTCCAGACTAAAGAAGGGAATATAGAAAATACAGAAAGCATATAGAGAAGCTTCTAAATGAAAGGACAGAAGGCTGAGGAAGCTTATACCTCTCTGAAGATTTTTCCACTCTAAGGCAAAGCAAAGAGTTGAAATGGGGAATAGGGAATGAGTAAAATTTTGAGATAGTGGCTAGAGAGAACAGGAGAGGGGACTGACGAGAGGGCATGTCTAAGAATTGCTGAGAGCTCAGAGAATTGACATTGATGGGGTGGCACTAACTGGCACCATCACTGAATTTTACCCGGCAGCACTCAGTTGCCCAAGAATAAGACAAAGAAAGTATGTGGCTGAAGTGATGGAGAATGAACAGTTGGAGATATATGCAACAGAAGGACAAGGGGGGAACCTGATAAACATTGCATAGAGCAGAGTACCGATGGTGAACTTTGGTTAGGGGAGAAAGTGAAGAAAAGGGAAGAGGCATGATGTACTGGTCTGGATAAGTAATGTTAGCTGCTATAGCAAACAGCCCTAATGTCTCAACAGCTCAGAACACTAAAAGTTTATTTATTCACTTTTCACACTCTAAGGAAAGTCAAGGAGGTCTCTAAGTGGAAGGATCTGGACTCATTCCAGCATATGATGCCAACAGCTTCAATACTGGTTCCTATTTTCACCATGTAGTCAGTGGTGGGAAGCAGGGGTATTGCATAGAGGTCTTATGGCCAGCCCCAGAAGTGGTGAGACTCACTTCCACCCATATCCAGAGGAACCGTGAGACAGAGGCTCTGTAATGCGATGTCATTAGAAACAAAGTAAGCCATTTCTACACTGGGCCCTTATAACATGCATTTCGGGGTGCCTGAATGGCTCAGTCGGTTAAAGCATCTGACTCTTGATATTGACTCAGGTCGTGATCTCAGCATCATGAGATGGAGCCCTAAGTCGGGCTCCACACTGGGCATAGAGCCTGCTTAGGATCTCTCTCTCCCTCTCCTCCCATTTCGCCCTCCCTAAAAATAAAAAAGATTTTTTAAAATGCATTTCTACTTCCAGGAAGAGTCTTTTTCTCTATCCCTCCCACTAAGGACAACTAAACCCTGTAGTTGACACATAAGACAAAAAGATCTTAAGGGTGGAGAGGAAGTAGACTGGCAAGCGCCCTTGGGAGGAGTCAGGATTTTCTTTTTGCTTCATATATCCCAAAGTTGGAAATACCCCAACTGGAGAAACCAGCCATCAGGAAATGCTAACAGGAAATATTAACAGCTGCCCAGGGGGCGGGGGTGGGGGGGAGGGGGGGCTATCTCCACAAAAGCCATCTCTCTTGCCAAAGAACCAGGAAAGGGGCAGCCTAGCAAACAGAGGCTTAGACAGTAACTTCTCTACCTCCAGCCAAACCACAGAGAAAGTGGGGCAGCATGGGCAGCGTGGGAGGAATAGCTGCTAGGCACTGAGCCCCTCCGAGGTGGGGATCTAAGCCCTGAAGGCCCAGGGGAGAGCCAGAACACATAGCCTCACCCATCAGGCCTCAGACAGCCTCCTGGGAGTGCCTCTCAAAGCTGACTCCGATCACTCTCTGCGTACCTCCATGGTCCTGCGCATATTCAGGGGTACTGTCATTGCAAGTGGCCTGGTACCTGGCCCAACATCTGCTGCTTACGAGGGGTTTAATGAGCATGAACTGAAGGCAGAAAGGGAGGGAAGAGAGCAGCCTGGAAATGATTTGGGAGAGACTAAATAATACTCTGCCCATGGGATAAGATTATTTTGCATTAATCGAGTGCAGAAAAAAACAAAAATTCAACTGAGTACATTTGAAGATCTAAGAGGCTTTATTATTACTATTAGTGATGGGAGAAAAAAGAGCAAATGCTGGACTTTGCGGTAGCTCACAGCCCCCAGGCAGGCTGCCTGAGGCATGGAGACTGTAACAGTCCTCTATCTCCTGCAGGGACTTCCTTTCAGGGTTTTGTTTTGTTTTGTTTTGTTTTGTTTTGTTTTGTTTTATTGGAGTTCAATTTGCCAACATTTGACATATCACCCAGTGCTCAAGTAAGTCAATCGGAGAAGGACAAACATTATATGGTTTCCTTTCATGTTTTTATAGCTTTGTTCTGGTTAGTGTCGCTTCCCTCTGATACCCCATAAAACCCCCTGCAAGACAAGCATTAGCAGTCACCTTTCAAGCATGTGGCCCAGTGATGTACATCTGAAGGCTCTCATGACTGATGTTTATGGGACAGTGGTAAATAGCCTTATCTTAACAGCAGCCAGCCTCCCAAGGTCCTCGAGACCTTGCTTCTAAACATGCACACATTCCTTAGAGACTTGCACTATCCCTAATCCCCATAAGGACCAGTCACTCCTCGCAAGCCCAGGCCAGCTATCTCTGCCCACGAGTCCTGTTCTCATGCTATAATAAAACCACTTTTCGGCACCAAAAACATCTCAAGAATTCTTTCACCACTGCAAGCTCCGGCCCCAAATCATTATTATCATGAATCATGGGGGGCGTAGCCATGGGGTGGGGGCTGGCGGCGCCAGGTAAAAGAATTCCCCCAGGGCAGAATGAAGGGGAAAGTTTATTGAACACACTGCCAGGGGGCAGCAGGCAGGCCAGCCTGGGAGAGGCCGTCTGTCACAAGGTAGGAGTGAGCAGCCACAGGTGCAGGGTGGAGTGTGAAGTTATGGAACGTATGGAATTTCCCCCCTTTTTGGGTGATCTTAGGAATGTGCCTGGTTGTAAGTGGTGGGCGATCGCCCACGGCTATTTGGAGGTGGGTCACTTACCAAGCCTGTTTGTGTCAGGTCACTGAGGGCCCTCCTGCCTTGCTAAGTTTCCAGGGCTCAAGCCAGTTGCCTAAAAGCAGCCTCAACACATCATGTAGCATCCCTTCCAGCAAGTAGAGAGATTCTCCTGAGAGCTGTACAAAATAGGTTTTTAGAGGAAGGAGGGTGGGCAAGGAAGTTATTAGCAAAAGAAAATAAGGATTGTCCCAGAGAAGGTCACCTTCCCTTGGGAGGAAGAGCCCAGGGAGTTTATGAGGCAGATTCCCTCGCAGGCAACAGACTGATTGGCTTAGAATTCCCTTCCTGGGAGAGCCAGCTGCTGCTGTTAGGTTAACTATTAGGTTTTGGCCGGAGCTCTTAAAATAAGACTCCATGTGGGGTCTGTTTCTTTACAACATAAGCAACACACTGAAATTAAAGGGACTGAAAACAGGGATCAAAGCCCAATTTCCAGCCTCAAACCATGAATTCCTGGAAAAAGACTTCTCTGCCCTCTTCTGACTTAGAAACTTAGCTCCCCCAAGAACTCTGGGCTGATTCCAGGTGTGCGAATAGACATACTCAGCACCCTCTTCCCCAGGCTTTCTTGGGAAGGTATTCATTTTAGAGGATCACAAAAATTCAATTTTCTACATAAATTTGCCCTTCTAGTAATGTAACATCAGTTTAGATGCTGCCCCACTTTTTACATAAAACTTCATCTTTATTCAAAGAAATCCATTCGATAAATATCAAAGTTACTTCTTTCTTGCTATGACACAACGTGAATCACAATGAGAGGCTCATGGAAGCTGACCTGCTGGTTTACAGGGAGACCAGACTAGAGATGTGCCCCTGATCCCACGGCTGTAAGACTGCAGAGCCGGGAGGGGAACCATGTCTTTGTACTGCTGTCTGTTGTCTACGAGTCAAGTCATTGAAGGTGGAAGGGAAGACTAATCGCCATCATAGCACCTTAATAGGCATAAAAAAGGGGGGATATGTGCTCACCCTCACCGCTCAGGGTCTCTTCAGACAAGACAGGAAATGGGATGTCTTAACCCCCAAGGCATCAGAATGTGACTGTGTTAGGAGATTAGTCTTTAAAGAGGCAATGGGGGTGAAGGGGGCCTCTGGGTGTCTCAGTGAGTAAAGCGTGTGGCTCTTGGTTTCAGCTCAGATTGTGATCTCAGGGTTGTAAGATCAAGCACCCGTGTCAAGCTCTAGTCTCAGCCTACTTGATATTCTCTCTCTCTCCCCTCTCCCTCTGCCCCTCCCCTGCTCTCATTTTCTCATTAAAATAAATAAATAAATCTTCAAAAAATAAAAAAAAAGAGATGATTGGGGTAAAATGAAGTCAACAGAGTGGGCTCAAATCCAATGTGATGGATGTCATTGTTAGAAGATATCAGAACACCAATACACAGCAAGGGAAGACATGTGAAGACACAGGGTAAAAGATGGTGTCTACAAGCCAAGGACCGAGGCCTCAGGAGAATCCAACCCTGTGGACACCTTGATCTCAGACTTCCAGCTTCCAGAACTATGAGGAATAGCTGTTTGTTCATAAGCCACCTACTCTGTGAAGTTTTGTTATGCTGCCTGAACCCACTGAGACACACAGCCACATACAAGGTGGAGGGAGCACATCGTGCTCTAGATTGAACTATCAGCCCAGGTGGTCTGACACTAAGACATACACCAACCCCACCCTCCACACCCCTACCCACCCACCCACACACCCTCCTGCCTTATCCTCAGGAAACAAGCACAGGGAAATTTGTTGCATGCCACCAATGGGGAAGTGAGCCATCCCACAGCAGATGTGGTGCTTCTGTCAAGTTAAGAGGCTGGGTGACAGGGACTCCTGGAAAATCAGCTGCCAGCAATGCCAAGTAGAGTTGTTTCCTTTTGACAAGCAGACGAAACTTGGACTATGGCCACTGCTCTCAAGCAGGGAAGACTGAGGCCACCTGTTTCCTGTAAGAGACACACAAGTCTGCTTGAGGGAGAAGGAAGAGCCTGTAATGACCCTGATTTAGAGCCCCTTTATCACCAGTTAGATACCCCCCAAGTCAAGACCTGACTTTTACTGCCCACCTGCTTGTATTCACTAACCTTTGTCTTACATTGTTCCTTGAGCTCTTCTTTCTGGCTTTCTTCTTAACTCAGGCAAAGAAAACCTGAAACTACCCTTCAGGTGACAGCCACTGCCCTGGCAAGACCTCCCTCCGCAGGCCCAGACCACCTAGACTTTTTGAGCTAACCGCTCCCCTCCCCCAACTCATGGACCATGGAGTGACCCCGTAGGATGACCTGCCATTACCTTTACCTCATTATAATTCTAAAATATCCACCCAGGGAGGAGCCTCAGTCTCATTTACATAACAGACTGTATGCATAAGCATCTTTCCTTGTCGCATGCAGGACCTAATGCCCACCTGTACTAGGATGGCAAGCCTTCCCTATCTAAATAGTCATTCTAACCTTGAACTAAAGGAATACATTCAGCTTCTCTTGGGAAGTCGTGGCTTTGGAAGCCATTTCCTGTGCAAATTTGCTTATTTGCTGCAAATAAAAGCTTTCTTTGCGCAACAAATCAATCTGGTGCAATTTCTGATTCACTCAAGAAGCTAACTCACATTGGCTCAGCTACATCATGGGCTTAGGAAGCCCTACCCTGCTTCCTCAGTTGTACCTTTCTCTGTCACTTGATAAGGGAGAAACCTGGCTGCACATAGACCAAAGTTAAAATCAACTGGACCTCAGCACAGGTGGAAGCTGTGTGTCATGTGTCTTTGCATCAGAATAAAAAATGATTCATTTTTTTAAAATGGGGGTTGGGAATCAGAATTCTGTCCCCTGCTAGAGTCACTGTCAGGACTTCTTCCAGAGGCTCCACAGCTTGGCATGAAGGCAAAAGCTCTCTGTCACTCCTGCCCTCCTCTCAACCACCGGGTGAGCAAGACCAGCTCAGGGGTCCTAGACACAGTGTTGAAGGTTCATACCCTTGAGCACCCACTTTACAGGTGAGACAGTGGAGAGAAGAGCAGTAAGATTAAGGATTTTTTTCCCCAAAGGGCAAAGCTAGACACTTTCCAGACCAGGATGGAAGAGAACTTTGACTTTGCTTGGGTCTCCGAATTACCATCAGCAGGATCACCAGTCATCTGGAATTGGAGCCTGAATGCTGGGCCTTTCTCTGATTCCCTTGTTCTCTCCCTAGTGAGGCTGTACTTCCTCCACTTCCCCGACTCTAGCGCACTAGGCCTGCTCCTCATACTGCAACCAGCCTCCCACCAATGACCTGGGACACCCAGGAGTAGAGCTATGACCGGGAGCACTGCAGCGTTTCACTGTTCTCTCTGCTCAGCGGCCAAAATTTAGGGAACGTCTATGGCAGCTAGACTGAAATACCTTCCATTTTTCTTACTGTTTCCTTATGTCCCTTTTTTCTATACTTTAGTTTGTTTTCTCATCACATCAAAATAAGACTTGTTCTGTGAAAGTCCAACTTCTAGCCCTGACTCCAGAAAAATCTACATGTTCACTCCCAGAGCAAGTCATAAAATCTGCTGACATGGCCCTTAAAACATTATATTATTATTAATTTGACAATCATTTAATGAGCATCTGCTAGATACCAGCCCCTGTGGGTATACAGATAAATAAAAAATGGCACATCAGCCAGGATCCTGGTAGCAGGTAGATGGCATATGCAAGAAAGTATAATTAAGGATAATTTAATGAGGGGAATGTTTATGATTGTACAGCAGTGAGTTAAGGGAAATCAACAAAAAATAGAGAATAAACCCAGGGCTAGCAGCAACAGCAGAGAGCTCTTACCACCCCTAAGACTAAAGAAGGGAAGAGAGGGGTAAAAACCAGAACACAACAGAGCCCTTGGAGACACCTCTCAGCAGATTGAGGGTAAGGACCACCTGGCAGAGGCTGAGGCCCTTGGTGGAGGGGCACAGACACTCCCAATCCAACAGAGAAACACCTTTCTTTATGTCCTTCCACCTCCCACTGTCCATTAGCTGATCCCCACCAGAAGCCAGAAGGCAAGGTTATGTCCCCTCTCCAGTAAGACTAAGAACCCCAGCATTTAGTATAATGACTAGCTCATAGCAGGCACTCAGAAAACATGTGCTTTGTGAATATATGAATGAATGAATGAATGAATGTCCGTCTACCTGGCAACCAGAGGCAGGGCATGGCATCCAGATGATCATTGCCTTCTAAAACCATGTGAAATGGTACAATGCCCCCCAAACATGCCCATGGAATTAGTTTGAGACATTAGTTGCCGTATGGAAACTGGTCATTCTGACATTAGTCACCAGATCACTTCATATAAATATAACAGGTGTCTAGAGACACACCCAGCCACGTCTGATGAACCAGAAAGCAGGCTGGCTCCAGGTGGACTCCAGGGGTCCATCTATATTGGAGAAAGGAGCTTGAGATCAGAAGAAGCAGGGGAGGGGGATGGCAGCCAGTCGTGTCTCAAAGCCCTTCTTCCTGCACCTGAGCCTGGACTTAGCCTGTGTGGAGAATGGCTACAGGTAGCAGCTGATAGAGCTGTCCTCATCAGCCCTCTGTGATATATGGAGGGACAAATAACATTGCCTCAGGGGTTCATGACAAAGTGTGATCCAAAGACAAGAAGAAGGACATAGCATGGCCACTCTGGGGTCCCAGGGGCTAGCAGATCTGAGCTCATCTGGAGACTGTGATATGTGTCCAGGGACATGCCAGCTGCCATGGCAGTGGTGTTTCACTCAGGTGGCTTCAGTAAGCAGGAGGAGAAGATGGCCCAGGCTCCGTGCTAACCATCCCTGAGACACCCCCAGGGCACTGCTGGACGGACAGAAACTTTGATAGGGATAGGAGTCTAGTGCCAAGAATAAAGTGTAAATGGACTCTTACTGCCATCATTCCCATACCTGGTAAAGGGCAAGGGAGAGGCATAGATTCATAGATCTTGATAAAGACTTTAGTCTTTATTAAGAACGCATGGCGGCTAATTCTTCTGTAAGACTGATCCCATGGTTCACATTCAGTACTCATGCATCTACACCTTCAACGCCTACAGTAAGTGGGAGATTCAGTGCCAATCATGGATCTCCGATCACCTCCCTCCTATGTCTACAGCCTTTGGGAAAGAGTAACAGCATGATTCACTTATCCTGTCATTGAACAAATATTCATTCTTTCATTGCCTGCCATGGCCCAGGTACTAGGTAGGTTCTAGGGTTTCAGAAGTATGACAGTGCTCTTGTGAGTTAATTATACCAACATTTATGTGCTCGCTTCGACAGCACATATATTCTACCAACATTTAGAAACACCCAAGAGGTGAGGGCAGATACAGAAAATAGAGACCAAATGATAAATACATAAAAAATATAAAGGCAGATGGGGTATGCAGGACTACTGCCCCAGACAGCATCCTGGATTAGGAAATGGTTCCAGATCTTGAACTCTGGGGAGATAAAGGGCAATTTCCAGTTTAGAGTCTATATTGGTTTGATCAAGCAGAGCCTTGGAGTCTTTTTTTTTTAAGATTTTATTTATTTAGTCATGAGAGATACAGAGAGAGAGAGAGGCAGAGACATAGGCAGAGAAAGAAGTAGGCTCCCGGAGGGAGCTTGATTCAGGATTCAAAACCAGGATCCTGGGATCATGACATGAGCCAAGGGCTGACACTCAACAACTGAGCAACCCAGGTTCCCCAGAGCTTTAGAGTCTTACACCAGAATTATCCCATATCATTGTCCATTTGGGGAGTAGCCATGGTATCACTGTCCCAAGAACAATCTGGTAGTGGTTTGATCTTGGCCACTCATCACAGCCCACAGGTTTAGATAAGCCATTAGCTCTGATTATCCTCTTAAACCCACAGGAAAGGGATGAGGGCTAAGAGTCAAAACTTTGGCTCCTCTAAATGACTGGTATCAGAGGCAGTTGTAGACAGAAACTAAGGCCTTTGCTCTGACTCCCCTCAGCCACTTTTCCAAAACCACTTCACCCAGATCACAACACAGAGAGGTTCAGGATTAGGGACACTTTCAGCAGGAACAGAAGCAGGGAGGAAAGGCTGTTGAGCAGAAACCTGTGGGAAGGACATGGAGACAGGTGATGAGTGGCTAATCTGTTCCTCTGTTTCTTCCTCAGGGCCCACTATGGTCCCAAAGCCACACCCATTTTAATAACAGGCCCATGTAGAGCCACAGAGGAGGTCTACCAGGTGTGAAAGATACTAAAAGTAGACGAGAGATATGAAATATCCATTTCAAAAACACTTTTCCACCTGTCTCTGCCAACTGAAGGCCACAAAGTAACTGAGCCTACACCAGATTCTGGAAAAACAGTCTACAAACCAACCACTCATTGGATAATGACTTTCATTAGAATGGCACCTTTGACTTTTCAAACACTTCTGCCTGTTACCCGATTCTCCTCTCAATAATCCCATAAACCATTTGGTTAGTGCTGACAGGCTCCAGGATATAAGCTTCTCAAAAATCACCACCTCTAAGCTTTTAGTCTCCCCTGGAAATTTATTTTGAAGCTGCTTTTCCATCTAACATCTGTTTTTGTGTCATTTGTGGTAACTTTCCCAATGAAGATCTCTTCTTCCTTCATTTGGATGAGAATGTTTCCTTTTGATGTTGTAATTCATTGAACAACTCATTTCAAGGTCCAAGGAATGAAGTTTATCAAAAGCAGACCAATATTAATGTGTGTTGTTATATACCACTGTTGTTATATTACCAACAGATTACCAAGAGACTGGGCTTTGATTTGCATAGCAAAGATGCAACAAAGAAATGCCTATAGAAATACCTAGTCTTACAGTGTGCTCTCCTCAGCAACAACCAACCTTTACAAAGTATCTACGCTAGGGCAGGCCCAATACCAAGAATGGGAGAATACAAAGATGAACAGGGCAGCTCCCAGCCCCAGTGGGACTGAGAGCCCGGCAGGCAACCAACCATAACACAATGTGCTAAGAAAAACCCAGATGATGGGCACTGCCAGCTATGGCTGGACAGGTCAAGGGAGTGTTCCCAGAGTAGGTGATGCTGACTAGGTCTTAGGAAAAGATTTTTACAGTCAGAAGAGCCAGAGCAGGGAAGCCTGGGTAATCCAGTGGTTGAGTGTCTGCCTTCGGCTCGGAGTGTGATCCCAGGGTCCTTGGATAGTGTCTCACATCAGACTCCCTTCAGGGAGCCTGCTTCTCCCTCTGCCTATGTTTCTGCCTCTCTTTGTGTGTCTCTTGTGAATAAATAAATAAAATCTTAAAAAAAAAAAGAGCTAGAGCAAGCACTTAGAAGAAACCAGAAGGAAAAGATGAGAGGTGGGTCAATCCATTGTGAATAGAGCATGGGATGTTGTGGGAGTGGGGAATGATAAGGCTACAGAGGTTAGGAGAGGAATTGGTCATCGGGCGCCTTGAACTGCAAACTAGAGGTGACAAGTAGCCCCTGAAAGTTTGGAATGTTGAGCAAAGGAATGTTGATCAAGGTGAGGTTTAGAAAGAGACCTCTCCTTCAGAGATATGTGGAGTAGACTGGAAAAAGGAGAGGCTGGTAATAAAAATCCCAATCACAAGAGTTGCTATGAGAATTGAAAATAAGAAAAAAATGATTTATTAAATAAAGGTAGAATTGACAAGACTTGTGACCCAGTGGAGGTAAAGGATAAGGAGCCAAAAAAGAATGTAGGGTGTCTAGATTTGGTAAAGATGGGGTTGAGGACACCATGAACTGAGTCAGGGAAGCCATGGAGAGGAGACTGAGAGGGAAGCGAGAAGTGTGACCTGGGGCATGAGGAGTTGGAGGGGTTTCAGGAACAGCAATGTGAAGAAGTCCAGGTGGATGTTCAAGAGGGAGGTGGAAGGTAGATATGCTGACTGGAGAGTCTGACAGAAGGACTTACTGAGACTATCAGAATGGATGAGAATCCATCCAAGATTGGAAAAGTACTATCTCCCACTGAAGCGTGTGTCAGAACCACAAGGATGTCCAAGAGAACCTCTACTGCAGACAAAGAAGAAGGCAGGGATACTGAAGGACCTTGGGATTTAAAGAGTTGACTGAGGAAGAGAAGCCAATGAAGAAAACTGAAAATTTTAAATTCAGAGAAATAGGAGACCCAGGAGATGTGATAGGACAGTTTCCCAAAGGGAGAAGTCAACAATATCAAATGGGATAGATGGGAAAGTTGACCTTCAGGTCTAGCAGGAGGATTTCACTGGAGAGCTTTTCTGCCAGAGGTCAAGACAAGAGAAGAAAGATGGAGATGAATATCAGAATAAGGTTTCCCTGCTACTTTCTTCCTTCTCGCCATGGGCTTCAGCTCATATTCATAAGGTATGTAGGTTGAGTATGAGCTCAGTTTGAGGGAGCAGAGGAAAGAGACAGAGGGAGTGTCCTGGGGAAATTGAAGGATGTAAACAACGGTGAGATGCAGCCACAAAAGCTGCTCAGGGCTTTCTCTGCTCATTGGTTAGGAGGTTGCAGATTTAACTGTCTGTTGTCACCCTAAATCTCCAGGCAAGGTCATACTAATAGATCCATGGAGCTGTACAGAGACTCTTGAAACAAACTCACATATACACAGCTAATTGATTTGCAATTCCATGCAAAAGTAAAAAGTGCTAGAATGATTGAATATCCACGTGGGAAAAAATAAACCTTGACTGCTACTCACTCCATACACATGAATTAATTAGAATTAATTCAATAATTAATTTTAAAAATGATCACAGACCTAAACCTAAAAGCCAGATCCATAAGACTTTTAGGGGAAAAAAAGCATAAAAGAATATCCTCGCAACCTTGAAGTAGGCAATTATTATCTTAGGACACAAAAAGCACCACCATAAATTACAGATTGGATTTCATTCAAACTAAAATTTTCTGTTCATTAAGTGACATCATTTAGAAGATGAAGAGGCAGGGGAAGAATATACACAAAACATGTGTCTTGCCAGGAACTATAGACATTGAACATCAAGAATATATAAAGAATTCATAAATCACTGATAATAAAGGGAAGCAACTCAAGTTTTTTAAAACAGGGCAAAGATTGGAACAGATGTTTCACTAAGGAAGATATATGAATGGCTAATGAGCATATGAAAAGGTGTGAAGCCTCATTAGTCAACAGAGAAATTGGATTTAGAGCCACATTGGGAGGGGCACCTGGGTGGGTTAAGCATTAGACTCTTGATCTCAGCTCAGGTCTTGATCTTAGGGTCATGGAGCCTACTTAAAATAAAATAAAACAAAGCCACAATAAGAATGGCATTGGTGACTGTACAAAAAACGTGCATGTACTTAATGCCGCAGAAATGTACACTTTAAAATAATTAAAATGAGGGCACTTGATTGGTTCAGTCAGTTAAGCATCTGCCTTCGACTCAGGTCATGATCTCAGGGTCCTGGTGGGATCAAGCCCCAAGTCATTGAGCTACCTGCTCATCACAGAGACTGCTTCTCTCTCTCCCTCTGCCCCTCCCCTCTCCCCACTGCTGGTGTTCGCTCTTTCAAATAAATTAAATCTTTTTAATAAATAAATAAATAAAATGGTTAAAATGGTAAGTTTTATGTTATAAATATCTTACCACAGCTTAAAAAAAAGGACAGGAAATGGACACATAGGTGCTTAAGAGGTTACCTCTGTTTGAAAAACCGTAATCTTCAGAAAAATGATTTTGTCAAACATGCATACAACCTACTCCTCCTATCTTTTTTTTTTTTATGACAGTCACAGAGAGAGAGAGAGAGAGAGGGGCAGAGATACAGGCAGAGGGAGAAGCAGGCTCCATGCACCGGGAGCCCAACGTGGGATTCGATCCCGGGTCTCCAGGATCGCGCCCTGGGCCAAAGGCAGGCGCCAAACCGCTGCGCCACCCAGGGATCCCTCCTCCTATCTTTCTTTCCAACAAGTAGATCTTTAGTGTCATCACTAACTTCAATAATTTTATGTATTTATTTCACAGACAAGGAAGAAACATAAATAAGGTTTTAACAGATATTAATATTAATTTCAATAAAAAATTTATTTTTTATTTTTTTAAAGATTTCTTTCTTTCTTTCTTTCTTTCTTTCTTTCTTTCTTCTTTCTCTCTTTCTTTCTTTCTTTGATCATGAGAGACACAGAGAGGCAGAGGGAGAAGCAGGCTCCCTATGGGGACCCCAGGATCATGCCTTGAACCAAAGACAGATGTCCAACCATTGAGCCACACAAGCATCTGTCCCTAATTTCAGTAAAAATTTTATTTTTTTTCAGTAAAAATTTTAAATGTACCCCCCCACAAAACCCCTCAATGAAATACCATTTCACAGCCACTAGAATGATAAAAACAAAAAACAAAAAAACTCAGACTCCCCATGTCGTCATTTATAAAGTGGAGGGACCCTGATCTCACTGCTGCGAAATCCTGTCCCATGAACTCCTACATCATCAAAACTAATGGCCATAGAAATCAGTACCCAAGCAGTGAGGCCCACAACTCACTGTCCCACGCCATGATCCGTGAAGTTCAGTTGCCTTCCTGTCGCCAGGAAGTAGTGAAGCGAGAGCAAACATAATTATCAGGAAAGATAAAGAAGCAAGAGCTGTAATGGGGCCCAAGTGTCTACAGGAGGCCTGACCTGGGCTTACACACTCTCTTACTCAGTCCTCACATCTGCCCTATGGAGCCCCCTCCTTTCATGACACTCACTTACACTGGACTCAAATGCACAGAACTGAATCCATCGCAAACCTCAAGCCTGTGACTCTGGCTTTGGCTTTTTAAAATGTTTTACTTTGTTTTCTGTCTTTCCTCTAACCTCACTTCCCCTTCCTCTCACTCATACAAATGCTGTCTTTAATACTTATCTTACAAAAATTTTAAATTGGTCAGCATCATAGTGGCTTTTTCAGCTAACCATCAAAATTCTAAGCTTCTTTCAGGAAGTTGAAGATCATTCCTCCTGACTGATGTGGACTTTTCTATCATCCCAGATCCTTTATTTTATCCATTCTTTCTCTAATAACACACATTCCTGACTAGTTGCCATCATAATCCATGCTGGAGGGTGGGGATCCTCATTCATCTCAGCATGTGTCTGCCTAGAGCCAACTGGGACCTTCCCCAAAAACAGTCTCAGCCCCAGTTACAGAAGAAGAAGCAGAGGTTAAGTGTCTGCTTGAGTCATACTGAGTGACAGGGTCGGGATTCAAATGTGGGCCACCAGATCCCAGAACGCACATCCTTCTCATCCCCAGGCACTGTCTCCAAGCCATGAGGTTGGACAAAGCAGATTATTTGGTTATCTAATAACCAAAATAATCCAGGTAAAATAATTGGGAGTAATGACATATGAGTATCTCTCCAGTAGACAGTAACAAGCCTATATTACTGAGACAAACATAGAACACCATTAAAACACAAAGCAGATTGAATCAGCTTGACATAGGTGACTTTTGATGGTACCCCTCCTGGTTGCTAATTCTATTTTCATCAAGCAATATTCAGATTGATGATTTGGTTTCATGAGTAGAACTTCCACCTAGTAAATAAAAATCTCCAGTTATCATGCTAAGAATGTTTTCCATTGCAAATAAATAAATTAGAGACTGGCTTATAAATCAGTGTCTCAGGGGATGTAGATGAGGTGAAATATTCTCATCCTGCCATCGATCAACTCTTCTCATTATGAGAGTAAATCTTATCTCCTTTTCTCTAGCATGGGACTGAAGACTTAGGTGAGCAGAAATGTGCTGAAATGAAAAACAAATTTGATTTCTCTTCCATCAAAGCCAAGTTCTGCCCGGAAGCATGGTGATATCCATTGAACTGAGACCACTCCACCAAGCCCCACCTAAAAGCAAGTTGGCTCTTACCCATCCTTGTCTATCACCTGCCACTACCACCTGAGTACCTTTCTCCGTGCATGCTCCCCTAGATGCTGTCCTCACCACCCATTCACCTCCACTGGTCCCTTCACTTTTCTCACTTGCCCCTGGCCTCAGCTAGTTGGGAATAGCACTGGATTGGGAGTCAATACCCATGTGTTCTAGTCTCAGCTCTGCCATTCACATGCCAAATGATGTTGGGCAGGCCAAATAAACTTTGAGCCTCAGTTTTCTCATCTATAGTGGCTACGAGAATTAAATGAGTTGATGAATAGAAAGTTCTTTACAAACTACAAAATGTTGTATTATCTAAAATTTCAACATAAAACTTTTAAAAATACTATATGCAGGTGAAGATAGTTGGAATTAATAATCCCTGAAATAGCACAGGTGATTTTATCAGTTTCTCTACTAGGCATATATGAATGGCTGCA
Source organism: Nyctereutes procyonoides (assembly GCF_905146905.1). Classification (NCBI taxonomy): domain Eukaryota; kingdom Metazoa; phylum Chordata; class Mammalia; order Carnivora; family Canidae; genus Nyctereutes; species Nyctereutes procyonoides. The sequence goes on from NW_026575020.1 coordinate 54,617,295, forward strand.
GAAATAAACAGAAAGTCTTTGCCATTTCAGTTGGCATTTTTACTCACCTCCACCAACATTTGTGATATTCAATATTTTTATTCACTTCTTCATCAACAATTTTGCCCCAGGCACTTGGAAGAGAGAAAAGGAAGGTGACCACAAGTAGGTTCATGGTTCTGGCCACAAAACTCATTTCTTCCCTCTACACAGCCCAGCCATGTTAGACTCTATCTGGGCCAACCCCACAGAGACCAAGGACTACATTCTCTTACTTCTGCTTTCATCCCTTTCTCTAATCATTGTGGCTTCCATTCACAGTCCCAATCATTTTTTATTCTGCTGCCTTTCCTTTTTTTTTTTTTAAGGAAAAAACTGAAAAACAAGTGTTAGGCAAGCAAGTGCTAGAAAACAATTATATGGCAATCTCCTTCTGTTCTCTTAGCCTGAAAAACCCCCAACAGCACTGTGGCCATGGAGAGGAAATCAGTGTGCCACAGGCCTTGGTACTGGTTGTAGGGTCTCCTTGGAGTGTTAAAAGAACACCTTTGAACACAAATGTTTATAGCAGTTTCATTCATAATTGCCAAAACTTGGAGGCAATCAAGATGTCCTTCAGTAGGTGAATGGGTAAACAACCTGTGGTCTATCATACAAAGGAATATCATTCAGTGATTAAAAGAAATGAGATAGAGCATCATTGTGACATATGACATCCCTCCTTTCTATCTCCACACCCCCCCTTTTATTTTTAAACATTTTATTTATCCATTTGAGAGAGAAAGAGCCCAAGTGGGGATAGGGGCAGAAGGAGAGGAAGAGGGAGAAGCAGACTCCCCACTGTGTGGGGAGCCTGACATTGAGCTCAGTCCCAGGACCCCGAGATCATGACCTGAGCCAAAGTCAGATGCTCAACCAACTGAGACACCCGGACACCTCTTTATCCCCCTTTTAACAACTAAAAATTGGCATGTTTCCAAAAACAATAGTGCCTCTGTGGAAGTTGCGCAATCCAGTACCATACCTGGGAGGACTCTTGCACACTTGTGCAATGGGTAATAGGCAGACAGACATTGGTAAGGGCTGCAGAACTAGCAGTAGCCAATGAGCTGGCCCCCACCCTCCCCAGCTGGGGTTGGTGCTAGCAGGTGGATACCCACAGATGAGAGAGCCTTTGTAGAAGTCCAATCTTCCCAAGGAGAGAGGCCAGCCCTCCACTGGAGAAAAAAAAAATACAAGTTTGGACCCATTACAGAGGATAAAAGGAACTTTGCCTGCATAACCCCTCCCTCAAGGCAGGCACAGCTGTTAGGTTGAACTAGCCTGCAGTGACCTCTCTTGAGGGGAAAAGGGAGAGGGTGAGTGAGTGCCTGGCTTTCCCAGCTGTGTGAGACACTACTGGAAAAACCCATTTTCCTCTGGCAGCAACCAGACTATTGAAGCAGGTTTTTCATGACAGGAGTGAGCGAAGAAACCAGGGAAGAAGCAGATAAGACTACCAAAGGGTATGAAATGGATGTGGTTCTTGACTGCTTTCAGGACTCCAGCAGGAAACTCTGCCCATGAGCTGATAAGAAAACCTCACCTTAGGATCCACCAGCTTGGACTGTGGGAACCTTAAAGGCCCTAAGTGTTAATCCCACATTTCCTTGTCCACTCTGCAGCCAGCTCCCTGGGCACACTCCCAATTGTAGTAGTGGCAAGAGCAAACTCTGGTAGACAGAGGAGTGCGCTGCCCAAATCAGGCCAACCTCTATGGGAACTGAAAATTACAAACTTGAGCTGTAACACCACCTTCTGGAAAAGAAGAGAGGGTTCCAACAGCCAGTGAGTTGTAAGATAGAAGACATACAAATCTAAGAATTCTGCCACAAAAGGGAGCAAGTAGCAAGGAGTAGGTGTATCTGGACTAGGTTGGAGAAGTCCCAGATAAAAGCAGGACCAGTGAAATATATCTCCTACCTGAAGCCAACTAGTAAAGATTAGAGGACATGATTGCTACTTCAAATGTGAAAATGGCAACACAAATCTCCAAGGACCACGAAGAATCAAGGACTCATGACCTCATCAAAAGAAAACAATAATCCTCAAGTAACCAAACTCAAAGATGCAAAATTCTGTGTTTTACCTGATAAAGAATTCGAAATCGTTCTTTTGAGGTCTCAAACAAGAGAATACAGAAATATAATTGAACAGAAAAACAATATATGCACAAAATAAGAAATTTAAAGAAAAGATAGAAATCATTAAAAAAAGAAGAAGAAGAATCAGGGGATCCCTGGGTGGCGTAGCGGTTTAGCGCCTGCCTTTGGCCCAGGGCGCAATCCTGGAGACCCTGGATCGAATCCCACGTCGGGCCCCGGTGCGTGGAGCCTGCTTCTCCCTCTGCCTGTGTCTCTGCCTCTCTCTCTCTCTCTCTGTGACTATCATAAATAAATAAAAAATTTTAAAAAATTAAAAAAAAGAATCAAATAGAAATTCTGGAGCTGAAGAATTCAATGAACGAAATTTTAAAATGTAACAAGAGAGCATCACAGCAGAATAGACCAAACAGAATATAAAATCAGTGATATACAGGCTAGGAATTTTGAAATAATTCAGAAAAGACCAAAGAGGTAAGAATGAAAAAGAGCAAAGAAAGTTTACATGACCTGTGAGACCCCATCAGAAGTATAAACATCAGAATAGTTGGAGTTGCATAAAAAGAAGAGAGATAGAGTGAAGCAGAAAGTTTATTTAAAGAAATAATAGGTAAAAACTCCCCAAACCTGAGGAGAAACTTAGATATGCAAGTTCAGGAAACTAATAGATCATTATATCAATGCAAAATGACCTTCTCCAAAACACATTATAATAAAACTGTCAAAATTCAAGAACAGAGAGAATTCCAAGAAGCAGTGAGAGAAAAATCTATTGTAACCTACAAAGTAACCCACACTGGGGTGGCCGGGGGATGGGGGGGAGCAAGGGAGCTGGGGGTGCTGCTCAGCAGTTTAGTGCCACCTTCAGTCCAGGACCTGAACCTGGAGACCTAGGATCCAGTCCCACATCGGGCTCCCTGCACGGAGCCTGCTTCTCCCTCTGCCTGTGTCTCTGCCTCTCTCTCTCTTTCTGTGTCTCTCATGAATAAATAAATAAAATATTTTTTAAAAATTACCATAACATCAGAGCACAAATACTAAAAGATATAAAGGGAGATATAGACAACATGGTAGAGACTTCAATATTAGGAGAGGACTTTGATACCCCACTTCCAACAGTAGATAGGTCTTCTAGACAGAAAGTCAATAAGGAAATGTTGGACTTGAGCCAAATGGACCTAACAGATATGGACCTAACAGACATGGGGACCCAAAATGATGGCTCAGTCATTTAAGTGTCCAACTCTTGATTTTGGCTCAGGTAGTAATCTCAGGATTGTGGAATTGAGCCCCATGTCAAGCTCTGAGTGCTCGGCATGGAGTCTGCTTGGGATTTTCTCCCTTTCCTTCTACCCCTCCCCCACTGCCACTCACACACTCTCTCAAAAAAAAAACATAATTACTATAATTTGTTAACAGATACATTCAAAGAAAACATAACATCAAATGCCTAAAAGGGGAAGCTTTTGTATGTGGTCAAAGCTAAGTTGCCATCAGCTTAAAATTGATTTTTTTATCTATGTCTTATGACGGTCTCGTGGTAACCACAAAGCAAAAACTCTGATAGGTTCACAAAAGATAAAGAAAAGGGAATTAGAGCATACTACCGTAGAGAATCACCAATTCATAAAAATAGGCCAAAAAAGAAGAAAAATAGAATAACGGTACTACAAAACAGCCAGAAATCAATTAATAACATGACATTATTAAGTCCTTACATATCAACAGTTATTCTAAATATAAATGGATTGAATCATCCAATCAAAGGCACAGATTAGCTGGATAGATAAAAATAAGACCCAACTAAATGCTACCTAAAAGAGATTCATCTCAGTTTTAAGCACACACAGGTTCAAAAGTGAAGGATTGGAAAAGGATATTCCATGCAAGTGGAAACCAAAAGAAAGCAAGGGTAGCTATACTTATATCAGACAAAATAGACTTTCTGCCAAAAATGGTAACAAGAGACAAAGAAAGTTATTCCATAATTATAAAGAATTCATTCATCAAACAGATACAACAATCATAAATATATATGCACCAAATATATATTTGAACCAAATGGACCTAACGACATGCAGAACATTCCATCCAACAGCAGCAGAATACACATTCTTCTCAAGTACACATGGACAATTTTCCAGGATAGATCATATGTTAGGCTAGCCTCCCGGGAATCCCTTGCTTCAATTAAGACAGCTTCCAGACTAAATTTCATTTAAACAAGAGGTTTAGCAACTGAAAAAAGTTGGGCTGTTAAATATTTTATACAAAGAGTATGTACAATCTGTAAGTAAAAGATAGAGAAGATGAATAAAATATATACTTGTAGGGTGACTGGGTTACTCAGTTGGTTGAACGTCTGCCTTCTGCTCAGGTCATGATCCCAGGGTCCTGGGATTGAGCCCTGCATTGGACTCCCTGCTCATTGCGGAGCCTGCCTCTCCCTCTCCCTCTGCTGCTCCCTCTGCACTTTGCTCTCTTTCCCTCTCAAATAAATAAATACTTTTTTAAAAAAATAAAATAAAATACACACCTGTGTGCCCCCCAGTTTATGAAAGAGAATTTTTAAGTTTTTTAAAACTCCTGTTTCCTGATTTAAATGTAACATATATTCACTATATAAATTTTGCAAGATCCAGAAGGTAGAAAACAAAAATCACCCCAATCCCATTACCTTACCACCAATATTCTAGTACCAATGTTTCCCTATTTATTCTGGGTGTATATTATTTTTCTGAAGTTGAGACCCTAATATATAAATTGTCTCCTTTTTTCCATCATGACCATTTTTCTTAGAACGGCTAATTTCTTACTATCCTTTCGTCCCCAAAATTCCAAGAAAACAATCCCTAAATATGCGTACTTTTGAACTGAGAGTTGTTTTGCCAAAAAGAACCAGAAGCAGGAATTGATAGATGGAGAAAAGCTTTCTTGTCTGGCTTCTACCTGAAACATAAACTAAATTAAGAGGTTGATAAAGTGCATCCTGTGTGTCTGGCACAGGGTGGTATCTGGAGAGTAAATATTGATTGATGATTGAGTCTCATGAGGCTGAAAGCATCTCTGGAGATAAGAAGGAAAACAAAAGCTAGCACTTCCATGATAAGCAAAAATACCCAAGAAGCCTTCTTTATAGACCAAACCAAGTTTGAGTCCAGGACAGATTCTCAACACATACCGAGAGTACTTATTGCCTGTGCCTTGTCAATGCATCTTATTTAACATTATTTATCCAGAGGATAAAGCACTGTTCTGAGTGCTTTGATGAAGGCAATGAAGAAGGCAGCATGGGTATTGTTCTCAAGGAGTCAACAATCTAGTAGGGCATGCAGATGAATGACTCTATACCAGGTAGCTGGTATACAGTAGATATTCAAGAACACAGTGATAAGATAATCACAGAGCTTTACTACTGGAAGGATCTTAGAGCAGAAAGAGACCTCAGAACAAGTGTTATCTCTTACTTTTACCAGCTGTCTATATAATGGGACCAATCTCCCTTGATTTTATGAAAAATGAAGTGACAGTAAGCATAAACTCTAAAAATGTTACAAATGTAAGGTATAATTATGAATATCCTTCTCGCCCCATCCCATTTCCAGTTTGAGAAACAGAGAAACTGAGACTCAGCTGAGAAATAACATGTCTTGCCCAGTAAGTTAGAAACAAAGTGAGGGCTGGAATTGTGACCTCTGGACCTCAAGTCTCACATGAAATATTGAGTGTGCTTGCTAAGAGCAGTAGGTGACCCTCAGCTCCTTCCTAACCTATCCCAGATTAAGGTGTTTCCTCTTTCCACTGTTTCCTAAGGGTCTTGCTCATGGCCCTTTGGATTGGCTATTGTCCCATGGAAACCTGAATAAAATCCCAAAGCAGGGTCAGGAAGTGCTTTCATAAATGAGCTTTGGATTCTGGGCCTCCCACTGCCTCCATGGCTTCTAAACGTTCACTGCATATTCTGCTATACCTGACCCCATGGACTATGAACACTCTACCCTGGGGGGTGATGCTGTCAGCACACACCTTCCTGTCCGGGGTACACATCCAGCTGTAACTGAGCTGCTGGAAAGAAAATAGAAATTCGTGCTAAAAATACAATTAGTGGGGTGCCAAGGTAGCTCAGTGTATTAAGTTCCTGACTCTTGGTTTCAGCTCAGGTCATGATCTCAGGGTAGTGAGGTCGACCCTCCACCCCCCACGTTGGGCTCCACACTGGGCTTGGAGCCTGCTTAAGGTTGTCTTTCTCAAAAAAAAAATTGTCTTTCTCCCTTTCCCTCTGCCTCTTTCTCTCTCTCTGTCAAAAAATAAAAATAAATACAAATGTTTTCTAAAATGTTTCAAATAAATTATGCAGTTTGTGAACTTTTATATTTCTAGGTGTTGTATGATTTCAGTGGTTAATCCCCCTAGGACCATGTGTACCAGCAGATAGATTTTGTTGCTCTTCATTTTATAAATGGAAAGAAATCAGAAGAAACTGACTCTCAGGGGTCTGGGACTTGCTCAAGGCCTCATGGCAAGTGAGTATCAGAGTCAATATAAATCCAATTCTCCCAACCCCTAGTTGGGGTCTCTGTTTCCTTAGAACCTACCTCAGGCGGAATCTATTTCAGTTTCAGATCTCAGAAACTGACCTAGAACAGCTTAGGCAAAAGATGGCGTGTATTAGAAAGTTACTAGGATATTGTATATAATCCAAATGCAATCCATGGGGAAGGCAAGGATACAACTCAATCTTGGGGAAGACTGGAACCAAACAATTGAACATGCCCTGGACTCTCTCTCTCTGCTCCTCTACAGCCTCTATTATATCTCTTTAGTAACAGCTTCCTCCAGGAGTAAGGACATATGGCCACTGACGTCTCTCAAGTCTACCAGCTTATGGGTTTCCCTCCCAGGGAAAACCCTACTTCCTTCCTGAGTCTTGATTAAAAGAAAAAGGAAGTCTTGGGAAGAACTAAGATTATCTTGGGTTTCATCTGGTGCCCATTCATGGACCATTCAATTATGGCCAAGTGGGCAGCGTCTTTTAAAATGGTGTCACATCCCCCTCCATTATAGACATGTGGCTGGGGGATATCTGAGGCTGAAATCAATGGTGATTCCCACTGAGAAAAAGGGGAATTGTAGGCATTAAAATTGCTGAGATCACCTAGTGAATGTTTAGAAAGAAAAAAGAAAAGGGAGGACATAACCCTGGTGGAGGGAGTAGGGGGATGAGATTTCAAGGGTGAAAAGGTGAAGGAATCAGGAAGGAGAGACAAAATGAATGATAGAACATATAGATGGAAAACCAGGAGAGCCCATACTGATAGGAGCCCAGTGAGTTTGAAGGAAGAGGGCGAAATCAACAATATCAAGGTCTAACAAAATACACAAAGAATGGCCTTGGGATCTGGCAGTGCAAGGATTGTTGGTGATCTATCCAAATGCCATTTCAATGGAGGTGGAGGAGTGGAAGCCAGTTGAAGATGATGGAATTCAGACTGTACGTGTAGTTCTTGAGGAACTTAGATAGGAAGGGTGGAAAAGCAATAGGAGATGAAATGACAGAGGTGAGGGGACAATCTCCTCTATCTTAATCACATAGATTTATGGAGCAGATATTCCTAGAACTAAACCCTTTGCATACAACTCCCCATTAGGCAATCAAACATCACATCAAATGTTCATGCTGCGCAACATAAGAAACTTTCTTATTATTATTGCTAATAATAACAGCTAATTTTGTCATAAATCACACAGGTCTGACTCAAAGCTCACATCTCACCCATTCTTCCTACTACCTCTCCACTGGTAGATGGAATATCAAGGTGTAAATTATCCAGAAGGAGATGACAGAGAAATGGAGGTAAGTCTCTCTCAGCAAGCCCCTTTCTTAGGGCCTTTCCCTAAGGAAAAAATGATCTCTTATCCTATCTCTACTACCATCTACTTCTATTCCTACCAATACTCTCTCCCATATCTCTGAAGGAAACAAAGCCCTATTTAAATTATATTTTCAGGCACAATTGTTAATTGTGGACCAAACAGCAATTCCAGACAACTGCAAGATCCAGTGGGCTGCCCCCTATCCTCGTGACTCCTCCCTGAAGTCCAGATCTCCCCTTCTCCGTGCCTTGAGCCATGGAAATCTTCAGGGAAGGCAATGAGGTCATGTGAAGCCTGAATTATACATCAGACAAGGCAGGGCTAGACTCTGGGGATTTTTCCAGACTGACTTTATTTTGTGTGTCTCACAGCCACTGATCACCTGGCAGACTGTGGTGCCATTGAAGATAGGACCAAACAAAATAACTCTGACACTTGCATTGGCCTCCTGCAAATGGGAAGAATGTGGGATCAAAGTCCCCTCCTCTGATCTCTCATAAAAATAGGTTCCCCTCTAGTTCAGCCACAGCCAGTGCCTGTGACCTCACTTCAAGTACCACTGTAAGGTGTCGGGTTGGTGACACTCACCTGACTCTCACACATCCTTGTCCTTTGTCACATCCTCTCTCTTGAGTTTTTTCAACGGTGTTTTTCTCCCTGTCTATCCCTGATTTTTAGAGCAGGTAGATAAAATAAGACCTTCCATCTGTTCCCTCTAATAAATTATCAGGCGTAAAGGAATATTCTCCCTGAATTAAAAACTTTCCATGTTGAACTATTAACTTGAAGGTTACCCTTATTCCTTTCTTTTTCCCTTTTCTTTCTAACTTCCTTCTCCTGTGATTCCTCTCAGCCCAGCCCACCCTACTCTCTCCTCTCTTTCCATGTTACCACCATCCCTATTCTCAGTTCCAATCCCATCTTCTTTCATTCCATGGTCAAGACCACAGGAGAGGTACCCAGAGCACAAAGTTTAAACAACCCTGGCAGTGACTGTCCATAGCTACCTCCCTTGCCTCACCCTAGACCTGTTCCCATTCTTTACTTCCATTCCCATATTTCTATCTTTATATCACTCAAACAAGTATTTTTCTCCCATCCTTATCTACTCCTTTGCTCTTTTGACCAGCTGGTAGAATGTTTACATACATAATAACTACATTATGTACACTACCAATTCAGCTCTTGTGTTAAAAGCCAATGTAAGGGGCGCCTGGGTGGCTCAGTCAGTTAAGCATCTCAGGTCTTGGTTTTGGCTCAGGTCATGATCTCAGGTTCCTGAGATCCAGCTCCATGTCAGGCTCCACTCTCAGTGAGGAGTCTGCTTCTCTCCTTCTTCCTCTCCTTCTGCCCCTCCTTCTGCTCATGTGTGCGCTCTCACTCTCTGGCTCTCTCTCAAATAAATAAATAAATATTTTTAAAAAAGAAATTCACAGTTTTATAAAAAGGCCAATGTAAGGATAGCATACACAAGACATAAATACACTTATATTTCCTCTAAGGATCAACAGTCAAGGAGCTCACATGGTAGCTCCTACGAGCCCATGGCTTTGTGATCCTCAGGACTTGGCTTCCATCTCAAGGTCAAAGGTGGCTACTTCAGCTTCCTCTACCACTGCCATTCTTCAGGAAGAAGAAAAGAAGGGAAGGAGAGGGTTTACTCTTTTCTTCTTAAGGGCATGACTCAGAAATTGTAGATATGGCTTCCACTCACACATCTTCTTGGCCAGAACTTAGGAATGTCACTTCATTTACCTGCAGGGAGGCTGGGAAATGTGATTTTTGTACCCCCCAGTCATATATCTAGATAAAATTTCTGTCACTGTAAAACCAAAGAGCAGATATTTGGGGATTAACTAGCAATCTTTTCTACATTTATATTTTTAGAAATATTATTTTTCTTGCCCAAAATAGTAGGGAAAGGAAAAGAATAGCTATCCTTCTTCTATCCTTTTCTAAACAGGACTAGTTGTATTTTAGGTGATCATTCACAGAATCTTATAAGTGGGATTTATGGCAGAATGGTGATGATGATGATGATGATGATGATGATGATGAAAATAACACCAGCATATCACTTTCTATTTATTTATTTATTTATTTATTTATTTATTTATTTATTTATTTATGAGAGGGGCGGGCAGAGACACAGGCAGAAGGAGAAGCAGGCTCCATGCAGGGAGCCTGACGCGGGACTCAATCCTGGGTTTCCAGAATCATACTCTGGACTGAAGGCGGTGCTAAACCACTGACCCACCCGGGCTGCCCAGCATATCACTTTCTAAGCACAAGACACTACCTACCTCTGCCTTTTTATTAAGTCTTATATATTAACTCATTTACAACAGCCCTATGTGGTATATATTATTATCATCCCTGTCTTACAGATGAGGTAAATGAGTCACAGAGAGGTTGTAATGACATGCCCAAAGTCACACAACAACAGTAAGGGATGGATCCAGATTCAATGACAGTTGGTCTGGCTCTAGAGAAAAATAATATAAATAGATGTTATTCCTAAGTAGAAGTATATGAATGTGTTGCACTCTTTCAGGAGGACTGATCTTATAGAGCACAGTCCTGGGCTCTGGGGAACTAAGGATCATTCCCACTGTATTCCATAAAAAAGGTGCTCCCTAAAGTGGCTTCAGGTGGCCATCTGGGTTTATGTCTTCTTTCCTCTCCTAAGAAATCTAGATGTTCTTTTAATTCCACCCCGTCTCTTCCTCCTGCTCCACAGAAGTTCTCCTAAACTCTCTTGGGGAAGTGAAGCCCTTTTTGAATGGTTTCCCAGAGCACACGAGTTGAAAGGGATGTTAGAAGCCATTAATCCAGTAGTTCCTAAACTTGTCTTCATGTCAGACTCACCCACAAAACTTTGTAATCATGCAAACTCCCAAGAGTCACCATAAGAGAGTCTTATTCATAAAGTCTGGGGGAAATCCCTATTTTTGATAAGGGCACCCAACCTCCTCAGTCCCATGAGAACTCATCTGAAGTCTGTTGGGAAATATTTGTAAATCCCTTCCCCCAAAATCCATTATTTGAGTCTCTTCCACAGTGTTCTTGCCTAATGGACACTCAGCCTATACAAGGAGCTCACATTATGTTCCAGGTTAATAACAGCAGTTCCCAGTGACTGAGCACCCACTGGGAGCCAGGCACAGGAATTATGGATTATCTCATTTAATCCATACAAAAGCCTCTGGGCTCAGTATAATTACTAACCTCCAAAGGGAAACAGAGACTCTAAGTCAAGTATGGTACCTGAAGTTATAAGCTAGTAAGTAGAGTGTGCTAGTGCAGTGTGAACCCCGATGTGCTGACTCAGGGGTGCACACTTACTGTCATGCAGCTCTGAATCTCCAGCTATGCTTTGATGTCTATTATTTCTTCTATGTTACTCTTCGTTTCCAATTACATTTTAAATTCCTCTACAGTGAGAATTGCATGCTTTATTTCTTTATTAACAGGCATAATAATTTAATACAATATGTGTAATACATGTGGTATTGTAGAGTAATGATAGCATGTGGGGATCAACAAAAATGAAGAATGCAAAAATGAGCATACAGAGAGGACCAACTGTATGGTAGGCAAGCTTTTGCCCATTTATTCCTCACAACTCTATGAGGAGGAGTTATTGCTCTCCATTTTAAAAATGAGAAAAAACTGAAACTCAAAGATGTCAAGAAATAGTCCAATTCACACATTTGGTAAATGGCCCAAGTGGACCTTGGAGCAGGTATGTCTGAATCAAAATCCCAGGTTTGTTTCAATATGTCACGCTCCTTTCCAACATGGTTTTGAGGTTTTTTTTTTAAAGAAAGATTTATTGTTTTCAGTATTTTGGGTTTTTTAAAAGCAATCTCTATGCCCAAACTGAGGCTTGAATTCATCAACCCAAGATGAAGATTTGCAGGCTGTACCAACTGAGCCAGCCAGGCACAAGCACCCCACCCCACAACATGGTCATGGTCATGGCTAGGTGCCCTTATCAAAAGTACAGATTTCCCCAGACTTGAGGAATGCCACACTCCCCACCAAGACCAAGGAAGCACATGCAGTGGGTTTGAATAAATGCTCCCAAGATGAAGAAATAAAGACAAATGTTTGCACATGTACAAAAGACATGTAGGGGAAAGCTCACAGCAGTGCTGTTCACAACAGATAAAAACTGGGAACAGCCCTGGCTCCCTGCCATGGGAGAAGAAATGAAAAAATGTAATCTTTCTACTCAAGCAAACACACATAGCACTCAAAACAACAACCTATAGCAACAATCAAAAATAATGAAGAGTCTTATTAATATAATCTTAAGTCAAAACACTAAAGTAAGGGGGCCTAGGTGTCTCAGTTGGTCAACCATCCAACTGAGCTAATTTCAGCTCAGGTTATGATCTCAGGTTGTGAGTTCAAGCCCTGCATTGGAGGAAAAACAACAACAAAAAAAAAACCACCTAAAATAAAAGATATATTTTTAGAAATGCATACAAATGCAACAAAACTACCTAAAAAGATGGAAGTGATGGACAGGAATCATAACGATCACAAACTCAGATGAAGGAATGGAAGACGTAGAGGGTAGAAATATAGTTAAATGTAGATTATTGTCAAGACTTTAGCTTTTGATTTAGGTTCTTATTACATTATTTTTAAAGATTTTATTTATTTATTCATGAGAGAGAGAGAGAGAGAGAGAGAGGCAGAGACACAGGCAGAGGGAGAAGCAGGCTCCATGCAGGGAGCCCAATATGGGACTCGATCACCAGGATCCCCAGGATCTTGCCCTGGGCCAAAGGCAGGCACTAAACCCCTGAGCCACCCAGGGATCCCCTAGGTTCTTATTACATTATAAGGAAAGAAAGGAGGCAAGGGGGGGGAGGAAGGAAGGAAAGAAGGAAGGACCATTCATGGATGAGTAATGAAGTATGTCAGAATTCAATTATTTTGATTATCCCAATTCTATGCACCCTGCAGTCCAATTTAAAGGGAAAAAATGGCTAAGAGATGCATAAATGGTTTGTATCCTTGCATTATCAGCTCTTAGAAGGAGAGATTGAATTCTCTTTTCCCAGTTTCGATGCTCAGTTGTATGCCTTGAGGAGAAAATCACAAAGGTTAGCACAAAGGAGCTCAGAGTACCTTCTGCTTCTCCTGGAAAATATGTGAAATTGAATACACTGATCTCTGCAAGCAGGCGGCAGGCTGTGTAAGAGGGCCTGCCAGAATAAGATCATGGCCAAGTGTGATTCCAGCAAAGACAAATCCTCAAAAATATGATGCCTCCCACACAGAGATGCATGTACACACGCAGTACACACACACACACACCTGCTGCTGACTATAAGAAAAATCATTTATGTGGAAAAGGAGTTAAGCTACACAGAGAGGAGATAGAGCAGAATGGGGTGGCTGAGAAGAGTACAAGTAAATTTTGCTGATTTTCCCATTTTGTCTGGCCTTCCTTGCCTATTGGGCAAAAGAAGTTAATCTCCCTGGGCCATGAGCTTAGCAGTTCTCCAATGCACAGTTGCTAACTTCTGAGACCCTGCCACGGATAATGTCCACAAGGAAGAGAACGTGAGCTGCATAGAGATTTGAGCTCTGTAGAGGGGCGGTGCGCCTGCCTGGATGTTCAGTTGGTCCCATGGTCAGCAGTTGCTGGCCTGTATGTGAGGCAGGAGAGAGCTCAGTACTAATGACCATTACAAGGACCACTAGTCTAACCCATGGGGGTTGTCCTACTTCCCCAGGCTCCTGATAAGAGAGGTACTGGAACACTGCTCTGTGCTTTGTGGCATTTCTATTATGTACCGGTAATGGAAGTGTTGGCACAGATACCACCAGGCACTTCTGTACCTCTAGAGAGGAAGACTGTCTTCTGAGTCTCTTCCCTCCAACGCTGATGGAATGGCAGGGAAGGATGAAATTTAGAGTACAAAAAAACTCTATATACCAAGGAGTTTTTCCATCTATGGAGCTAAAAATACTGAATGAATCTTCACAGTCCTTTCCTGAACCAGGATTCCTGGTTGAGAAGTCCACATGAACAAGGCAGCTGCAGGATGTGGAAAGCATATCAACTTGGAGCCACACTGATGGGGACTGAATCTCAGCTCTGTCTGCCATCTGCATGACCTTGATGATGAATTTAATGTCCCTGAGCCTCACTCCCACCATCCATACAATGGGGAGAAGAGTAGCCTTCTCCAGGGGATTATTGGTAAGGTTAAATTAGATAATATATGCAAAAGAGTCTGGCACATGGTGGTCATAGTAGAAGTTCATTCATTCATTATTCATTCTTGTCTCTCCCAGAAAGCATTCAATAAAGAAGCTGGGAGAAGACAAGGTAGCAAGAAATCTGCTATCATAGAGAGTTGCCCATTTGGCCTTACAGACAATCTCCCTTAATGCAAGCTGTTTATCAACTGTCAACAATGTGACCCTTTGGGGTGCTGGGACATGGGAAGACACCAGATAGGGGCCTTTCTCGGGAAAGAAGAGTTGGTTCTTGAAGGCCTTTTCCTGAGTAAAACCTTCCCTGCTTCCCACCTTACTCTTCACCTCCAGGTGAACAGATTTGGTCACTTCCTTCTCCAGACTTGGAGCATGCTCAGTCCATATTATCCACAGTAACAACTCTCCATATTGAGCACACAGTACATACCAGGCACAGGGATGAGCACCCCCATGCCTTATGTCATTTAATCCTCATAATAACCCTATGAAGGAGGAAAGTGAAGGTTACCAAAGTGAATAATATATCAAGTTGCAAAGACAAAAAATGGCAGAGCTAGAATTCAGACCCATGTCTGCTGGCTCCAGTGTTTTTAACCACTGTACCACACTGTCTGTCTCCCTTACATCCTGTCATGGCCTTTATCACATGGTATATATAGCTGCGTTAGTCATACCTTGTAGGTGTCAGCTCCTCAGAGGCAGGAACTGTGGCTCTTTTATCTGTTTATCCCTAGCACTTAGCACAGTGTCTGGCTAAGAATGAATGAATAAATGAAGGAAGGAAGGAACCAACTTCTCCAAAGTACCAAGGAAGGAGACAGCACCATTGTTCCTCTTAAGTCTCTATGACTCATAACCTCTATTCCGATCCAAGCTTTGCAGGATGAGGAGAGGGCAGCTAGCTGCATGTACAGGCTGCACCTTCCCTGAAGCACATTCCTCACTCACATTAAGAGCCCAGAGCTTAGCCACAGGAGCAGTGCCAAGCACTTTACTAGAAGAGATGTTTGCTGGATCTTTAATGCTAGAAAAGCCATCCCATCTCTCCATTCCACAACTTTTTGCAGTATTAAATCCTCATAGAATTCATTCTGGATATTTTCTTCAAATCCACTGAACTTAGCCATTCTCTTGTTTTATATTCATAACTACAGTTTATAGATTATTTCCTTAGGGACCCCAAATGAAACTGCCACTTAATTCCCACATGAGGTTCAGCTCAAAATTTCAGAATCAAAGTAGTATATTGGTTGAGAGTACAGAATCTGAAGTCACATATTCCTAGGTTCAAATTCCAACCTGCTATGTAAGCTTTTTAAAACTCTCTGATCATGTTTTTACTTCTGTAAAATGGATACAATAATAAGTATCTCATAGAATTATCAGTCAGATTAAGTGAGATAGTGCATAAAACATTTAGTATAGTGCCTGGCACATAGTAAATGCTTAATAAATGTTAATTTTTAAAAGTTGGGTCTAATACAAAGAGCCAATAGACACATGAAAAATGCTCAACATCACTTGGCATAAAGGAAATACAAATCAAAACCAAAATGAGATACCACCTCACACCAGTCAGAATGGCTAAAATTAACAACGTGGGAAGCAGCAGATGTTGGCAAGGATGTAGAGAAAGGGAAACCCTCTTACACTGTTGATGAGAATGCAAACTGGTGCAGCCACTCTGGAAGATAGTATGCAGGTTCCTCAAAAACGTAAAAATAGAGCTATCCTAAAACCCAGCAATTGCACTACTATTTATCCAAAGGATACAAACATAGCGATTTAACAGGGTACAAGCACCCCAGTGTTTATAGCAGCAATGTCCACAATAGCCAAAATATGGGAAGAGCCCAGATATCCATTGACAGATGAATGGATAAAGAAGATGTGGTGTATATATATATATATATATATAAAATGGAATATTACTCAGCCATTCAAAAAAATGAAATCTTGCGATTTGCAATGATGTGGGTGAAACTAAAGGGTATTATGCTAAGTGAAATAAGTTAACCAGAGAAAGACAGATATCATATGTTTTCACTTATATATGGAATTTAAGAAACAAAACAGATGGACATAGGGAAAGGGAAGGAAAAATAAAATAAGATGAAAACAATGAGGTTGACAAACCATAAGAGACTCTTAACTATAGGAAACAAACTGAGGATTGCTGGAGGGGAGGTAGGTGGAGGGATTTGGTACCTGAGTGATGAGCATTAAGAAGGGTATTTGGTGGAATGAGCACTGGATGTTATATGCAACTGACAAATCATTAAATTCTACCTCTGAAACCAAGAATACACTCTATGTTAATTAAGTTGAATTTAATTTTTTAAAAAATTTTAAGCTGAGTCTAGTACAGGGACATCTAAGGTGATTACACAGGTGCTGGTACCCCAGGATAGAGTCCAGTTCACTCTAACTTTAGGGTTTCCTCAGATTTCCTCAGATTACCACAAACTCTCTTACAACTCATCTAAAAGTTTAACCTGCTATGAATCCCGCCCACACATAGAGATCTTAGAGCCATTCCAACGCCTCATTCTTAAACATGAAGGTAATCAAGAATCCTTAGGCATTGTTTTTTAGAAATCTGCAATGACGGGCACTGAGGTGGGCGCTTGACGGGATGAGCACTGGCTGTTATTCTATATGTTGGCAAATTGAACACCAATAAAAAATAAGTTTATAAAAAAATAAAGATAAATATGACAGATCTCATTAATAAAAAAAAACATAAAAGAGAAAAACCAAAATAAATAGCAAAACTGACCTAACAAAGCAGACAAAATTTAAGGAACAAGAGAGAAATTTTATTTTTTTAAAGATTTTATTTATTTATTCATAAGAGACACAGAGAGAGGCAGAGACATAGGCAGAGGGAGACGCAGGTTCCCCATGGGGACCCCAATGTGGGACTCGATTCCAGAACTCTGGGATCACGCCCTAAGCCAAAGGCAGACACTCAACCACTGAGCCACCCAGGTGTCCCAAGAGAGAAATTTTTTAAAAACTCAGAGAGATTTGAGAAGATACTTCACCCATAATACAAAGGTATAAAAAGGAATTGAGCATAGTGGTTCCTCAAAAAATTAAAAATAGAATTACCACCTGATTAAGCAATTTCACTTCTGGGTATACACCCAAAAGAATTGAAAATAGGGTCTCTAAGAGATATTTGTACACTGATGTTCATAGCAGCATTGTTCACAATAACCAAAGGTGGAAGCTAGCCAAGTGTCCATCAATGGATTTAAGAAATGTGGTATGCACTCCTATGTTTATTGCAGCATTATTTACAATAGCCAAATTATGGAAGCAGCCCAAATGTCCATCAACAGATGAATGGATAGAGAAGATGTGAAACATATATACAATTTAGCCATTTTAAAAAAGAATGACATCCTGACATTTGCAACAACTTGGATAAAGTTAGACAGTATAATGCTAAGTGAAATGTCAGTCAAAGAAAGACAAATACCATATGATTTCTCTCATATGTGGAATTTAGGAAACAAAACACACAAGCAAAGAAAAAGAGAAAGAAACCAAGAAACAGATTCTGAACTACAGAGAACAAGTAAAGGTTACCAGAGGGGAGGTGGGGAGGGGATGAGTAGCATAGGTGATGAGGATTAAAGAATACACTTATCCCGATGAGCACTGAGTAATGTACATAATAGTTGAATCACTATATTGTACTCCTGAAACTAATATAACACTGTATGTCAACTATACTGGAATTAAAATTAAAAATTTAATTTTATTTATTTTTTTTTTTAAATTTTTTTTTAATTTTTTATTTATTTATGATAGTCACAGAGAGAGAGAGAGGCAGAGACACAGGCAGAGGGAGAAGCAGGCTCCATGCACCGGGAGCCTGATGTGGGATTCGATCCCGGGTCTCCAGGATCGCGCCCTGGGCCAAAGGCAGGCACTAAACCACTGCGCCACCCAGGGATCCCCTATTTATTTTTTAAAAACTTAATTTTTAAAAAAAATGAACAAAAAAATTGCAGAGGAAAATAGAAAATGTGGCATGTACATACAATGGAATATTACTCAGCCTTTAAAAGGAAGGAAATTCTGACATATGATACAACATGGATAAGCCTTGTAGATATTATGCTAAGTAAAATAAGCCAGTAAGAAAAAGACAAATACTCTATGAGTCCATTCCAATGAGCTACCTAGAGTAGTCAAAATCAGACACTGAACTTAGAATAGTAGTAGCTAGTGGATGGGGTGGCAGTGAATAAGAGATTATTGTTTCATGGGTACAATTTCCTTTTTGATTTTTTGGCTTTGGGGGGTTTATTAAATATTTTATTTATTTATTCATGAGAGAGACACACACACAGAGAGAGGCAGAGGCAGAGGCAGAGGGAGAAGCAGGCTCCATGTAGAGAGCCCGATGTGGGACTCAATCTCGGTACTCCGGGGTCACGCCCTGAGCCAAAGGCAGACGCTCAACTGCTGAGCCACCCAGGCATCCCTACAGTCTCCTTTTTGAAGATAAAAAGACTTCTGGAGATTGGGTTCATAACAATGTGAACACACTTAATGCTACCAATTTACACACTTAAAAATGGTTAAGGTGATAAATTTTATATTGTGCGTATTTTATCACAATTTAAGCATCTTAGTCAAGAACAAAAAAAGTAATTCTTCAAAATCGAAGGGAATGTTGCTAAAACCTTTAAATGCAATGTGAGGACTTAAAGAGGAAGTTGAGGAAATGTCTTAGTTTTAGAACAAAAAGACGATGAGGTAAAGTATGAGATTTTTTTAAAAGAGCAAAAGGAACAGGGGTGCTTGGCTGGTTCAGATCTTAAAGCATGTGACTCTTGATCTCGGGGTCATTAGTTCAAGCCCCACATTGGACATGGAGCCTATTTAATAAATAAATAATCTCTCACACACAAAGTAACAATCCAGAACATGCAACATCTTATTCCTTGGGAATGTCAGAAGATAATAATAATAATTAAGGAGAGAAAAAGGGTTAAATCAAGAGAATTTCCCAGGGAGGAAAAGCGACACACATCTTCAGACTAAAGGGGTCTACTGAGCGGGATACCTGGGCGACTCGGTCGGTTAAGAGTCTGCCTTCTGCTCAGGTCATGGTCCCAGGATTCTGGACCAAACCTCATGTTAGGCTCCCTGCTCAGCGGAGGGGTGGGGGGCTGCTTCTCCCTCTCCTTTGCTGTTCCCTCTGCTTGTGCTCTCTCGTGCTGTCTCTCAAATAAATAAACAAAATCTTTAAAAATAAATTAATAAATAAAAAGGTCTAAGAGTGCCTAGCACAAAGACATAAAAAGGCACACAATTAGATAAATTAACATAAAACTTCGGCAAACCATGGATCAAGACAAGATCTTAAAAGCTGCATGTGAAATGGTGCAGCCATTCTGGAAAACTGTGTGGAGGTTCCTCAAAAAGTTAAAAATAGAAATGTGAAATGGTGCAGCCACTCTGGAAAACTGTGTGGAGGTTCCTCAAAAAGTTAAAAATAGACCATCGAAAGATGAATGGATAAAGAAAAACCATGTATACATGGTTTATGTATACAATGGAACATTACTCAGCCATCAGAAACGACAAATACCCACCATTTGCTTCAACGGGGATGGAACTGGAGGGTATTATGCTGAGTGAAGTAAGTCAATCGGAGAAGGACAAACAGTGTATGTTCTCATTCATTTGGGGAATATGAATAATAGTGAAGGGGAATATAAGGGAAGGGAGAAGAAATGTGTGGGAGATATCAGAAAGGGACACAGAACATAAAGACTTCTAACTCTGGGAAATGAACTAGGGGTGGTGGAAGGGGAGGAGGGCGGGGGGTGGGGGTGAATGGGTGACGGGCACGGAGGGGGACACTTGACGGGATGAGCACTGGGTGTTATTCTGTATGTTGGTAAATTGAACACCAATAAAAATTAATTTATTATAAAAAAAGCTGCCCAAGAAAAATAAATAATAATTCAGTCCATTCCCGAATCTGAGGAATTAGTCTAGCAACAGATCTTCTGTTAGCAACACTTCCAATTAGCAGTACTACCTCCTGTTAGCATACCAGAGGGCAATTCAGTAATATCTTCAAGCTTGCAGGAAATTGTCTTCATTGTGAATCTCAAATCCAGCTGAAATTGAATAAGGATAGAACAAGCACATTTTCGGATATGCAAAGACTCCCATGTCCCCTTTTTAAAAAGATTATCTGAGGCTGCCTGGCTGGCGCAGTCAGTAGACCATGTGACTTGATCCCAGGGTTCAAGGCCTACATTGGGTGTAGAGATTACATAAGAATAAAAATTTTTTTTAAAAAAGAAGTTATTTGGGTACATTCTCAAGTAACTTCCTCAAATGCTTTCCATGAGGCATAAACCAAGAAAAGTACACCAAACTCCTGAGGGAGTAAACCAAGAAAAAGGAAAGTATGGGCCACAGGGAATACTGAATCCATATAGAAATAAGGCTAAATAAAGGGAAATGTCAGGGTTATGGCTGAGCAGCAGGTCCAGAAAGCAACCAGCTCTGATTGGAAAGGAAAATTAAGTCCTACAGCAGAGAGGTTTATGAGGCCATATAGAAGAAAACTTAGAAAATAAGCCTTGAGCATATGATGGAGCCCCAGAATTCAATCTTTAAAAGCAATTAGAAATTCAGTGGGAAAGGAAATATGAGAAAGTCATTATCTAAGTACAAAAACAAAACAAACAAAAAACAGTTCATGGATGCCTGGATGGTTCAGTCAGTAGAGCATGTGACTCTTTATCTCAGGGTTGTATGTTTGAGCCCCATGTTAGGTGTAGAGATTATTTTAAAATAAAATCTTAAAAAGGTTTAAAAAAAAACAGTTTGTATCAGAACAGGAAGTGACTGAGATTCAAAAAAGGAATTAAGTGTTTGCCAAGGGAAAAGGAAAGTTAAAGAGATGGAAGAGATGCAAGATAAAAGATACAATGAAGGTGGTGCCTGGATGGCTCAGTCGGGTAAGGGTCTGCCTTTAGCTCAGGTCAAGATCGCAGGGTCCTGGGATGGAGCCCATGTCTGGCTCTCTGCTTGGTGGGAAATCTGCTCCTCCCTCTCCCTCTGCTGCCACTTCCCCCACTTGTGCTCACACTCTCTCTGTCAAATAAATAAATAAAATCTTAAAATTAAAAAAAGAGTTAAGTGTTAAAAAAAATACAATGAAGAAGGTGTGTATCTCCTCTCCCAACAAATAGAAAGGCAATCAGAAACTTTAGATAAACAAGAAATATGTAAAATGGCAGAGTACAGATTAAAACAATGCATGAAAAAAAATAAATAAATAAAACAATGCATGATTTTAGCAATGGGGTTTTAATTTTAAAAAAGAATAATAGTTTTTAGCTTGATGATATAAGCTGTTGAAAATGAAATGCAAGCAAACATAATGTGCTATTTGGCCATGTAAGTAAACTATGTTTCCCTAATGATAGCAGTTTAAATACTGGAGATTTGGGAAGAGGTTCACATTTTAGAATAAATCTATAAAAATTACAGAAGATATGGGGAACCCAGGTGGCTGACTTCGGCTCAGGTGGCAATTTCGGGGTCCTGGGATTGAGCCCCACGTGGGGCTCCCCATCCAGCAAGGAGTCTGTTTCTCCCTTTCCCTCTACTCCTCCCCCTGCTTGTGTTCTCTCTGTCTCTCTCTCTCTCTCTCAGGTAAATAAATTAAATCTTTTAAAAAAGACATTACAGAAAATGATAGTTACATATTATATAACTAAGATAACATTTAAAATGTGATTTCTATCAGTTGAAAAACTTGGAAAGTAAAAGTACACCTGACAATACCCTAGTAGCAATGACCACATAAAGCATCCAGATCTTGGTTCCAAATACTATTTTCCAATAAAAGGAACCAGGGATCCTTAAAGAAATGACTGATTCTAAGGTTGGAGCAAGAACATACAAGATACTCCTAGAGCTAGAACCCTGTGATCCTAGTTCTAGAAAGAAAGAAGTGTTCCAAACAAAACAAGAGGTACCTGGCTGGCTCAGTTGGAGGAGCATGTTACTCTTGATCTCAGGATCATGAGTTTGAGCTCCACATTGGGTGTAGAGATTACTTAAGTAAATAAAACTTTAATGGGAACCTGGGTGGCTCAGTCAGTTAAATGTACAACGCTTGATCTCAGCTCAGGTCTTGATCTCAGGGTGAGTTCAAGATCTCAGGGTTGTGAGTTCAAGCCCACCATGGAGCGTACTTTTAAAAAAAATTAGAAAATAAAACAAAACAATTAAAGGATGTCAAAGAGGGGATTAATGTCAGTGGATAAACCCAACAAACATTACCTCAGTGAAGTGATCCAGGTTAACATCATCAGTGATACGTTGTACTTATAACACATACTCTTTATATGATAATGAAATTTTACCTCTGTGGTCTTCCTCGCAAAAAACACATAACCTCAGTATAACCATGAGAAAAACATCAGAAAAATCCAAACTGAAGGATATTTTACTAAATGCCTGACCAGTACTTTTTTTTTAAGATTTTATTTATTTATTCATGAGAGACACAGAGAGAGGCAGAGGGAATAGCAGGCTCCACGCATGGAGCCCAAAGTAGGACTCAATCCCTGGTCTCCAAGATCACACCCTGGAATGAAGGCGGCGCTTAACCACTAAGCCACCCAGGCTGCTCCTAACCAGTACTTCTTAAAACTATCAAGACAACACAAAGATAAACTCAAAATGGATGAAAGATCTAAATGTGAGACAAGATTCCATCAAAATCCTAGAGGAGAACACAGGCAACACCCTTTTTGAACTCAGCCACAGTAACTTCTTGCAAGATACATCCACGGAAGCAAAAGAAACAAAAGCAAAAATGAACTATTGGGACTTCATCAAGATAAGAAGCTTTTGCACAGCAAAGGATACAGTCAACAAAACTCAAAGACAACCTACAGAATGGGAGAAGATATTTGCAAATAACATATCAGATAAAGGACTAGTTTCCAAAATCTATAAAGAACTTATTAAACTCAACAGCAAAGAAACAAACAATCCAATCATGAAATGGGCAAAAGACATGAAGAGAAATCTCACAGAGGAAGACACAGACATGGCCAACATGCACATGAGAAAATGCTCTGCATCACTTGCCATCAGGGAAATACAAATCAAAACCACAATGAGATACCACCTCACACCAGTGAGAATGGGGAAAATTAACAAGGCAGGAAACAACAAATGTTGGAGAGGATGCGGAGAAAAGGGAACCCTCTTACACTGTTGGTGGGAATGTGAACTGGTGCAGCCACTCTGGAAAACTGTGTGGAGGTTCCTCAAAGAATTAAAAATAGACCTGCCCTACGACCCAGCAATTGCACTGTTAGGGATTTACCCCCAAAGATTCAGATGCAATGAAACCCCGGGACACCTGCACCCCGATGTTTCTAGCAGCCATGTCCACAATAGCCAAACTGTGGAAGGAGCCTCTGTGCCCATCGAAAGATGAATGGATAAAGAAGATGTGGTTTATGTATACAATGGAATATTACTCAGCCATTAGAAACGACAAATACCCACCATTTGCTTCAACGTGGATGGAACTGGAGGGTATTATGCTGAGTGAAGTAAGTCAATCGGAGAAGGACAAACATTATATGGTCTCATTCATTTGGGGAATATGAATAATAGTGAAAGGGAATATAAGGGAAGGAAGAAGAAATGTGTGGGAAATATCAGAAAGGGAGACAGAGCATAAAGACTTCTAACTCTGGGAAATGAACTAGGGGTGGTGGAGGGGGAGGAGGGCGGGGGGTGGGGGTGAATGGGTGACGGGCACTGAGGGGGACACTTGACGGGATGAGCACTGGGTGTTATTCTGTATGTTGGTAAACTGAACACCAATAAAAATTAATTTATTAAAAAAATAAAATAAAAATAAAATAAAAAAAACTATCAAGACAATCAAAAACAAAGTCTGAGACATTCTCATAGTCTTAAGAAGCTTAAGGAAACATAACACTTAAAAGCAATGTTATATCCTGCATGGGGTCCTGAAACAGGATAGAAATATTAGGTAAAAACTAGGGAAATATGTCATGAAAGACTACTAACTCCAGGAAATGAACAAAGGGTTGCTGAAAGGGAAGGGGGCAGGAAGTTGGGGTAACTGGGTGATGGGCTCTGAGGAGGGCACTTGATAGGATGAGCACGGGGTATTATACTATATGTTGGCAAATCGAACTTCAATAAAAACAAAACAAAACACTCGGGAAATACAAATAAAGTATGGATTTCAGTTGATAATACTGTATCAGATTGGTTCATAGTTGTGACAAATGTAAAAATCTTAATAGAAGGGGATACGGGGTGTGGGGTATCCAAGAATTCCCTATACTATTCATGTAACTCCTCTGAAAGCATAAATTAATTATAAAACACAGTGTTTATTTTTAAAATGCATATCTGACAGAGGTTGGAAGATAAAGGGGGGAAAGAAGTGAAAAGGAGAAAGAGGTGCTAATAAATGAGGGTAAGATAAAAATCTTATTTTTCTCATTCTTAATACTTCTAAAAAATAACCTTGAAATAACAATAGCAACAACGTATTTAATGATTATTGCATATGAATAAGTGGAATGAATGACAGCAATGTCACAAGTGGTGAGAGGGAGGAATTGGGAACACTGGGTTTTGGGTTTTTTGTTTTTTTGTTTCTTTTGTTTTTTGAAGATTTTACTTATTTATTCATGACAGACACGGAGAGAGAGAGGCAGAGACATAGGCAGAGGGAGAAGCAGGCTCCCTGCGGGGAGCCTGATGCAGGACTCAATCCCAGGACCCCAGAATCACTACCTGAGCCAAAGGCAGATAGATGTTCAACCACCAAGCCATGCAGGTGTCCCGGGAATACTGTTTTTAAGGTACATACATTACAAGTGAAGCAGGAATAGCATCATTTGAATGTGGATTTAGTTTAGCTAAAAATATATACTGTTGACTCTAGGACAACCACTGAAAAGAATTTTAAGAATTTTTTATTGATATACTAAGAAAGGAGATAAAATGGAATCATACAAATTGTTCATTTAAAACTGGAGAATACGGGACACCTGGGTGGCTCCATGGTTGAGCATCTGCCTTCGGCTCAGGGCATGATCCTGGTCCAGGAATCGAGTCCCACATGGGGCTCCCCACAGGGAGCCTGCTTCTCCGTCTGCCTGTGTCTCTGCCTCTCTCTGTGTGTCTCTCATGAATAAATAAATAAAATCTTTAAAATAAATAAGACTGGAGAATTCAGAAAGAAGAAGCATTGGCAATGAATAGAAAATAACTATAAATGCAGTTAACGTTAATCCAAGTACACCAATAATCATTCTAACTGTGAATGGTTTAATAAGCCAATTAAAAGAGAGATTGTCTTTAAAAAAGACAACTATATATTGTCTGCAAAAACCAAACTAAAAATAAAGACACCAACAGGTTAAAAGTAAGTAAAGGAATAGGGACACCTGGGTGACTTAGTAGTTGAGCCTCTGCCTTTGGCTCAGGTTGTGATCCTGGATTCCTGGGATCAAGTCCCGCATCAGGCTTCCCACAGGGAGCCTGCTTCTCTCCCTCTGCCTGTGTCTCTGCCTCTTTCTCTCTCTCTGTCTCTCACGAATAAATAAATAAATAAAATATTTTTAAAAAAATATTAAAGGAATGGAGGGATGCCTGGGTGGCTGAGTCAGTTGAGCATCCAACTCTTGATTTCAGCTCAGGTCATGATCTCAGGGTATTGAAATTGAGTCCTTCATCAGGCTCTGGACTAAGCATGGAGCCTGCTTGAGATTCTCTCTCTCCTCCTCCTTCTCTTCCTCTGACCCCCTGAATGAGCTTGTGCTCATTCTCTCTCTCTCAAAAAAAAAAAAAAAAGGAAACAAATGGAGAAAGTTATTTCATGCTACCACACAGATCAAAAGACAGCTGGAGTAGCTATATTAACTTCAGACAAAGAAGATTTCAGAAGAAAATTATCACCAATAAAGGGGGCACTACCTAATGATAAAGGAGTCAGTTCTCCAAGAAATGTGTATGCACCTAAAAACAGTGTAAAAATACACAAAAACAAAACAGACAAAACAAAAAGGAGAAAGGGATGAATCCACAATTATAGTCAGAGACTTTAAAACCCTCTGTCAGTAACTGACACATCTAGCAGGCAGAAAATCAATAAAGATATAGTTGACATGAGCAATATCAATCAACTTGATCTGATTGATATTTACAGAATACTCCATCCAACAACAAAATGCATTCTTTTGAAGCTCACCAGAAACATTCACCAAAATAAATCATAAAACACACCTTAACAAATTTAAAAGAATATAAATCACACAATGCATGCCATTTTAAAGTAGTATTGGTTATTTGAACATAAATAGCCCTAGAAGGAAGAAAACTAATCTTTATTCTACACATTTTAGTGGACATATTCCTTAATGAATATCTATTTTCCTTTACTTTTTAAAGTTTTTTTGTTTTAGTTTCAGTATAGTTAACATACAGTGTTATATTCGTTTCAGGTGTACAATAAAGTGGTTATTTTCCTTTGCTTTTATTGCTTGCTCAACAATATACCTTCTGATATTCTCTGCCTGGCTAATGCCTACTCATGCTCAGTCCAAACTTAAAAATTAAAAACTTTGGGATCCCTGGGTGGCGCAGCGGTTCAGCGCCTGCCTTTGGCCCAGGGCGTGATCCTGGAGACCCGGGATCGAATCGAATCCCACGTCGGGCTCCCGGTGCATGGAGCCTGCTTCTCCCTCTGCCTATGTCTCTGCCTCTCTCTCTCTCTGTATGTGACTATCATAAATAAATAAAAATTCAAAAACAAAATTAAAAACTTTAATAACTTTTATAACAAAAGTATAAACAAAGTAATTGAAAAATCCACAGATCATAACAAAATATTTGTGACATACAGGATTGCTGTCCTTAATATATAAAGAGATTTTATAAATAAATAAGAAAAAATGAGCAAATTTACTCTTGGCTCTTAAGTCACACAGCAACAAGAATAATATCTTTAAATCTCAAATTTGGCTGTGTCACCCCCCTACTTAAAGTTCTTCAATGGCTTCACATCACTCTTAGGACAGAATCCAAAACCCTTAACATAGTCCACATGATCTGGTCCTCACCCACCTTTCTAGACTCTTCTCCCATCATCCCTCACCTCTCTTTCCCTGTACTCCACTCAGGCTGGTCTTCTTTTTGGCTCCTTGATACCGTAACATTTTTGCACATGCTGATCACTTTTCCTAGAGTCACACCACCACTCCCTCCACCACTCCCTTTCCTCCACCAGCTCTTTCTTCAGATCTCAGCTTAAATACCATTTCTCATGGAAGTCTTCTGTCATCAATTCCATATTATTTTGGATCCTCTATGGTATGTACTCCTCATAGCCCATAGCAAACAGATGAAATCATCTTTCTGAATCCTCAGAGCTCAGAACCATACTCTGAAGGGTGACCCTTCCTGGGTATGAGGCTCGGAACAAAGCAACCATTGGCTTCTTCTGGAACCTTTTTATCTACAACAGTCATGGATGGTGAAGAAGCCTAGGCGAAAGTTATGATGAGAACTTCTCCAAGCTATTAGTCCTAAGATTTTTGTTTGTTTGTTTGTTTTGTTTTGTTTTGTTTTTAGAAAAAGGTGTGTTTGCTAAGGTGGGTTTTGTGATTTATTTTGGTGAATGTTTCAGGTGAGCTTCAGAAGAATGTGCATTTTGTTGTTGGATGGAGTATTCTATAAATATCAATCAGATCAAGTTGATTGATATTGCTCTTCACGTCAACTTTGGGAACCTAATGAAATCTACGGGACTCCTCACCAGAAAAATGCACATAAGGAAAACTTTTGATAATGTTTTCATGGCTCACAATTCCTTAAAGTCCATTTATTTTTTTTTAAACTTTTTTTTAATTTTTATTTATTTATGATAGTCACACAGAGAGAGAGAGAGAGAGACGCAGAGACATAGGCAGAGGGAGAAGCAGGCTCCATGCACCGGGAGCCCGACGTGGGATTCGATCCTGGGTCTCCAGGATCGCGCCCTGGGCCAAAGGCAGGCGCCAAACCGCTGCGCCACCCAGGGATCCCTAAAGTCCATTTATTTACCTCAGGTTAAGAACCCCAATTGTGGCATGCCTGGGTGGCTCAGCAGTTGAGCATCTGTCTTCAGCTCAGGGTATGATCCTGGGTCTGAGGATCGAGTTCACATTGGACTCTCTGTGGAGAGCCTGCTTCTCCTTCTGTCTATGTCTTGGCCTCTCTCTGTGTGTCTCTCATGAATAGATAAATAAAAATCTCTCTTTTTTAAAAAAAGAACCCCAATTGTAGGCCTAGTGAGAATCTCATACACATAAACATATTGGTTATCTGGCTTTGTTGATGTAATCACTACTCACTGAATATCTACAGTGTAGAGATTCCAGTAAGACTAACACTTTATAAGTGAAATCTGATCTACTGTTTAAAAGAAAAGAAAGATTTTCTCATACATTTTCTCATTTACTTTTCACAAAACAAAAACCAATAAGATAGGCACACATTGCCCTACCCATTTTACAAATGAAAAAAAAAAAACATAATCCCAAAGACGTAAGTGATTTGGCTAAGGCCACTAGTCAAAAAGGAGCTGAAATCCAGGAGTAATACACACTCTTTAACCTTAGGCCTGGCCCTTCCCCTCCATATTGACCAGTGCCAGTGGTAATAGGACTTGTGCCTAGTGATGTAACGGCCTGCTGAACACCAGGGTCATCATATAAGGATAACCCTCAAGGCCAAAATCTCAGCCCCCAATTTCCAGGGTGGTCAGTCCCATTCTCTTCTGTTCCAGATAGTGATGTAACTGCAAATGGGAGGTCCCAGCCGAAGGACTCCCTTGGTGTTTAGAAGAGATAGGCAGAGCTTCCCATCTCCCTGCCCCAAGAGCATTATACCAAACATTCTTTGTGTTCTTCATATATGCCAGGCATCCACCTAGGCTATTTATGTGAATTAACTTACTAAATCCTCAGAACAACACCAGAGTGTAGGTATAATTATTATCTC
This sequence comes from Nyctereutes procyonoides, assembly GCF_905146905.1. Classification (NCBI taxonomy): domain Eukaryota; kingdom Metazoa; phylum Chordata; class Mammalia; order Carnivora; family Canidae; genus Nyctereutes; species Nyctereutes procyonoides. The sequence continues at coordinate 54,646,640 of NW_026575020.1, forward strand.
TATTTTGTGGACACCTAGGGAAGGTGAAGTAACTTGCCCAAGATTACACAACCGATAATTTCCAGAGCTCACATTTGAACTCTGAGCCTGTACTCTTAATCACACCACCATTCTGCCTCTCCGGAGCCAATTGTTCCTTACTTTTGTGGGTCAGGAGCACCCTGGAGAGTGTAATTAAGCTCTAGAAAAGGGAAAAGGCGGTTAAGCAGAATTTTTGCAAAGTAATTCAGGACTTCAAGGACTCGCAAGCCCCATCATCTGTGAACCTCATACATACTGGAGGGAGCTGTCCAGGGACCAAAAGAGAAGCTGCGCCAGAGCCTCAGGACTTCACCCCTGCAAACGCGGGGGGAGAGCTGAGCTGCGTGGTATGACCGGGATGCTCGTTCTCTGAGAATCGGGAAGGGTGAGCTCCCGGGACCGCAATGCCCTGGGAACGCAGCCGGACTCCGAGCCTCCGAAGTGCGGTAGCTGAACCAGATAAGCGCGGACCACTGAGCTACACCGCAATCGTGCTTGTCTGCCAGCAACCTGGAGTCACAAGACGGGATTCTGAGCGGACGGGATCTCGGAACTCCGGTCCCAGGCGCAGAGGGACGTGTCGCTGTTCCTGGTGCTGAAACGTTGCGGAGGGGAGGGGCCTGCCCGCCCCCACCCGACCCTCCACTCCCGCCGCGCCGCGGGAGCTGTCCAGTGCTGAACCCGAGTGCGGTGCGGCCCGCGGGGCTAGACCCGAGCCTGCCGCACCCAGCCGAGGCTGGGAGCGCTGACGCAGAACGCGGGGAAGGCGAGAAGCCCTGGGCTCCACGCCGGGCATGGACCAGCAAAGACTGGACTCCTACCAGCGGGGAACTAGCCGTGATTTCAATGAGCACGTCCTGCATAAGGTAAGAATCTCCGGCAGCCCCCCGCCCCCATCCCAAAGCTGGGAGAGGGTGCTCAGCAAGAGTTCTCTCCGCTCCCCTGACTTGGCTTTGGGACTTAAAGAGAAACCAGCCCTTATCTGCGAGCCTGGGAACGCTTTCTGTCTGATCCTGTTTGCAGCTCAAAACAGATATGCGTAAACACTGGGGGAGGGGCCTACTTCAGAGGCTCAGATTATCAGGAGCTCCGTTCAATTCATGTAAATCACCTATGTCCCTTTCTCACTCACTTCGTCCTGCCTCTCATCCATTTGAACTCCCGTGTTCTCTGAGCACCCTGGCCGTCCTTGACCCTTCTGGGAGGCTATCTGTCCTCCCGCCCTTGCCTCCCAAGCTCTGACCCTGTCAGATCTGGCCGTTGTGGCCAAAGACCTGAATTCCTGGGTGAAATGATGGCAGAAATGATCTACAGCAGAAACAAACTGCTATTTTTAAATTAGACTGACTCCCGGCTCCAGAAAGCTGCCTTCCAGCCACTATTCAGCCTACTGAAAGCGTTCGCTTATTTCAAAGCTCTAACTCATCCCTTGCTTCTCTAATTCAAATTTCTTATGCAACCCAATTCTCAATGTAGGTTTTCTCTTGAAGTGGTTGTTAGGGAAAAGTAGCAGTCTCTCTTTAGGCAAGTTTTTTTTTTTAAGTTTTTTTTTAATGCAAAATCCATCACTTCAAAAGAATCAGAGCCTTATATTTGTCATGAGAAGTCATGGATTGCTCCTCACACCTTGCTCGCCCTCCTCATTGAGTCCTTATTTATCCTACTTTGCTAATATCAATTTATCTGTTAGACCCCTGAAAAGCTGTATATGATTCTATGTTTGGAGATTATTTAAATCAAAATGTCACTCTAAAAATTCCATGAATGTGGGTCACCTGACTGGCTCAATCAGAAAAACATGTGACTCTTGATCTCGGGGTCCTGAATTAGAACCCTATGTTAAGCATAGAGATTACTTAAATAAACAAAGACATTTTAAATAAATAAATAATAAAAATCCCATGAATGCAAGCTTTTAAATAAGCTGATTCACCCTTTTCCCCTATAACACAAGTTTATATCTGAGGAAACCAAAGTCCAGAGAGGCAAAGTATCTTGTCCAAAAAGATAGTAAATGGCAGAGCTGGTACTAAAAGCCTGAAATTCTGACTCCAAATCTAATACCTTTTTTTTCTCTATACAAGTATGATCCACAGGCCAGCAGCACTGGCATTACCTGAGAGATTGTTAAAAATGTGAGGGGCACCTCGGTAGTACAGTCAGTTAAGCTTCTGACTCTTGGTTTCGTTAGGCTCAGGTAGTGATCTCAGGGTCATGAAATGGAGCCCCTCTACGGTGGATGCTGAGTGAGGAGTCGGCTTGAGATTCTTTCTCCCTCTCTCTCCCATTTGTGCTCTCTTCCGCACACTCTCTCTGAAGTAAATAAATAAATCTTTTTTAAAAAAGATGAAATCTCGGGATGTCTGGGTGGCTCAGTGGTTGAGCATCTGCCTTCGGCTCAGGACATGATTCCAGGTCCAGAGATTGAGTCCTACATCAGGCTCACTGTGAGGAGTCTGCTTCTCCCTCTGCCTGTGTCTCTCATGAATGAATAGATAAAATCTTTCTTTAAAAAAAATGTGAAATCTCAGGTCCCATTCCAGACCCACTGAATCTAATTTTGTATTTTAAAATGACCTCTAGAAAATAAATATGCACAATAAAATTTCAGATGCATGGGCCTGGCTATTTCCGACACAAATGAAGGAAAATCAACTACTAACATCTGTAAATTTGAATAGTCCATGTGACTTCCCCCACCAGGTCCCTGAACCCCTAAGGTATAAAGAAAGAGAGAAATTATAACAACTGCCCCAGCCAGGAAGTTTTAAAATCTTGCAGTTTGAAATAAACTAGAGTAAGATCTGTGTTCTTTGAGGTTGTGAACCTAGACCCAGTAGAAAGTGCAAGCAAGCAAAGGGACATAATTACAGAGTAGTTACAAAACACCCTGGTAATTAGATATATGGGTCTTTCCAAGTTAAGCCATCTTACAGGGATGCCTGGGTGGCTCAGCAGTTGAGTATCTGCCTTTGGCTCAGGGTGTGATCCTGGAGTCCCGTGATCAAGTCCCACATTGAGCTCCCTGCATGGAGCTTGCTTCTCCCTCTGCCTATGTCTCTGCCTCTCTCTCTCTGTGAGTGTCTTTCATGACTAAATAAATAAAATCTTTTTTAAAACCCCATCTTGGGCAGCCCGGGTGGCTCAGCGGTTAGCGTCACCTTCAGCCCAGGGCCTAATCCTGGAGACACAGGATAGAGTCCCACGTCATCAGGCTCCCTGCATGGAGCCTGCTTCTCCCTCTGCCTGTGCCTCTGACTCTCTCTCTCTCTCTCTCTCTCTCTCTCTCTCTCTCTCTCTCGGTCTCTCATGAATAAATAAATAAAATCTTTAAAAAAATAAATAAAATAAAACACCATCTTATAAAGATGTAAATATTCATTTTGGCACTTTAAGATTTGGATGTCAAAGTTTTCAAATTATTGATAAGTGTGGTCTTTACCACCTCAATTACCCACATATGAAATATAGGATGTACCCCCCAAAAAACTTCACTGCCTTTGGGTTTATTTATCACCAAAGTGGGAGACAGCCTGTTCTGACAACTTCCAATATATTCGAAGACAAGTGTCTACTTACTACTAGTGAATGTTTGTTTTCTTCAGCTTGGTTGTCAGCATCTTGAGAGAAGAAGCTGGACTTACACCTTCTGTGGTGCCTGACAAAGTAACATGCATGTAGAAAATTGTCCTTTCATATTATGTTGACCACCTCCTCCTAATATGATTTTATTATTCTGAATGACTTTTTAATGTGATCCACATAAGATCCACCTACCTTTATGTAAAGGGGTAAGGTATCAATATATTTATATTATTTTTAAGTTTGCCATATAATAGAATCCAAGAAATTCTTGTTGATTCATTTGAACATATTGACCATGGGAAGCAGGACTCCCCTCCAAATTAGCTGCTAGGAAGAATGATTTTTTTAGATAAACTTTTTATTGATGTAAACACAAGAAAATCCCAAATCATATGTGTTTACCCTGATGGATTATCATAAAGTAAGCACCTCTGTGCAACCACTCCAAAAATAAAGAGATAGAATCTTGCCAGCTTCCCAGGAACCCCATATACACACACCTTCCTCATACTCCCCCTTCTCCTCCCCAGAAGTTACCTTTATAGAGATAAGTATCATTCAATGTTTTATCAGGGATGGCGGATTTTATGTAGGGATAGTTTTAGAAACTCACAGGGAAGAGACATTGCTGTATGGTGGATAAAAACTCTAGGCTTGGAATCAGACAGACCTTGATATGACTTTGAATGTCATCTATGAGCCTTCTTTTCTTATCTATATGATAGAAGTAATATTACCTAGCTTATTGTCTTTGAGGGAAAATGCTAGATAATATAATGTAAATATGTAGATATAAATATATATATTTCTCTGGCATATAGGAAGCCTTTGATAAATGGTGGTTATTATTAGGGCACATATCTTGGGCTTCAGAGCAACTTCAAGAGGTGTCACATTGAGTGTCACCTAAACTAATGAATCTTTGGGGCACTTGGGTGGTTCAGTTGGTTGACCATCTGCCTTCGACTCAGGTCATGATCCCAGGGTCCTGGGATGGAGCCCTACATTGGGCTCTCTGCTCAACAGAGGGGGGCCTGCTTCCTCTCCCTCTGCCCCCCTTCCCCACTTGTGCTCTCTTATTATCTCTCTGTGTCTCTCAAATAAATAAATTAATTAAATTAAATAATGAATCTTTGTGAGAAGAGCTACAGCTCCTTACACAGAAACACATACACAGGGCAGCCCTGGTGGCTCAGTGGTTTAAAGTCACCTTTGGCCCAGGGCCTGATCCTGGAGACCCGGGACCAAGTTTCACTCCGGGCTCCCTACATGGAGCCTGCTTCTCCCTCTGCCTGTGTCTCTGCCTTTCTGTGTGTGTGTGTTTGTGTGTGTGTGTGTGTGTGTGTGTCTCATGAATAAATAGGTAAAATCTTAACACACACACACACACATTCTTCAGGAGCACAATCCTATGGAATTAATCTCACACACCCACCATCAAGATTCCCATGTGAACATCCTAACCCTGACTTCCTAAATTTAATATTTCCTTTCTCTGGAAGGTGAAGCATGGGGCACAATAAAACCCCTCCTTAAAATTCGCTTATATATATATAAAAAAAACATGCCACATATCATCAGCCTTCAAAGGTCACTTGCACTTGAGCTAGTCCCAAGAGTTAGAGGGTGACCCAGAGGAGCCTCAGTAACTCCTAGGATATTCCTGGAGTGTGGGCTGGAAGCTGGGAACTGCTTGGAAACATTGAGTTCATCCATCACATGCGTGGAGTTTTTAAATAGAGTTGCTGTTGTTCTCACAAAACTGAATATTTGATGCAACTAAATAATTTAAAACATGTGAACAACCTTGCTGCTCTTTTGCCAAGAGAACTCCTCGCCTTCTCTTGCTACCAGTATAGTCTTGAGAACCATCAAGGGTAATGGTGTGACTTCAAAGCTCTGGAACAGCCCACAGATTTGATTCTTGCTGTGCCAGGGTCTGACTGTAAACTCTAGGAAAAGTGAATCACAGAGCTTTGCCCTAGATGCTAGTGAATCAGGACACAGAGACTTCAGTTCAAGAGCTTACTTCCTAATTCACCATCACCAGTGCTCTGATACACACCTACATGCCACCGTTTTTCCAAGAGGAGAAACTAATTACTAAACCAAAGTCTCTCTCCTCTGTAGTATATCAGAAAGACCATTGACCAGGGGGGGCAGAAAGATGTGGACTGCTTATCCATTCATCCAGGGCTTGGTCCTTGTTGGAAAAAATTGAATTATGAAGACCTCTGTGCTACAAGAGATTTCTGTTCCCTCTGACTCTGCTCTAATATATCTTCTATCCCTGAGTAAGATAGGCAAGAGATCATCTCTAGTAGCCCCCTCTTCACTTGCTCTGTCCCTTGTTTACTGCACATCTTGTGATTTCCACACCCCTCAGTGGTCCACACACTTTACCTATTCATTCAGCAACCATGTACTGAGCATGCCCCAAGTGTGAGATCCTATGCTGGGTATTATAAAGAAAACACACACACATACACACACAAATTGTTCCCACTTTCAATAAGCTTGTGGCTATAAGACATGCACATAAATTACTATAATACTGTGTAGAGTCTCAGATATGCCCTAAGAAAGGTATAGGAAGGTACAGTGGGATAACCCAGGAAGAAAGGGTTACTTCTAACCTCAATTTGAAATGGCCTCTGATCAAGAATTAATATCTAAGAGAGCCAGAGTTCCACACACCAGCCAGCCTTGCTCTCCCAATGGGTCATCCATCGCCTGCTGATCCTGGAGAAAGTTCTGGTTTCAGCAGCATTTTATTTCCCTGCCAGAAAATGTTACCATGGAAAGAGCCATCCCTGCGAAAGGCCATACCCACTATTCTGTCTCCCTCTACCATTCTTTATCCCTCAGGGACTTTTTTTTTTCTCAATTAAACAATGCTCATGGAACACAAATTTGTAGTAAAGGAATCCAATTCCACAGGAAAACCTGTACCCTCTAGGTGAAGAGATTTTACTTTCTTTTTTTTCAAAGATTTTATTTATTTAGTCAAGAGAGAGGCAGAGACATAGGCAGAGGGAGAAGCAGGCTCCATGCAGGGATCCTGATATGGGACTCTATCCGGGGACTCTGGGGTCATGCCCTGAGCCAAAGGCAGACACTCAAGCACTGAGCCACCCAGGCATCTTGAGATTTTACTTTCAGGTGAGTTCATTGTACCTCAAAAAAGCAGTGTCAGGGTTTGGGTTTTGCCTTTGTTTTGTTTTGTTTTGTTTTGTTTTGTTTTTAAGAAAAAATGTGTAAAACCAGAGTGAGAGCACTAGCTCCAGTATTGCGAGATTTCCGTCCTCAGCTCAGAAACAAATTAAAAAGCTAGGAAAAGTTAGCTGCTCACTGTCAAATGTTTCCATTTGCTTGTTTTCCTTTCTTGCTTGCTCTGGAGGCTTTCAGATAAATAAATGAAGTGTGTGTTATGTCACTGAGGATCTCCGGCCATCTTGGACTCCTTTGACTGATCTGTCCATCCTGCCAGATCCCAGGCAGGCAGCTGGTTTGAGGAGTGGTGCTGATTGGTTCTCTTGGGTAACCCAGCAGGAAATGAAGCTGAATCTGTCCAACATCCAAACTCTTCAAGCTTTCCTCCCCAAGCACTTGTCTCTCTAATTTGGAGTTCCTGGGTCTTTGGGGAGAAAATATCTGAGACTTCCTAGTGTTGGTTCACTAATAAATATTCCCTCCTATAAGCTGTTCTGGGGAGTGGCTTTGACTTCCTTCAGTTTGAGGGCAGGAAACCCACCTTTGCTGGAAGTAAACAGCCAGAGGCCAGCACCAGGCCAGGGAACTGTTAAACGGAAAATTTGAAGTGGCTCTAAACTTATCCCAGTGTGCACCTTGCTTCCGGCCTCCCCTTTTCAAGCAAGAGAAGCAGTCTCTGGAGATGGCGAGTGAGAATGGAGCTCACAGCTCCTTTGCCAACTTGCAAAGCACTCAGGCAATGCACTTCCCCAGTTGGGAGCAACCCTGGACCATTTTCCCACCAGCCAACCAGAGTAGGTTTTCCCAGGCCAAGTGAGAGAGCTCCAAGCCAGTAGTAAACAATAGCTCTGGATGTGTTAACCCCTACCTGACCCTGCCAGTCAAAAGCTCCCCAGACCGGGCAGCCCTGGTGGCTCAGCGGTTTAACACTGCCTTCAGCCCAGGGCACAATCCTGGAGACCCAGGATCGAGTTCCATGTCGGGCTCCCTGCATGGAGCCTGCTTCTCCCTCTGCCTGTGTCTCTGCCTCTCTCTCTCTCTCTGTCTCTCATGAATAAATAAATAAAATCTTTAAAAAAAAAAAAAAGCTCCCCAGACCTCACCCTGCTCCTCAAAGTAGCAAGGTCCTATGAAAATAATTGTTAAAACAGACAGAGCTCAAGAATCCCCTAGTAGACGATTCCTGTTTCACTGACCTTGATGCCAAAGTCCGCTCCTTCCTTTCTTATTTGTATTTCTGCTTATTAGAAGACAGTTTTGACACATCCACACGAAGGTGTTATTTAATACTTTGTGCTTATGCAAATGGCATACTTTAAAAAATTATTTATTTGAGAGAGAAAGAGAGCGGGAGTAAGAAGCAGAAGGAGAGAGAGAATCTCAAGCAGATTCCTCGCTGAGTGTGGAGCATGATGCAGAACTCAATCCCAAGCCCCTGAGATCGTGTCCTAAGCTGAAACCAAGAGTCAGGTGCTTAACTGACTGAGTCATCAATGCCCTGTTAAGGGCCTTTTTTTTTTAAGATTTTATTTATTTATTCATGAGAGACACAGAGAGAGAGGCAGAGACACAGGCAGAGGGAGAAGCAGGTTCCATGCAGGGAGCTCGACATGGGACTCGATCCCAGGACTCCAGGATCACACCCTGGACTGAAGGCGGCACTAAACCGCTGAGCCTCCCAGGCTGCCCTATTAAGGGCCTTTTAAAGGCAAAGCAAACCTTTCCCCTCCCCCTCCTCCTCCCTCTGCCTTTTGAATTTTGCATCCATACCACTCCCAGGAAGTCTGCTTACTAAAAAGCAGATCTGCCATGTGTCAGAGCAATACCCACAGAGGACCGTGAGGAACTGGTAGACTCAGCTTTTTCCAGCCCCTTCCAACTTCACATTAAAAAGGCCTCAACCTTCAGAAGGAATGACATTGCTGGTAGACTCAGCTCAGATGAGAGAGACCCCCTCCAGACCCCCAGGATCCTCCTCCTTCTGCCAGCGGGGGCAGGGCAGGGGGGAGCCATAATCTTCACCCAGATTCTTCCCCCTTCTTCTGGTCCCCTTCTCAGGTTTCACAGATTGTGAACTAAGAAGTATAAAATCATTGGGCCGCCTGGGTGACTTAGTGGTTGAGCGTCTGCCTTTGACTCAGTTCATGATCCTGGGGTCCTGGGATCCAGTCCCGCACTGGGCTCCCCACAGGGAGCCTGCTTCTCCCTCTGCCTGTGTCTCTGCCTCTGTGTGTGTGTGTCTCCCATGAATAAATAAATAAAATATTAGGAAAAAAGTATAAAATCCTCTCTGTGCTATAATCTAGAGGGACCCAGTGAGACTAGTAGTTGTTAGTAACAAGTGATAAAAATTAACAATGGTTCATCAGTGGAGCATTTTAAAGTTATGAAATACTTTAATATATACTATAACACTTAATACTCCATGCTTTTTCCAGGAGATGTTATTACTAATTTCATATTGTAAATAGAGAGTGGAGGCCAGATAAAAAAAAATTAAGTTACTTGCTCAAGGTCACAGCAGGAAAGTATTGTGGGAATTTCAATAATAAAGCAGCAAACCCCTAAAAGCACTTATGTGCCAGGCACTATTCTGTCTGAGCCCTTTACATTCAATCCTACAACAACCCGATTTTAATCTCATTTTGAAGATGAGTAAATGAGGGATGCCTGGGTGGCTCAGCCAGTTAACCATCTAACTCTTAATTTCTACTCAGGTCATGATCTCAGGGTCATGAGATGAAGCCCTGTGTTGGGCTCCATGCTCAGCATGGAGTCTGCTTGAGGTTCTCTCTCTCTCTCTCTCTCTCTCCCCTAAATAAATAAATAAAGTCTTAAAAAATAAAAGAAAAAAGATGAGTAAACAAGCCACAGAAACAAGAAACTTGTCTGAGGTCACCCAGCTAATAAGTGACAGAGCCCAGACTCTAACCTCAACAGTTAGAGATCCAAGCAGATAGGGTCAGGAGAGGGTAAAGATCTTTGCCAAGGGTGTCACATTGCTGAGGAAGGGGTCACAGCAGTTGAATGTAGGGTGTCAACAGCAGTCCAGTGTGTAGCCCCCAGCTCTGTAGGACTAGAGCCTGATTTTGCTCACTCACACAAGAGTAGACCCATCACTCCAGGCACACTCCTGTTAATCAAACACACAAGACTGATGTATTGTGCTAGATGTCAAACCACATTATAATCAGGGGATTGTTTGCTAAGCATGAAATCCGGGAAAAGACTTGGAGGATTCAGACATTTAATGAAACCAGGCTGATATAGTATGATGGTTGGCTACAGTGTGAGTACAGCCCAGATGTACAACTCCTGCAGCCCTTTACCTTAGGGCCTCTCTACCCTGTCCCACCACCACCCCCAGCTGTATTTAACCCTAGTGCCAGGGGAAAGGGGTGTGCTATTCTCTCTCATTTCCTGTGCTCCTTTAGGAACCACATGCTTTTGGGCTTGAGAATGCCCAGGACTCAACCTGGTTGGAGGCAAGAGGGTGGGAATGCTCCCTTTTCAGGAGCCTCCATCAGACATACCAACATTTGTCACCTTATTCTCTGCCTTCATTTCTCTTAGTGCCCTTGTCAGGGCCTTAGGGATTTGGTATTAGGGGAAAGAATCATGAAAGAAAAAAAGTGATTGGGGCCATTTCCTCATATCCCACCACCACCCCAGCCCACATGTACCCTTTGAAATCAGATGTCACTGGTTGAGAATCTTGAGAATGAATTTAACAAACTTCTGCTGGGCACCATGTGTTTCTGAGCCCCTGGGAACCCATTCCCTATCCCCCAAGAAACTGAGTGTGGCAGGCTGGGTGGGTCACTAGGCTGGCATGGAGATGACTCAGGCCACATCTGACTTCAGCTCAATATGAGACATGAGCTTCAGTGTCTATGAAGACATCTTACAGGTCATGGGGAGTGAGAAGTGGGCCCTTGGGGACAAGGTCAAATGTTTACAGCTCCCTCTAGCTACCAAGTTCTGAGTCCTGACTCAGGGACTGATCTGAAGGGCTACAAAATCCACAGCTCCAGGAGGAAGTGCCAGCACTGAAGGTCAGAAAGGCTCTGGGCCCCTAAGACAGAAATCCCTTCAAGTCCATGTCCAAGACAGTAAGGAGTTCACCAATGTATTTCTGAAAAGTGCCTGGAGTAAAGATCTATGGCCCAAGCTTGGCAGAGTTGGATAAGGAGAAGCAAAGCTGGGACCCCTTCCCTGAACATCTCCAAAGATCTGAGATGATAAACATCCAAACTAAAAAACGCCAGGATTCTGACCCTGGGGGATGACAGGTTGGCTGATGAAGAGAGGCTTGGGAAAGACAGAGGCAGGGGCCAGGTGAGCTCTGCAGTCATGCCCTCAAGAACTCTCACTCCCCCATGCCCAAAGAGGCCAGTCTCCTCCAGACATCATAGTGCAGCACCACAAACACATGAGAAGGCCACATAGAGTAGTCTCTGACCACCACTTGTCTGGCCCATCCCCTGACCTATCCACCCCCTGCCTTGTCTATCCCCTGCCCTGTTCACCACCTGCCTATTCAGTGATTTGCTTAGAGGCAAATCATTAGTCAAAGAAGAGAAGGGACCTGGGATGTCAAAAAAAAAAAGGCTTATATTATAGCTACGCCTTTTGCCAACTGTATTTCCTTGGTCATTCCATTCAAACAGCCCTTTACAGTTTGCAGAGCACTTGCATATAAGCTGTCTCGTCTGATTTCCACAGCGCAGCATAAGTGGCCCAGGTATCATTGTTGCCTGTCAAGGGGGAACTTTCTTGGTCAGGGCCCTTTTGGTTGCCAGTGACAAAACCTAAGTCAAACCATCTTAAACAAAGAAAATCCACTGGCTCATGTAACTGAGAAACCTGGAGATGCTGCTCAGTTGGATCCAGGGATTCAAACAATGGCATCTGTCTCTGTCTCTCAACATTCTTCCCTCTAACTCCACTTTATTCACAGGTAGGGTTCTCCTCATGGGGTCACCTGATGGCCAGCAGCTCCAAGTCACAGCATCAGGGCTGATATTTTCCACTAAAGTCCTAGATCCAATACTTATTGGACTGAAATGAGTCATGCGCCCACCCCTGGAGGAGGAGTTAGTCCCACCCAAGCCTTATCAGCCATGAGTGGAAGAAAGTGGTTTCCAAAGAAAATGAGGGTGTGTTAGCTGTAGGCTAGTCATGCAAAAACAAGAGGACCCCATGGTAATTCTGGGGAAATCTGGGTCCCAATTTTTTTAAGGAGGCTCCCCACCCAGTGTGGATCGAGACCTGGGCTGAGATCAAGAGTCGATCACTCAACCAACTGAGCCACCCAGGCACCCCCTTTGTTTCTTTTTCCAGTATTTTTAAATCTTTAATGAGAAGAAACTGAAAGAGCTGAACTGAACTTGTCACTCTCCCGCTGAAACTGGGCTACTTGTGTCCCATACATGGTGTCATTTAAGACTGGACACACAGACTTAGATTATTAATTGCCATACTTAGGTAATGAACTGATGTCACCCTATAAAGCTTATTAGGGCTGTGGAGCCAAACCTCACCCTATGGGTGGGAATAGACTTTCTTGTAGGGGAAACAGATGACCCAACTTTCAACCACCCCTGGAGGTCAGAGTGGGGGCAGCAGATGAGGACACAGGATGCAAGGCTAAGGTTGGAATGAAGGGAAGCTTTTCCCCCTGGTTTTGGGACCAGGGTCAGTTGGTGTGAAGACACCTGAATTTTTCCAGTGGGAGTAAGGCATGAGCAGTCTATGGCCACACAAGAGCAGATGAGAATTGAGACAAGAGCCTCCCAAGTCCAGCTTCATGAGTGTGCCACCTGGGCAGTCACATGGGTCTCCGCATTGGGAAGGGCCCTATGATTGGTTTAATGCCTTATTGTCACTATCTTGAGATCTCAATATTTTGTACAAGGAGACCCATATTTTCATTTTGTGCTGGACCCCAAATTATGTAACTGTTGCTGCTGTCAAATAAGAACCCCTGGAGCATCCTGGTGCCTGAGTGGCTCAGTCAGTTGAGTGTCCAACTCTTGATTTCAGCTCAGGTCTCCATCTCAGGCTCGTGAGTTTGAGCCCCAAGTTGGGCTCCATGCTGTCCATGGAACCTACTTAAAAAGGAAGAAGAAGAAAGAAGGAAGAAGAAGAAGAAGAAGAAGAAGAAGAAAGAAGAAGAAGAAGAAGAAGAAGAAGAGGAGAAGAGAGGAGGAGGAGGAGAGGAGAGGAAGAGAGGAAGAAGAAGAAGAAGAAGAAGAAGAAGAAGAAGAAGAAGAAGAAGAAGAAGAAGAAGAAAGGAAGAAAGAAAAAGAAGAAGAAGAAGAAGAAGAAGAAGAAGAAGAAGAAGAAGAAGAAGAAGAAGAAGAAGAAGAACCACCACCACCCCTGGAGAGTCTGAACCCAGGTCTGGGCAACAGTTCTGAGCTATTCTTTTGGGCACATCCCCTTCTTTTGATCTCACCTCATGCCTGATTTCAGATGAGCCATGAGGAGATGGAGAAAAGTTATCTCATGCTCTAGGCAGAATGGCAAAGAGGTGATCAGTATCCCCACCCCTGCCACAGAGCTGTCACTGTGTCACCAATGGCATACACTGGCAAGAACAATCTGCAAGGGTCATAGGCAGCAGGAAGCATGTCATGGAAGGCAAATCAGAACACCCAAAGGTGGACAGGGGAGGCCCCAGCCTCAGGGGCAGGTGCCTGCTACATAGGACTGGGGAAGAAGTAAATGAGACTTGCATTTGTGACTTAAGCACTGTGTTGAACAGTCAGCTTTTGTTGGTTATCAGTTAATCATAGGAGTCATTATTATTAATATCTAATTATAAAATATGGGAAATGCAGAACAAAAATTACTTGTGATGCTACTGTTTCATAACCCATATCTTAAATAAAAATGGAATTACTCTCTGAAAAAATATATATATACAGTTGACCTTTGAACAATATGGCTTTCAACTGCACATATCCATTTATATGTAGATTTTTTTTTTCAGTAAATACCATATAGTACGGTATGGCATTTCCCTATGATTTTTCCTAATAACATTTTCTTTTCTCTAGCTTACTTTATTGGAAGAATACAGTGTGTAATACATACAGGATGCAAAATATGTGTTAATCAACAGTGCTATCAATAAGGCTTCCAGTCAACAATACACTAGGATGTTAAGTTTTGAGGGAAGTCGAAAGTTATATGTGGATTTTCAATTGTGCCGGGGTCAGCACTCCTAACCACCACCACCCCCCGCCATTGTTCAAGGTAGGCTGTAAATATTCATAGCTACCTCACAGGCATTTTGTCATTCACATTTCACCCTCATTTTAAAAAAATATTTTATTTATTTATTCATGAGAGGGATCCCTGGGTGGCACAGCGGTTTGGCGCCTGCCTTTGGCCCAGGGCGCAATCCTGGAGACCCGGGATCGAATCCCACGTCGGGCTCCCGGTGCATGGAGCCTGCTTCTCCCTCTGCCTCTGTCTCTGCCTCTCTCTCTCTCTCTCTCTCTGTGTGACTATCATAAATAAATTTTAAAAAATTTATTTATTCATGAAAGACACACAGAGAGGGAGGCAGAGACATACACAGAGGGAGATGCAGGCTCCTCACAGGGAGCCCAATACAGGACTCCATCCTGGGACCCTGGGATCATGCCCTGAGCCAAAGGCAGACACTCAATCACTGAACCACCCAGGTGTCCCTCACCCTCATTATTTTTAATGACTATATAGTATCCCATTGTATGAACATGAAAATTCATTATAATTCTGAAATGTTGAAGCTTATTAAAAGGCACAGAGAATACCATAACAAAAAATACGTGTGTATGTATCCATCATCCATATTTACTAAATGCTAGCATTTTGCTTTTAAAAAAAAGTCTTGAAGGAGCCTTCTCTGGGGCATGTGAGTGGTAATTCCAAGGGACCTCTCAGAGATAGATGGTATCTGCTGGAGAGATATGGGTGCAGACCCATGCTATTACACATTGGGAATCTGAAGGTTATCGTGGTTGTTTTGAAATCACAGGCCAGACAGTGTGGCACTTTGGTGAAACTCCATTATGTAGAAGAGTCAGTGGACCCTGAGAGACATTTTGTAACAGTCCAAGGCCACTCATCAAGCAAATAAAAGACAGAACTCCACCCCAGGGCATCTGACCCAAGGCCCTGAATGCTTCTGCATTATGGGGGCATGGCCCTCCCTTGACCCTGGGGTTCTCAGAAAAAGCAAGGCTTTAACTGGAGGCTGTCCCTTCTGATGGTGACTTCCCACAATTCTAGTGCAGCCTTGGTGACAATTTCAGCCTGGCCCGGGACAAACAGTAAAGCAGAATCCATGCCAGTGGGGGACATTCATTCGCAATGCAGATTCAAGACTCTGCCTTCTGAGCTGTCCAGATGCCATTGGAAAGTTAGCTTACTGCAGTGAGTCACCGCTAATTGGGTCTCAAGGGCAGAGGAGCCAAGCAACATTACCTCCTAGGGATTTGCTTCCATGAAACCCAACTGCAGGATAGCAACCCCAGGAAAGAAAGCCTAAACTTAACTGCCACCAACACCACTCTGGGGAAGACTCCCCCTTACTTTACCTCTACTTTCTCTCTCTTTTGTCCTCATGTCTCACTGCGTTTTAAGAGAAAATACTTTACTTCTCCATGGCTCCTACTTTCACTTGCCAGGGGTTTCAGCGGAAGATCACGAGGTCTCTCAGGTTTAGTCCTTCTGCTTTTCTGGCTTTATTATTAATCTTGCAAAGGCAGTGTGAAATTTTGAAATGAGGTCATCGTCTGAACTTTGCAATATTTCCAATAACCAGAGGGCTGGCACCGGGCTGTATGTCTGAGACCAGGAGCTATGACCTTTTGCTTCCTTGTCACAGAAACCCTCACTATCCTTGGCAGAGGACAGCACTCTGCATGGGAATACCAGAAGGAAGCTCTTTGTGGCTACTTTTTCAATGGCAACCAATGGCCATATCCTTAAATAACACAAAGGCACCATTGTGCATTGGTTTTATTGGGGAAGAAAAATAATATTAAAATAAAAAGAGATGCATAGATTTGTCAGTTTAGTATAGAATGCTACATAATGCATACCAGTTCGCCTGATGACCTGGCTTATTAACATGAAGGCAAGGAAAGTATGTCAAGGGGTGTTAGGAACCCCTAAGCCATGTTATGCAAGTATATTCCTCCTTAGGAGAAAAAAGGCAAATAATGAGCTGTGTAGCCTTGGTGGCATTAGTAATACTCCATTGCTTCAGTAAGGTGGCAGGTACATGGGTGTTTGTTTCATTATCTTTTATAACATATGTATATATGTTATATAGACGTATCAAATACTTTGTAACTTAAAATGAAACAGTAAGCTAAAAAAAGACAGGATGGAGGACATCTGGGCTTGCAACACAGAAGATAGGAAGCTGATGGGAAGGGATGTGGGAGGCTTCAGAAACTCCCCAGGATGGAATTTTTATTCTGGAACCCATAGTAAATACCTCCTCTCTACTGAAGTAGATTCTCTACAACACAAAGGTTTAGAATGTCTCTTCTCCATTTGTCTCTTTGTTCTTAGGAACAAAGTCTTACCCCTTCTTTGTTACATGTGCTGCCAAAACCAGCACTCTTACTGTTTTAGTTCTGAACTTGTCCTCAGAGATTCCGTCAGCAGAACTGAGTCTATCACCCTTTCTGGATGCAAGAACTACACACCCTCAAAACAGGGTCATGTGAGTTTGTGATCACAGTGGGCTAGTTTAAGGAAAGGCTGCTGGGCAGGGGGAATTTTATTGAAGGGTCACTTTTCCCAGTTGATGTAGGGCTGTGAGTCCCCCATGAACACAACCTTAGCGTCTCAACGAATACGATTACTGGAGGCCTTTGGGGACCACATCAACTGGGATGTAGCAGAGAGTATCCATGTCCAGAGAACAGTGTGAACAAGATCAGTACAGTAGCAGCCAGTCCTTAGTCCACATGTGACTACCAGACCTGAACAAAGCATCAATCAATTTGTAGGAGATTATACACACACACACACGCGCACACACACACACACACACACACACACAGCCCAAACCATATCAGCAGAAAGCTATCAATTGTCCTCTTAGGAAACCTGTCTACTATTATGGCTTAAGGGTGCTCAAATGTCCTTTCTTTTTCTTTTTTTTTTTATACCCTCCCCCCGCGCCCGCCCGCTCAAATGTCCTTTCTTTTATGAAATTAGGGTCATAACAGATAGCTTAGTAGAAACTTTCTTAACCAAACCCTCTCTTAATCCACGTACTAGATTAGCCAACACTCTTTAATCCCTGGACAACTACACGCACTGATTATAATTATGTCAGTTAATCCATTTATAAACTAATCAATTAAAAATGCAAACAAAAAATGCAAACAAAAAGGATATTGACCAATGACATAATGTGTAAACAAAAAAGAGAACAGACATTTCTGCAAAAACTAGATTGAATACTTTGGAAAGACACAATAAAAGCATATGATTTAAAAAATTCTGTCAAAAAAGAAAAGGCTAACTAAATTAGGAATTAGTGAGAGAACTCACTCATGAAATATTGGGAGGAAAAACATATCAACAAAGAAAGGTTTTGCAATCTGATTGCTTCGTAAGTGTCTAGAATGTCTTGCTCCATGTCAGGGAAACTGGAACAAGCATTCTGGGACAATACAATGTGGGCGGTTTGTGCAGAAACAGCAATGAGCTCTTTCTTCAGTAGACCCATAAGCAAAGATAGGACTTAGGTCTACATCAAAACACTAGCAAATTACCACACATTTAGATATTTTGAGTAGAAAGAAGTCACTTAGGGACACCTGAGTGGCTCAGTGCTTGAGCGTCTGTCTTTGACTCAGGGTGATCCCAGAGTCCCCGGATCGGGTCCTACATCAGGCTCCCTGCATGGAGCCTGCTCCTCCCTCTGCCTGTCTCTGCCTCTCTGTGTGTCTCTCATGAACGGATGAATAAAAATCTTTTTTTAAAAAAAGTCACTTAAAGAAAGAATATGCTTCTTTTACAATTCCCTGAGTTAACCAACTTTTTCAATGATCTGACCGATTTTCAATTCCATTTACATTGGAAAAGAATGCACCTACCTGGTAGAAGAGAAGGCTGGCCACAACACCAATCCCTCCCAATCTAAAAATAAATTTTTTACATGATATCAACTGATTCCGGCAGTCTGGCCTTTCCAAGGCTTAGTGACTATAAACTCTATCTCCAAGATGTCAGGCAAAGGTATAGGCTTTCAGCCTCACTTCAATCCAACATTTATCTTAATCATGTATTTTGAAGATTACCAGCCCAGTATATTTTTCTCCCTCAACTGACCCTAAGAAGGCTCCATCTTCTGGAAGCCAGTAACATGCATACAGTTGTCAAAAGGATACTGTCCCAACACTACATTTCCAAAAGTAGGATCTTTAAATATTAATAACTTAAAAACCAAAGGAGGGAAACCCCAGCAACTTTAGACAGGCTATAAATAATTAGGCATTCAGTCGGAGCTGAGTGGTTAAATATCTGGGATTTGTCTTAACCGAATGTGCTTTCCTAGAACCATACAGCAAAATGGCACATGTCACTTTCAATTCAGACTACAGAAACCACATTTGAACTTCCTCACTCTTACAGTAAAGGTGCTAGTCCAGCACCCAAAATCTGCCTTAGCAAAATCTTCTTTTTTTAAGATTCTATTTATTTGACAGAATGAGAGAGAGAGAGAGAGCTCAAGCAATAGAGCAGCAGGCAGAGGGAGAGGGAGAAGCAGGCTCCCTGCTTGACATGGGGCTTGACCCCACGACCCCCAGATCATGACCTGAGCCAAAGGCAGATACTTCACAGACTGAGCCACCCAGGCACCCCTGCCTTAGCAAAATCTTTATGGAGCAGCCGGATATGGCTGAGACAACCGCATGATACCAATCTATAAACATTATGAAAGAGTTTCCTTTCAAGCTAAGCTGCTTGCATATGTTTCCCTCCCTTCCCCTGGCCCTGACTACTTCCCCCCAGCACTCTCTAGACTTCAGTTGAAGCTTGAATAAATTGGACTGGATGCAGGGCAGATCCCTGCGGTCATGACCCAAACCTGAAGAACCCGAATGCTTCCCGGGAGGACCACCAATCAGAAATCTGCTCCGTCCAGCTGCAGAATGTAGAATGGACTGGACAGCTTTCACAAGTGTCATGAGCTAGTCAACCCCACCGCTCAGGACATGAAAAAGTCCCTTTTCAGATAGCCACCAATCCAGACAGCTGGAAGTTTGGATAAAAACATTATTGCCACTGATATAACCGGCAGACATCTTTTTAGAAGCTTGAATAAGGCAATTAAAAGTGATCAGAATGGATCTGTCTTTCTAAGTGGATTTACCTTTCCTCAGCTCAGCTAGGCTGCCAGAACCTTCCATCTCCAGCCCATATCGACTGTGTAGACAAATGGATAAAAGCAGAAGCGACCGGACTCCTCCAGTCAAACCAAACTGAGCTAAGTTCTAGTCTTCCCTGTGTTTCTAGATTTACATCAGAACTGTCAAGGCACTAAACTTCAGTAGTTTCTGTGATAGATGAATTCCTTACTATCCAGAATAACCATGTACTTACAGGTTCGATTTGGTGGCTGGCTGCTTAAAAACTCAGCAATAAAGCCACTTTATGCACAATAGCTAAAATGTCACAGCAATGCACTGGCCCAATGTTTTCTGTTACTCTAAACACTTTGACTCACCCTAGGTTTGCTCTGCTTTGAGCTTTTTCACTTAAAGATCCTTCTGTAGCTACTTCTTGCTCTGGGTTGAAAGCAGTCTCACAGACCCAACCAGCTTAAATGAGCAGCCCAATAATATTTAAGTTCACCTAGGTTCTGTAATTTCTGCAGGGTGGTACAGCTCATGCGATTCTAGGTAATCGGGACACTTGGGTGGCTCAGCGGTTGAGTGTCTGCCTTTGGCTCGGCATGATCTCGGGTCCGGGTATGAGTCCCACATCGGGCTCCCTGAGTGGAGCCTGCTTCTTTCTGCCTATGTCTCTGCCTCTCTCATGAATAAATAGATAAATCTTAAAAAAAAAAAAAAGACAGAGAGAGAGAGAGAGAGATTCTAGGGAATCATCTTTCAGGGAGTGGAGAGCAGAAGCAAAGAGCAGTGGACATCCACCAAGGCTGCCACACCCAGGCCACCTGGGATGTCTGTAGCTGTGACAAGTCAGGCAACCCTGGGGAGGACACACTAACAGCAGCCCATAACCATACCTATGGCTCCTGTACCACTGAGGCACCTGCCTGTAGCCCAAGGCTAGCTCGTCATGTCTTCCCAAACCATGACTCCTTTCCCTGCTGCTTCGCCCCAACCCCCAGCGAAAGAGACCTAAGTGAAGTATAATAGACCTTTGTCCTCTAGGCAGGAGGAAGCATGACTCCTTCTCTTTCCCCTGGCTTCAGGAAGGCAGAAAGAAATTTCTCCACTTCACGTTTTTGGGAGTTTGAGGCTGAAATTCCTTAGATGCTCCAGGTGGCCTAGGATCCCCTTCCTAGAACAACAGACATAGGTGTCCTTGCTCCTGAAAGCCTGCCCTGTGTCCTCACATCTGGACCATTGTGTTATTTATTCATTCAAAGCAACATATTAACATTCAAAAGCCCACAGTGTACGAGACCTTAAAACAAGACCGGGAGATCCAGAAGTGAATGAGACTGAGCACTCACCTTCAGGCAGCCTACAGCCTAGCAGAGAGGGGAAAACAATAAACCCACATGCCAATAAATAAGTTCATAAAGCAGTGCCTGCTATGAAGGAAGTGGAACAGGGTAACAGGGCAGAGAGAAACAGGGCAGAGAGAAATCGGAAGTGGTGGCAGGGGCTACAGCCATCAGGGTGTTCAGGGAAGTCTGCTCAAGGAGGGGACATTTGAGCTAAGATGTGATGATAAAAAGGAGCGAACTAGTCACACGTCTGTGCGGAGAACATTCTAGAAAGAAGACACAGCAAATGTCAATGCCCTGAGAAAAGAGTAAGCTTCATCCTGTCAGAAAGAGAGTGGTTAGAGCCGGAGTCATAGAGGCAGGCAGGGCCCCATGCATCCCCAGGACTTCCTGGGCTGCTGAGGAAGCCCCAGACAGTGATAAGCAGCAAGTGACCAGGTCTCTGCTTTAGGAAGTTCACTGGCTGCTGGAAGGAGAATGGACTCTGGGACCGAAAAGGTAAGAGGGTTGGCTGTGTAGACTCAGCTGGTAACCACAAAGACAATGAGCCATGCCAAGATTCAGGACATACTCTGGAGGGAGGGCTACTAGGGCTCTAGAACAGAGGTGGGAAGTCTGGCACCTGTGAATACTCACTAACTGTCCCTAAGCGTACACGCACACCCTCGTCCTGACACATGCTGTGCAGGACAGCGGCCCGGACTCCAGGCTCTGGAGCCCAAACACCCACGTTCAAATCTCAACTCATCCACTTGGTAAGTTATTGAACCTCCCTGGACCTCATTCCTCATCTGTAAAATGGGGGCAATGATAAAGATGCCCTCATAGGGTTGTTGTGAGGATTCAGCTAGCTACTAAGGGTAGAGCACTTAGGGAAGGCTCCTGCCACCTAGTGAGTCTGCTTCCTGTTGCTGCCGGAGCAAATTACCACATGTTTATTGGCTTCATTAATACATCAATTTATTCTCCTGCAGTTCTGGAGGTCAGAAGGACAAAATCCATTTCACTAGACTAAAGTCGGGGTATCGGCCAGGGTGGTTCCTTCTAGAGGCTCCAGGAGACAGCCCATTGCTTGCCTTTCCTGGCCACATCACCCCAGCCTCTGTCCCTGTCATCGGCCGCCTTCACCTCTTGTGAACTTCTTGCCTGTCTCTTGCACATGGACCCTTATGATTAAATTTAGGGCCCACCTGGAAAATTCAGAATACTCTCCCCATATCAAAATCCTCAGCTTCATACATCCACAGAGCTCCTTTTGCAGTGTTCACAGATTCTGGGGATTGAGACACAGATAACTTTGGGGGCCATTATTCAGCCCACCACACATGATAAGCAATAAATAAAGGTCAATTATTGTTATTATCATTCTTACTCTCTTGGCGGCTCCAGAGCACATCCCCAACCCCCTTCCCAGCTGTATGGGAGAAAAAGGGATGGAGAGAGACCCCCATCTACCTCCTGAAGGCTGAAAGCCCCCTGAGACCAGGCCCCAAGCCCAGGTGGGGCTGGGGGTGATGCTAGCTGAACCAGGCCAAGGCTCCAGTCACCAGTTGACTCCCATGAAGTGACTGGGGGCAGAAAACAGACAAAAGCAGGAATATGCTCACAGGCCTCGTGTGGGTTAGAGAAGGGGGCCTGGAGCTCAGACTAAGGTCTCTTAATGGCGCTGTACTCCATAGGCTCTTGCTGGCTCCTGCTGGGAACGTGGGTATCGGGGCGACCCATGTTGCAGTAGGTTGCCTCCTGATTCAAAAGCTCCCAAGACAGAGCTGCGTAGGAAATGTCCTCCTTCGAAAGAGGGGCCTGTAATAAAGATGCACAAGGGGTCAGAGAGGCAGGCAAGAGGCTTTGGCCATGGACGGAGGAGGCCCTGGGTGAGGTGGGGGCACAGAGCTCTCAGGGCTTCTGAATGCTGCTCCTATACCCTCCAGTCCTTCTCCCTTCACCCTGCCAGCTCCCTGAGCTCCAGGCACAGCTGAAGACCCTCCCTCAACTCCATACCAGGGGATCACAGTTCACATGGAATTCCAGATCATTCAGCCTGTCCAGATCTCTGCTGCCAAGCATGAGGGCCATGTTTAATGGGACTCTGAGTCCCCAGGGCTCAGGCCTGCTATGGAGACACTTCCAAAAGCTGAAAGTCTGGGGGAGCTGGACAGGCAAGTCTTTCCATGGCTGTGGCTTGGCCCAGCACCTGCCCCTCCTCCTCCACATCCCCAGGAGCAGGAGAAAGCCCATCCTCAAAGCGGGGGCAATGGCAGATCTGGCTCCAA
This sequence comes from Nyctereutes procyonoides, assembly GCF_905146905.1. Taxonomy (NCBI): domain Eukaryota; kingdom Metazoa; phylum Chordata; class Mammalia; order Carnivora; family Canidae; genus Nyctereutes; species Nyctereutes procyonoides. The sequence goes on from NW_026575020.1 coordinate 54,669,458, forward strand.
GCCCCATAGCTCCACCAAGTACACACCATGGTGACATATTCCACTTCCAGCTGATCTTCCAGGACAGAGAGGGAGGGCTTTGCACAGGCCTTCTTCTTGGAAGAGTTGCGGGAGGTTTGGGTTGGCTGCAGGGTCAGGTTTGCATAGCAGAGGTCCCCCTCCTGGGGCTGGAGCACCTTAGAAAGAAAGCCCAGGTCCTCTTCCCTGGAGGGACACAGACTCTGTGCTTCCCTGGGTTTCCCTCTCTCAGCTTGCTCTGCAACCTCCACACCCGCTCCCTTCCAGCCCTCCCCACTTCAGGCTGTTTCCAGCATCCACTCCTCATCCTCCCAGGCCCTACAGGTGGGCTATGAGCACACAGACACTTGGGCACATAGTTTGTTTGATACATCTGGACCTCAGTGCTCTTCGGAGAAGGAAATGAGGATGAAGAGAAAGGAGCTGTCTGGGGTCACTGGTCCGACCTTGGGGACTCTCTTACCTGCTCTGGGGACATCTCAGCAGCTAAAAGACAAAAACAATCAGAATGAGAAAGCCTGTCCCTAGACTTGCAGGGCCCCCAGGTCTGGGGAAGAAAAATCTGGACGAAAAGAGGTGACTTAAGCTCCAGGTGACTTAGACCTGGTTCTAAATCTGACTCCTCAAATGACATGCTCTGTCACACTGGTCACTTCACCTCCCTGAGCTTCCACTTCTCCACCTGAGAAATAAGAAGACCTCGCCCATCTCCCCCACATCATAGAACAGCAATCAGGGCCCTGTCACCAATCAGTGCCCCCCAAGGATAATGTCCCTGCTGTGCAATTGCTGGCTCAGACTAACTTCTGCCAGAAGTCCTGCCTGGAATGCCCCCATTTCTCTACTGGATTGGTCATTCGGGAGTCAACTCAAAGTCACACTTGCCTTCCCAGCTTCCCAGGGTGCTGAATCCCTCCCTCCCCAGCTCCATGGCACTTGATTTATGTCTGTCTGGTCGTCTTTTTCCCATTGAATTTCGCTTCAGGTGGACTATGGTCTGCTGGGCGGCTGAGCCAGTCCCCTCCTTGCATAGCTGGTGCTTGGTCATGTCCAGCACACGAGTGCCCCATCCAGATTGCTCTCTGAGTGGGGTACGCCAGCTGGGTCAGCGCCTCATGGACCAGCTTTCAAGGGCTTCTGGTTCCTGTTTCTCCCTGCACACCCAACCTTCCACTTTAGAGACAACAAAGAAACAAGAAGTTCTTTTCTCCTGATTTTTAGTTTCAAAAGCCTAGCTACTGAGAACTGCAGAGCTAAGTTCTAAGAACTTAGCTTGCAGATAGACACTAGGGAGGAGATGTGATGAGCAAGAGTGGGCTGCCCCTCCTCTTTTACCATGCTGTGGCATGGGTGCACTTACCATGAGAATGTGGAAACAGAACCAGCCAACAGCCCCATACTCCCACCCAACCCAGCCTCAGGGCAAGTCAGCCATATTTGATCACCTTTCTTCTGCTGCTTCATGATTCTCAAAGTCAAGAGTGAGGCTGCCACCAGGAGAAGCAGCAACACAGCCAAGATGGTGGGAATCAGGATGCTGAGCGTCATGGCATTATCCCTGGAAACAATAAAAGAACACCATGCACCCTGGCCCACCTCTTGCTTCTGGGCCACACCCCAGGCACCTGGTAGCAGAGAGGGCCACATACCTTTTGACCTGCAAGCCTGTGGTTTCTAGCCTGGGAACCCCACTCCTGGGTACCCTCAGAGATGGTAAAAAAAAAAAATTAAAGGAGAGGAAGGTTCCACAGGTTTCTGCGGGTATAGACACCTGACAGAAATTGTATGGTGACAGGCTCTGGGAAGGTCTCTCTGCTTGTACATTTGCCCCTGCTGTACTGGATTAAAAAGTGTCCCCCATCCCCATAATTCATGCTCATTCAGAACCTGTGAAGGTGACCTATTTGGAAATAAGATATTTGCAAATGTAATCAAGTTAAGATGAGGCCCTACTGGATTGAGAGGGGTCCTAACCCAATGGCTGGTGTCCTTACAAAAGGGAAATTTAGCTACACACAGATACGTGCAGGATGAAGGCCATGTGACAACAGAGGCAGAAATAGGGGTCATAGTGCTACAAGGCAAGGAGTGCCAAGGAAGCCCGGCAGCCACCACATTCTCCCTTTGAGCCCCAAGAAGGAACCAACCGTGCTGACATCTTGATCTCAGACTTCTGGCCTCTAGACTATATGTAAATAAACAACTGTTGTTGAAGTGGCCTGAGATGTGGTGCTTTGTCAAGGCAACCTGAGCAGACTAATGCAAAGACTATCTCTTATTCATCACTAGTCACAGAATTTATAGAATAAACTCATCAATCAGTGAATTAATTAACTCCATCTGACCCATTAATTATCTCTCCACTATAAGTTCCTGGAGGACAAACAGCTTGATTTATTCTGTTCATCCTGGTATTCTCTTGAAACCCCCAAAACAGTGATAGGCTTGAGTGGGGGCTCAATAATTATTTGCTGAATGAATGAATGAATCCATCTCATGCTGATCAAAGACCTTAATTGGTACTTATATATGGCTTTGATTCATAAAATGAGGAAATTCCTTAACTATTACTTATTAAAAGCAGATTGGTAGAAAGAAACTTTTGAAACAGAGGACAAAGGGAAGAGGGTTAGAGAGGGGGTCCTGGATGAGGGCCCCAGTCTCAATGGGGGAGCTCCCATTAGGATTCTGCAGGAAGGCCCAGCAGAAGGAGATGACAGCAGTCAAGAGTACCAAGAAGGAGATGGAAAGGGGACTCCCAGGTTCAAAATGCCACTTCGGCTGCATTGGCTGGGCAGGAGCCTAAGAGAGGCTCAGTTTCTTCCTCTATAAAATAGGCATTTGTACCTGCTTACTCGTCCTCATGAAGCAAGGTCCAAGGATTAACAGCCAATGGACAGAGAAGCCCTGTGTGAGCTGTCAGGTGTTCTCAAGATGGGACAAACCATCAGTACTGTTCCTGTCATAACAATAATTAAGGGAAATAGGATGTCCCCAAGCTCTCCCTGTTCTTCTGGTATTTGAACCAAGAGCCATCCCTGAGGCCCTACAACACCCGTGCCCCTACACAACCTGTCCATGCCATCCACACTGATTGTCTGCTCACCAGTCTCCTACCCTGCACTCTGAGTTCCAGGGGGAAACTCCATGTCTATACCTCCTGAGCTCAACAAGGAGCTGGCAATGCAGATGCTAACTCAGTAGAAATGAGATAGAAGAGTGAATGTGCCAATACATGTACACACTGTACTGGGTTCCAGGAGGAATGATCTGGGTAGGCTCCAAAGGACACTGTGGGGCTTGATAGCAAGTGGGAAGAGCCCCTGGCATTCTTGCCTTCTCTGTGGAGGCTAAGGGTCTGGGGACAAGCTCTGGCTGGCACTTGGGAGTGCAAAGCATTCTACCACTGGAGGAGTTTGGGCTAAGTAGGCCACAGGAAACAGCATACCGGAGCTGGCTTACCTGTCACTGGAGTGGGAGCTGGTCACAGTCGGGGGGTCTTTGGTCTCCGCTGGCGCTGTGGACATGTTGGCTTTTGAGGTGGTGGTGGTGGTGGTGGTTGATACTGTAGTTGGTGCTAGGCATACAGACCAGATTATACACTATTCAGCCTGCTAACCTGCCCACAGCCCTGCATGTGGCTGAGCTTGCAGGGAGCCTGGAGGTAACCTGGAGCTGGGCCGTGGGAAGGGCCTATCACCTGGACTGCTTATATCTCCCTGGCCACTAGGAGACTCAGCCTCAGAGGCAAGAAGGACTGGGTACAGGTCCAGGGAGGATGTTGAGCAGGCCCTGAAAGGATTAGAGGGTGCCTAGTGTTACCTCAGGGCAAAGGCAGCTGGAGTTCAGCTGGACTTGAAACACTCACTGCTTATGACAAGGCCTCTGCCAATGCCTCTGCCAATCTTACGCATCCAGAAAGGACAGGCAGGCCCCATGGCTAGCACTCCCAAAATCTGTGACTTCTAAGGTCAGGGCTACCCCTGAACAAACTCATAATGTTCTGTAAGAGCCTTTGCTTTGGGCAAGTTATTAATCTTCACAATAGCCAAACTGTGGAAGGAGCCTCAGTGCCCATCGAAAGATGAATGGATAAAGAAGATGTGGTCTATGTATACAATGGAATATTACTCAGCCATTAGAAATGACAAATACCCACCATTTGCTTTAACGTGGATGGAACTGGAGGGTATTATGCTTAGTGAAGTAAGTCAATCGGAGAAGGACAAACATTATATGTTCTCATTCATTTGGGGAATATAAATAATAGTGAAAGGGAATATAAGGGAAGGGAGAAGAAATGTGTGGGAAATATCAGAAAGGGAGACAGAGCATAAAGACTCCTAACTCTGGGAAACGAACTAGGGGTGGTGGAAGGGGAGGAGGGCGGGGGGTGGGGGTGAATGGGTGACGGGCACTGAGGGGGACACTTGACAGGATGAGCACTGGGTGTTATTCTGTATGTTGGTAAATTGAACACCAATAAAAAATAAATTTATTTTAAAAAAGTTATTAATCTTCTACAGCAAGGAGAATCACTTCTCAGCACCATTTTCTGGATTCGATGAGACAGTGAATGTGCTGTGCTTTGCAATGGTAACATGCCTCACAGGTTCAGGTAGGATCAGGGCTCTGTGGACTCCATGCTGTCCCCTTACCACAAGTGCCCTGTGAGCTGGTGCTGCTTGTCCAAAGTTCAGAGAAGCAGAGCCCAACAGACCCAACTCATTCAAACCAAGGCACCAAGATTTTTGAGCTGCCCCTCCCAGGAGCATGTGCATTCTAGAAGTATTTAGGAAGAGCACATCATCAAGCCCAAATGCGTATATGGCTTGTGATGAGATTTCAGGCACCAGAAATGCAGCCCTTTGACTGAGAAGGCCTTCCTGGACTTCAGGAATCAACCACAGCTCCCCCACTGTGCTGGGCCTCTTCCCTCTCAGACTGTGTATGGAACAGGGGCTAGGAAAAGCCACTATGAAGTCCCGGCCCAAACTCCAGAAAGAGCAGGGACACGTTGGCACCAGAGATCCAGGAAGTCATTGGCAGGAGTTGGAGTCTCTGAGACCCACACAAGAAAGTCCCTTTGGCCCATGGGCTGAAACTGGGACCTCCACCTTGATCTCTGTGGGCAACAGACTCAGGCACTACACTGTGCAGAGACCACCTGCCCAGAAAGGCTTGATCCTGTCCTGAAGGACATGACAGCAGCCATGAGAGCATCTAAGAGAAGCCCTGGCCTTCCCAACAAGGGGTCAGTTAGGTTTCTAAGAGAACTCAGGACTCAACCACCCTGTGTGACAGTCCCCTCCGAATGACACTTAAGTCACTGGAGAGGAACCTCAGGGACCAGGACAGAGGAGGCTCTGAAGACACTCTCTCTCTCTCTCTCTCTCTCTCTCTCTCTCTCTCTCTCTCTGTGTGTGTGTGTGTGTGTGTGTGTGTGTGTGTGTGTCTTACCTGGGTCAATGGTCACTTTAAGTTCAACCCCGAGGTCAGTTCCAGATCTCTCAATCCCACACCAGTAGGTGTCTGTATCAGTTTGCGTGAGCTCCTCCATGGTCACAGAAAAGGTGAAGTTTTTCTGATTGTCTCTAATTGACACCTTGTTTTTCTTTACCTTCTGCTCTGATCCTGTCGTTTGAACAAGGATATTGCACTTTCGCCAAATAGGTCCTCGACACCACCACTTACTGTAGGTCTTCCAAGTTGATACATAGCGACACTCCACAGTCAATGAGCCCCCAGCCAAGCCTCTGACAGCCTTTGGACCTGTGATTTCATATGAACCTGGAAGACACAAACCCAGGTGCCTGTTACCACCCCACCCCCTAAGGGCAGAGCCACAGCCTCATGCATCAGAAATAGCTCCAATAAACCCAAGTGCTTGATACGTTGAGTAACAGTCTAAGTGGGAATATACCTTCCACAAGACAGAACTTTGTCCTTCAAAACTCCACTGGGTGAAAGCCATCACAAAAATCCCCTAAGAGCACAACTATACATCTCAAAGAAACAAAAATGTCCACATTGAGGAATGACAGTTTCCTATAATATACTCCTCCAGCCACCCATGGCCAATGTCACCTGGAGAACAAATGACCCAGGCAAAGGCATGGCCCCAGTCCACTTCAGCCCATTGTCCTCATGCAAGGTGTGGGCTCTGTGGTATAAGATCTTTTCATTTTTCTAGAATAGCCATGAATCTGGATTTTGTCTATAGATTTCTCTATTCTGAAATCTATGTTTCATGCAGACATAGTCATACAATGTATGGCCTTTTGTATCTGGCTTCATTCACTTAGTGTAATGTTTTTAAGATTCATCCACATTGTAGCATGTGTGGGCACTGCAGTCCATGGTAGGGACAGGCCACATTTTGTTTATCCATTCATCAGTGGATGATATATGGGTTGTTTTCACTTTTTGGCTATTGTGAATAATGCTGCTGTGAACATTTATGTACTACTGGTATTTGCATGGAGATGTTTGTCAATTCTCTGGAGTACAGCATACCATAAGACACTAAAAAGATAAGTGGGGAGGGGAAGGGCTTCCAAAAGCATTGCTGGATCCTGTCACCTCTCCACCAGCTCCACTCAGGTAAATGCAGGGAGATGAAGAAAACAACATAAAATAACAGATCACTTCTTAAGCTACAAGAAAGTAGAAGAGTCTTTATAAAATCTCTGAATGATGGGATCCCTGGGTGGCGCAGCGGTTTGGCGCCTGCCTTTGGCCCAGGGCGCGATCCTGGAGACCCGGGATCGAATCCCACGTCGGGCTTCCGGTGCATGGAGCCTGCTTCTCCCTCTGCCTGTGTCTCTGCCTCTCTCTCTCTCTCTCTGTGACTGTCATAAATAAATAAAAATTAAAAAAAATATTAAAAAAAAAATCTCTGAATGAAAGGGAGCACTTTCGAGGTTTAAAAATTCATGGAAGACATCACACAAGAGTCAGTAAATTCGACCATATGTAATAAAAAATGTAACACTCAGACATACTGCAAAAAAAAAAGACTGAATGGAGGCAAAGAACAGACTGCAAGAAATATTTAGAACAAATAATGTAGAAAAGGATTAATAGTCATTTTTATGAAAGAGTGTAAAGATAAACACTAAGACTCCATTTAGAAAATTGGGAAGAGGCAAGAAAAGGCAAGTCACAATGAGGAAATTCAGGTAGATAATAAAATTGGAAGTGTTCCATTTAAATAATCTAGTAAACGAAAATATTTTAAAGTGGTGTCATTTTCACATATGAAGCCAACCAAGTTTTGTGACTACTATATTGCTGACATGGGTGACATGGCACAGACACTCATAGGAGCTACTAGTAGAGACATAACAGTTCCAACCACTACCAAAAGCAATGTAGCAATTATATTTCAAAATAATAATTCCCCTTGCTCCAGTGATTATATGTCTTGGATTTGGTCCTCAGGAAATGATCAGAGAAGCTAACAAAAACATATGCACCAAGGCTCATTACATAATTATTTAAAGAGGAAAATAAAGGAAACAAAGTCAACAGCCATCAATTAGGGAAATAAACAGACAATGAGATATAATGCAGACACTGATAATTATGCTTAGAAATACTCTTAATTATGCAGAAAATCCTCATATGAAGTGAAAAAAATTTAAATATCATATACCACATAATCTCAACTAACTTTTAAAATAGGCATAGAGGGGTTCCTGGATGGCTCAGTGGTTGAGTGTCTGCCTTCGGCTCAGGGCATGATCCTGGGGTTCCAGGATCGAGTCCCACATCGGGCTCCCCTCAAGGCGCCTGCTTCTCCCTCTCCCTGCATCTCTGCCTCTCTCTCTGTTTCTTTCATTAATAAATAAATAAAATATTTTTAAAAAATTAAATAAAATAGGCATAGAAAAAAAGATTAAAAGGAAATAAGTAAAAATATTAAATTAACATTAGGTTCTCTTGGGCATTAAAATCAGGGACATAAAAAAATAAAAAATAAAAAAATAAAAAAAATCAGGGACATAAGCATATTTTATTATTCCTAATTCTTCATTTATTTTCTGTACCCCCCTAAGTATCAACAATGAGCATTTATTACTTTCAAAATGATAGGGAAAAAAATACAAACTGGACAGACTGTTCCATAGCATAGAGGGTCACAGTCAGAGAAGGAGAAGGGACATTGAGGATGAGGTGAGGCCACACACAAAGAATGCAGCAGCCTCTGGACCATGGAAAAGTCAAAGAATCTGTTTGTCCCCCAAAGCCACCAGAAGAAATGCAGCCCTGGTGATCCTTTTGGACTCCGACTTCCAGACTGCAACATTATAAATTTGTGTTGTTTTAAAGCACTAAGTGTGCAATAACTTGTCCCAGCAGCCTTAGGAAACTCATAAGGTAGCATTAACCCATCTCACCTGAGCACTGGCCCTGGGTCCGACTCTGGAACTATCTGCTCCACTGGTTTCTTAGAACCATCTGTCCAGAGGCCCCCTCCCACCAACCTTGGCAGAGTACCGGTCCTGTTGTCTGCACCCTCCTGACACAGAAGGCAGCCCTGAGCCCCAAAGAGCAGCATCCTCTGCAGGCAGGCATGGTTACTCACAGACTAGTTGATGGAGAGTAATCCTAGATGAAAAAGAAGCTGAGCCCCAGGGGGAGGTGACAGACTCTCCATCAGGAGTGACAGGACTGCACCCCAACTCCAGCACAGCACAGGACATTTGCCAGCCTCTGCTCTGGGCCAGCACACTTGGGTCTTGTCCATGTCCGCCACCATTTATGGTGAGGTTGAAGTTGGACAAAGCAGCTAGATTTTCTCTGAAAATATAGGATGATTAAAAATCTCTGCCTTGGGCAGCACAGGTGGCTCAGCGGTTTAGCGCCACCTTCAGCCCAGGACATGATCCTGGGGACCCGGGATCAAGTCCCACATTGGGCTCCCTACATGGAGCCTGCTTCTCCCTCTGCTTGTGTCTCTGCCTCTCTCTCTCTCTCTGTGTGTCTCTCATGAATAAATAAATAAAATCTTTTTTTAAAAAATATCTTCCTTTCTTACAGAAAGTGAAGGCTATAAAGCCCAGTGGGAGCTCTGGTTGGTATTTGCTTCTTATATACCTTTAAAACAACAAACTCTTTAGGAGCAGGAAGCAGTGCAGGGTAAATGGGGTGCTTGTTATGGGAAGTTCAGTGGGAGAGGCTAGGGAGGGGGTATGAAGGTTCACAGCCCAGACCAGGTTCCTGATAGACACACAGCTGTGCCTCTGGCTTCCCACTGGTGTTCCCACTCTGCCTTGGTCATGCACACGCACACACCAGAGCTGCTCTCACATCTGCTCACCAAGTTCCCCTGTTTCCAGATGTCAAGGGAAAAAAAGAAGTAGTCCTTGATGTGCACTCACCACCCTACTGATTTGCCTCCTAATGGCTCACCCAGAGTCTGCCCTCTCCATTCCCATGACCCATTCCCAGCTTTGCCTTTCCCAGCCTTGTGGTCCTGGACATGTCACTTTCTTCCCCTGAGATTTATCCACCCAATCTGCCCCCACCAGGCTGTTCTGAAGCATGCCACAAAGCGCCATAGCCCGTCCATTCTTTGGGCCTGTCCAGGCCAGACTCGTGGCCCTATCACAGCCTTCCTGCTCACTGTTTCCTTCCTGTGCCCAAAAAGTTGCCCCCAATCCTAAGGCCTGCTCCTTCTCGTCCTACAGGCCTCTGCTCAGATGCCTCCTCTCAGAGGCTCCTTGCGGCCCACCCCATCTACAAGCACCAGCCCCTGCCCCCTGAGGCTCACTGTGTCCGGTCACCTAGCTCGGCTCTCCTCGCAGCATGCACCACTTATTGGAGGTATCATTTTCATTTCTCCGACCAAGGGGGTGGATGACCAAATTGAACCAAGCAAAAGACTCACAAATCATAAAGGGCTGCCGCCTTGCCGTGAACACCTTCTTCCAGAGCCTCAGAGTCTCACAATGCCAAATGCTACTGGGAGATTTTTCTCAGGAGAATTCTACTGCTCCTGAGGCTTCCCTCTGATCCTTGGTTATGTTCTTATTGACATATGATTCCCATACCATACAATTCCCTCTTTCAAAGTGTACAGCTCAATGATTCTTAGGGCTTTCACGAAGCTGCTCAACGTTCACTACACCTAATTCCAGAACATTTTTATCACCCCCAAAAGAAATGCCTCACTCAATTAGCAGTCACTCTCCCTTACTCCTTCCCCCAAGCCACTGGCAACCACTAATCTACCTTTTGTTTCTATGAATTTAGGTATTTCAGATATTTCATAGGCATAGGATCATAGGATATATGGCCTTTTGTGTCTAGATCCTTTCACTTAGCATAATGTTTCCAAGGTTGGTCTGCGTGGTAGCATGTGTCAATATTCATTTGTTTTTATGGCTGACTAATATTCCATTGTATGAGTATGCCACATTTTATTTATTTATCCACCAGTTGATGTATATTTAGGTTGTTTCCAGTTTTTAACGATTATGAATAATGTTGCCATGATCATTTGCATACAGGTTTTTACATAGACATATGTTTTCAATTCTCTTGTGTATACATCTGGGAGTGGAATTGCTGGATCATGTGGTGACCACATGTTTAACATTTTGAGGAATGTCAAATTGTTTTCTGAAGTAGCTGCACCATTTTACATTCTCTCTCTCTCTCTCTCTCTCTTCTTTTAATATTTATTTATTCATGAGAGACACAGAGAGAGAGAGGCAGAGACACAGGAAGAGGGAGAAGCAGGCTCCATGCAGGGAGCCCAATGCAGGACTTGATCCCAGATTCCAGGGTTGCGCCCTGAGCCAAAGGCAGGCGCCCAACCACTGAGCCACCCAGGCATCCCCACCATTTTACATTCTCATGAGCAATGGATGTCCTCTCCAAATACTGTCAAGAGTCTCAGTGTTCAGTTCTATGACAAAGAAAGATGGGGAGTATACCAATCATATTTTTTCCTCTCCATGAGATACATTCACTCATTCAGCTAATACTATTTGTTTAATCTATAGACAAATAGTATATTTTGCAGGTGCAAAAATCCCTGCCTACCTAAAGCTTACATTCTCTCAAGGGGGGGGGGGAGGGAGGAATCAGACAGTAGAGAAAAATAATACAAGAGAAATGCAATTTTAATGAGGTTTCTTACCTATAAAGGCCTCATTGAGAATCAAAGACGTGCAGAATGTGAAGGACTGCAACCTGTGGCTATATGAAAAATGGCATTCTGGGCAGAGAGAACAGCAAGTACAAAGGCCCTGAGGCAGGAATGTACTTAACATGGTCAAAGAACATCTAAGAGACCGTTTTCACTGCAGTGGGTTGAGCCGAGAGAGTAGAGTAGAAGAGGCAATCGGGAGGTGATGAGGTGAGAGAATCAGGTGATGCACCTTTTAGCTTCTGTAAGGACTCTGTGTTTTTACTCTAAGCATAATCAGAGGTCATTGGAGGGTTTTGACCAGAGGAAAGACAAGATCTGGCTTGCACTTCATTATGGAATATGAGAGAAGAGATGAATGACCCTAGGTTTTGCCTGAGCACCTAGAAAAGATGGAGCAGCCCAACACAAAGATGTGAAAGAAAGGAATTTGAAGTAGAAGATATGCTCAGGTCACATTTGAATTGTTAGCATCTTAGCGAAGAGTTGAATGGGCAGTTGACTCAAAGATTCTGGGGTCCAGGGTGATATCCAGGCTAGTGATACATCAGGCATCGTCTGGATAGAGGTGATATTTAAGCCAAGAGAGGAGAAAAGATCAAGAAGAGAATGGCTCTAGAAAGAGAAGCCCAAATCAAGTCCCGTGGCCCTCCAGCATTTCCAGGTCAAGAAAAAACCCTTAATTTTTAATCAAAATGGTATCCATCAACTTACAATTTCCTTTCACCACCCTGCACCCTCATCTCAGCCCCTCAGCAACTTCTATTATTCCTTCTACCCCAAAGACGTAGAACCACATCTCCCTCACTGTCTGGCAAACTCCTTGGTTTCCTTCCTCCAAAGCCACCTCTATCTTCCCTCCTTCCATTCCTCATACGGCATTCTCAAAGGGTGACAGTGCAGGAGCAAGGGTTCACCAGCTCTCCTGAGCAACCAGGGCTCCTCTAGACAAGGGGGTCCCATCAGTCTGTACATTTGGAATTATCAGCCCCTGATAATACTACCCAGTCTTATGCAGGATAAGGAATGGGGTGGATGACACACACAGACCCACTACTTAGAGAAACTGCTTAGAAACGGACCCTGCCAGAAAGGGAGACAAAACATGAGAGACTCCTAACTCTGGGAAACGAACAAGGGGTGATGGAGAGGGAAGTGGGCAGGGGGTGGGGGTGACTGGGTGACAGGCACTGAGGGGGTCACTTGATGGGATGAGCACTGGGTGTTATGCTGTATGTTGGCAAATTGAACTCCAATTTAAAAAAAAAAAGAAAGAAACGGAGAACCCTGCTTCTCAGCAGGACCCTTTGCTGGGCCCTTACTCCTCCCTCCACCAGCCACTTCATCCTGCCCCCAAAGCTCTTCTCTAGCACAGACCCAGGACTCACTCACCTGCAACTCGGAAGAAAGGGAGGAAGAGCAGTAGCAGGTACATTCTCTCTTCTCACAAGTCCCGCTTGGTGAAGCTAGTCAACTCCGACTCAGCTCCTGTATCATCCAACCCTTCTGCTTTCCCCACTTTTGCACTTCCTCCTTCAGCCACTTCTCACTGATGAGTAAGCAAAAAGAGGAAGGAGATAGAAAGGGTGAAATCTCAAGGCAACAAGCAATGCAACAAGTCTCAGTGATCGTAAATAAGCTTTTGAGAAATACCTTCCTGTCTTCAGCCACAAAGGATTCTCTAAAAAAGAGGACTTTGCCACTCCTTCCAGGCCTTGAGGAAATTTGCATAGACCCAATGGATGGGGCTGGCTCTTACCCAATCCTTCCTCTGTTGGGAAGACTAGGCAGAGAGAACCCAGTTATATCACAGAGGTCCTGGAGAGCCGAGGCTGAGGGACAATGACAAAAACATGGAATTTCAGGCATAGCTTTGGGAGCCTAGAACATCAGGAGTTCACCTGTTGGGGAACTTGGGCCAAAGCCCAGAAGCCAGAGGAGAGATTCTAGACCAGAAAGTGGAATGAGGAGGTAGACAGTATCAAATCCCAGATGGCAAAGAAAGGAGTTCAAAGAGTAGGGGTATGTGAGTAGGGACCTACTGGTCCAATGGGCAAGAGGGGCCTCTGTCCTCAGAACATACTAGAAACTCTCGTTGTGGTGCCCCAGACCACCAAGTAAGAACCTGTGGCTATTGATACCAGCCTCCAGAAACTTTTCAGTTATATAAGGGGCTCCTTCCTAAAGAAAACTGCTCATTGCTCATAGCTATTACCCCCTCTCTCCCCACTCCCCACCTTATAATAACTACCTATGGAAGTAGGAAGAAGGTCAGTGCCAGCTTTGTCTGTCTTACTCCTTCTTTCTGACAACTTTGTGTCCATCCCCTACCTGCCCCATCAGGATCCCAGTAAGCCCCAAGGTGGAGCACAGAAACTAGGGAAAGATAGGACCCTTTCTCAGATTTTGCCCCTGGAGCCACTTTTGCTAAGTGTCACACACACTTAAGTGTCACATGCCATCTTGAGAAGTGAGTGAGTCCCAAAGAGGGGCATAAGCTCCTCACATCCTAATCAGAAATGAGTAGGTGTGTAGGAGGCTTATTTGCACACACACACAAAAACACAACAGTTGATAAGCCAAGTGTTTCCAGGATGTGGCCAAAGACGGCCTTCCACTTTACATATCTCCAGACCATAAAGTAAGATCAACAATTTTGGGTAAGGCCTCGATCAGCCCTTGGTCCTCAGTGCTCCATAAGCTTATCCTCTGCACTGTATAGTTAGGCTGAGAGACATCAGCCTTTTTTTTTAATGGCATTTTTTAATAATAAATTTATTTTTTATTGGTGTTCAATTTGCCAACATACAGAATAACACCCAGTGCTCATCCCATCAAGTGCCCCCCTCAGTGCCCATCACCCATTCACCCACACCCCCCGCCCTCCTCTCCTTCTACCACCCCTAGTTCATTTCCCAGAGTTAGGAGTCTTCATGTTCTGTCTCCCTTTCTGATATTTCCTACCCATTTCTTCTCCCTTCCCTTCATTCATTTGGGGAATATAAATAATAGTGAAAGAGAAGAGAAGGGAGACATCAGCCTTTGCAACAGGAACACTATTTGGCTTCCAGCAGAAATGACTGAGGAACAAGTTGGGACATCCCTGCAAAACGAAGGGACAAATGTTTTGAGTTGTGGGTAAACATTGCTTTCTTGGTCATACAGGATAAAGAATTACCAGCATCTGAGCTGCTCAAAGCCCTGCCTGTGGCCTGGCCCTCTGTTCCTGGGCCAGCTTACCCAAGTGTTAGGAGTTAGGCGGTCAGTTAGGTAGTCAGGGCCAGGGTCCCCAACAAGAAAATAGGGAGCCAGGATACCTAAGACAAGATCACACCAGCATCCTGTTTTACAGCTTAGACAGGACCACAACAGCATCCTGTTTAGCAGCCTCTACAGGAGTGACCTTTATAAAACATTCTGAGGCAAAAAGATTCACCATAAAATATGGGTCACTATCACAAGTTGAGGCAGTTTAGTCTCCAGATGTCAGCCCAAAAGACCATCAACACATGAACAATAACCCAATAGGTAGGTGGGTGCATGATCAGAGCCCTGATGGGCACACCTCAGTGGCCAATCCACAGGAGGCCCACACTCAGGATGCTCAAGATAGTTCCTCGAAAGTGCATATAAAAAAACCCTAGATTTGAACACACCAAAACGGCAACCCTCTCGGGTCCCTTCCCTCTCTTAGGAGGGAGCCCAATGCAGGACTCAATCCCAAGACCCCAGGATCATGACCCGAGTTAAAGGCAGACATTCAACCACTGAGCCATCCAGGCGTCCCAAGGATTCCCTTTGAGTCAAGAACATCATTATCTGAGTGTCTCTGAATGGTGGTAAGGTTGCTCCTCTAAACAAGCACCTCTGGGGACTACAGGGAAGTCAGGCTGTTCTGGAGCTTTGCATCCTCAAAAACCTACTGGAGGCCCTAGTCCTGGCTTGGTCATTAACTCCTGCATAAGTCAGCTCCCTCCCTAGGCTCCCATGTCCCCATCTGTGGAAGAAAGGATTGGGCGGCTCTTCTGAGGTTCCCTCCCCTAAAGCACCTGTGGATGTGTACGTGCACACACACACGCACAAGCATGAATATGAGTGCTTGTGGATGTGTGTGCATGTGTGGATGAACACGTGTGTGGTGTTTTCTTGTTTGTGCATAGGCATGTGTGGGAGCTGTGTACACATATGTACATTGCATGGCTAGCACTGTGTGTCCTCACATGTATGTTGTGTGTGTGTACACATGCTACGTATGCCATGGCAATTTGTGTGCACACATGTAGCGTATGTGCACGTATATTACATGTGTGTGTCGATGCATTGATTGGGTCTGGCTTGTAAAGCCTACCATCCTGTCTCCTACTTGAGAGGCTGAGACAGAAGCCAGCTGCCCTCTGGTCCTGTTCAGTGCTCACAATGAAGGTTGAACCTGATAGCCAAGAGTTAGTAAGACAGCACATCCTTGAGCTGGCTGGCAGCAGAGTATCTACTCCACGGCTATTTCTAAAACAGGCTCCTCCAAAACGCAAGAAGGTATTATCATAAACTGGAAGTCGATTTAACAAAGCAAGTCACTGATAGCACTAACCTTAACATTTTCCAGATCTAATGCCATTTTTCTGCAGTCTATGGAACGGGAAACTGAGTCTCAACCAAGTTCTTATCCAGGCACTCAGGCAGAGGCAAAGCTTATTTTTTAGAAAAACAAAGGTCTCCAAAGAGTGGGTTAACCCTCCGGAAAGATGAGGTGAAAGAGCTCTGCAATATTCAGGCCAGAGTGTGGGCTGCTTTGTCATTGCCCCCTCAGAAATCTAAGGTAACACTCACTGAAATCCACAAAGTGAAACTGCTGCCATTCAGGCTCCCTCTGCCCAGAGAATCTGACTTTTTTAAAGCACTGTTTAGTGGGCCATCTTTATTTGGAAGAAGTAAAATCAAGCATTTGTTCAGCAACAGTGAGGCTAGATTCTGTGTGTGCCTCTTTGCTTTTACCTGAGTCACCCAGCACAGGGTGCCTCCCTAACACATATACAGACGTACTTCTGTGCGTCCAATTACAAAGGAATGTGTGGGGATCCCTGGGTGGCGCAGCGGTTTGGCGCCTGCCTTTGGCCCAGGGCGCCATCCTAGAGACCCAGGATCGAATCCCACATCGGGCTCCCGGTGCATGGAGCCTGCTTCTCCCTCTGCCTATGTCTCTGCGCCTCTCTCTCTCTCTCTCTCTGTGACTATCATAAATAAATAAAAAATTAAAAAAAAAAAGAACCACAGCTTCTGTGGCTTCCTTCTAAAACAAAAAACAACAACAAAGGAATGTGTGTTCATAACAGAAAGAGAATGGAATATAAATGAACATAAAGAATGCATTTTAAATCACTCTTGACCCCCCCCCCACCCATGCAGAGACAACTGTTCTTTAATATATGAAGCTGTCTCCAAAACCAATGTTTTGTTCTTTTCTGTAGAAAAGCACTTTATTTCAGGTTAAGTAAAGGATCAACTCAAGTATGAATTTACTTCATCAATCAGTTTATTACACTTATTTTTAATACGGAAAAGTACAAAAAGAAAGCCTGGCCGACGATGTCCACTCTGCAATACTTCCAGTTAACACTTTTTTAAAAAAGTAATGCAAGCAATGTTTTTATAAAGAAGGAGAGCAGGAGGAGAAGGAGGAGGAGGAAGAAGAGAAGGAAGGAAGGATAAAAAGAGATAAAGAGAAAAGTAAAAGTATTCTCTTCATTCCCGAACCCCAAAGGTAGCCACAGTCAGCCTCTGCTGCCTCTCTAAAAAAAAAAAAAAGAAAAGAAAAAAAAAGTGTATGCATCATCAGCATATACACCCAAGTGAAGTCAACATAAGTCAGCACACAAACATACCTCTCTGCCCCTTCTTTTACTCCATAATATCATTTTTCCCAAACAGCACATAGAGATCTGTCTCATTCTTTAAAAAAAAAAAAAAATTTGGGATCTCTGGGTGGCGCAGCAGTTTGGTGCCTGCCTTTGGCCCAGGGCGTGATCCTGGAGACCCGGGCTCCCGGTGCATGGAGCCTGCTTCTCCCTCTGCCTGTGTCTCTGCCTCTCTCTCTCTCTCTCTCTCTCTCTCTCTCTCTCTCTCTCTCTCCGACTATCATAAATAAATAAAAATTTAAAAAATTTTTTTTAAAAATAAATAAAAATAAAAAAAGAAATTTATCTCTACACTCAATATGGGGCTTAAACTCACAACCCTGAGATCAAGAGTTGCATGCTCCACGGACTGAGCCAGCCAGGCAAGCCTACCTCATTCTTTTATGGGTTCCATAGTCTTGCATTGCATGGATATTCTACAGCTTATTTAAGCAGTCCCAATGGCTGAATTATTTGTTCTTATACATATCACCTTGAACATCCTTGTACACATATCTTGGTAAAATTTTGTAAGTAAAACCATAGAACTGCTAAGTCAGAGGAATTTGCATTTGTAACTTTGATAGATGTTGTCAGTTGTTCTTCAAAATTCCCCCAAAGGATGCTCCCACCAATGGTGTATATGTGAGTGCCTGTTTCCCCAAATCTCAACCAATATTGACCATTATCATACTTTTATCAAAGTATTATATGTAATATCGTATCAGAGAAACAGAGCCAGTACAAAATATATTGAGAAAGATTTAGTTCAAGGAATTGGCTTACATGACTATGGGGGGCTGACAAATCTAAATTCTGTAGAACAGAGTGGCAGGCTGGAAATTCTCAGGCAGAAGTTGATGCTGCAATTTTGAACAGAATTTCTTCTTCCTCAGGTAAGCCTCAGTTTTGCTCTAAGGTCTTTCAATTAATTGGATGAGGCTCACAGAGATTTCTGAAGACTTACAAGTCAACTGATTGCAAATCTATTAATGATATCTGTAATATAAAATCTATGCATCCCCAAAAAAATAAAAATAAAAATTTTTAAAAATCTATACATCCATATTATACCCTCACAGCAACATAATAGACTAATGTTTAATTAAGTAACTGGATGCTGGGCAGCCCCGGTGGTGCAGCAGTTTAGCACCGCCTGCAGCCCAGGGTGTGATCCTAGAGACCTGGGATCGAGTCCCACTTCAGGCTCCCTGCATGGAGCCTGCTTCTCTCTCTGCCTGTGTCTCTGCCTCTCTCTCTCTCTCTCTCTCTCTCTCTCTCTCTCTCTCTGTCTCTCATAAATAAATAAAATCCTAAATAAAAATTAAAAATCTTGGAAAAAAATGTAACTGGATACTATCACCCGGCCAAGTTGACACACAGAACTAACCACATTTACACACTCACAAAATATACCTGTTCTTATTCTTTGTTCACTTTCCTATTGAGATTTTCTTTTGACAGCTCTTTATATTACTACATATACTAACCTTTTGTCTGTCTTGAAAATATTTCCTCTCTACCATTTCTCATTTGATTTCAGTATTTCCTGCCAACCAGAACATTTTTATTTCTGTGCATTCAGATCTATCCATCTTTTTCTTTATGGTATCTGAATTTCTGTCTTATTAAGAAGGTTGCTCAGGGCCACTTTAGGAGCCATGGTAACTACCCCATTCACCTAAGCTTTCTAAATGTTCCCCCTGAATCACAAAGTCACAGGAAAGTAGGGTGCTGAGGCAACCTTAGCCCAGCTCCCATTGACAGGTGTTTGCTGAAGAACAATTTAATATCAGGCCCTGGCTTTTAGCAAGGACCAATAGAAAAGCCAGCGAATATAAAGAACTTATTAAACTCAACACCCAAAAACCAAATAATCCAGTTAGGAGATGGGCAGAAGACATGAATATACATTTTTTCCAAAGAAGACATCCAGGTGGCTGATACATGAAAACATGCTCAACATCACTCATTATCAGGGAAATACAAATCAAAAACTACAATGAAATACCACCTCACATCAATCAGAATGGCTAAAATTAACTCCGGAAACAACAGATGTTGGTGAGGATGTGGAGAAAGGGGAACCCTCTTACACTATTGGTGGGAAGGCAAACTGGTACAGCCACACTGGAGAATAGTATGGAGCTTTCTCAAAACAAACAGGGTTGTTGGAGGGAAGAGGGGTGGAGAGATGGGGTAATTGGGTGATGGGCATTAAGAAGGACACTTGATTTAATGACGCTGGGTATTATAAGCAACTGATGAATCACTAAATTCTACCCCAGTAACTAATAATATGTTAACTAAATTGAAATTTATAAAATAATTTAAAATGTTTTTTAAAAAGACAAAACAAAAATACTTGTCTGAATGGTGGCAAAGTTGGCACAAAATTTCCTATTAGAATCATGATTAATTAACATTTTCACGAATGCTCCAGAGGAGGGAAGGTACAGTGGATAATCTGGATTTGAGGTTGACATTCGGCTTCTCCAAGCAGTGAAATTTGGAGCCAACCTGGAAAAACTTCAGGAAAATCCTGGCAGCTATTGCGGAGAGAATAACTCTATTGTATATCTAAGCTAATGGACTGAGGCAAGCTCATCCTTAACATTTGGGGGACCAGGGCTAGAATACAAATGGAGACCCATATACCATATGTCTCAATATTCTAATGTTCTAAATCAAGCTTTAAAAGCCTCAAATCGGGGTGCCTGAATGGCTCAGGCAGTTAAGCGTCTGCCTTCGGCTCAGGTCATGATCTCAGGGTCCTGAGATCAAGCCCCACATTGGGTTTTCTGCTCAGCAGAGAGTCTGCTTCTCCCTCTCCCTCTGTGTGCTTGCTTTCATTGTCTCTCTCTCGTGCACAAGCTCTCTCTAGTAAAAAAACAAACAAATCTTTAAAAAAAAAAAACTATCAAGTCAAGTGTGTCCTATCTTCCTACCTTGACAAATATATCTTCTTACCAACCGGGAAGACACATCTGAATACAGGGTTTTCAGAAGCTCTGCACCAAAACGTGGCAGCCACATCCTGCTCCTGCCCCCAGGCAGGATTCAGCAGGATCTGAAATGCTGAACTCTGTCACCTGGACTGTGTCCCCACTAAACCAGAAACGGTCCCAAGAAGATGGAACTGTTTTAATACAATGAAAGAAGAATGTGAATCCTTCACTCTGAAAAGGAAAAGAATAAAAGGGAAAAGAATGTCAATGTGTTATATCCTTTAGTAAATGAAGAAGGTGTACATGGAGACTCTGACCCTTCACCTTCTGGAATAGTTTCTCTGGGAAGCCTAAGGAAGTTGGATTTGTGATGTAAATTATTAAAGCCACTGGCACGCGACAAACAAATGGAGCCCTTTAACCCAGGAGGAAATAAAACCTGAATAGAATTTGGTTTGGGAAGTGGGAGTGGGGGGTCACAGTCAGGAGACATCCAAAGTCAACATCACAATCTCGTGTTTACCCTGCTGCCAATTCAGTGCCACTGTCAGAGCCACCATTGGGGCCATGGGTCCAATCCCAAGAGACCCTATCAATCATTATGTTTTTATATTTTTGGTTTTTTACATCTTTATGGTTTTGCAAGTCCAGCTAAAGTTGGCACCTCTTGAGCCTTTCTAATGACCTTGAATGCTTGTCTTTGGAAAGTAGCTATTGTCTCTTTTGAAACTAAGGCATTTACAATTCATTTATTTATCCATCCACTCATTCATTCATTCATTCATTCTTTGAGAGGCTGCTGAGTACCAGCCTCCAGGTGCTTATGATTTTCTTAGAAATATAGCACCTGACCTTCTAGGCTAACCCTCCCCCCTACTTCGTCCAGGTACAGAAGTAACCATTCCCTTCTTTCCCAAGCTCTGCTTCTCTTGAAATGCTATCCTCTCCAATGCTCCAGGACCAAGTGCAAATGCTTCCCAAGGCAAATATCCAGACATTTTGATTTTTTTTATTCTATAGACAATGATTTTTTTAGTCTTTCCTATAAGGGAGACCCATTGTGTTATTCTCCCTAGAAGCTGGTGCCAAAGGGAATTAAAAGTGCAGGGAATTTATTAAGGGAAATATCCATGAAAAAAGTAGTGTAGGGACACCTGGGTGGCTCAGTCAGTTAAGCATCTGCCTTCGGCTCAGGTCATGATCCCAGGGTCCTAGGATAAAGTTTGGCATTGGGCTCCCTGCTCAGCAGGAGCCTGCTTCTCCCTCTCCTCCCCATTCGTGCTCTCTGTTGCTATCTCTGTCTCTCTCTCTCTCTTTCTCTCTCTCTCTCAAATAAATAAATAAAATATTAAAAAAAGAAAAAAAATCAAGTAGAAGTGGGGAGAGTCAGGGAAAGCCCACAGACCATGATGCAGGTCTGTCCCCAAGTGAAGGAGACAGCTGTACAATCTCTGGAAGGATCTGTAAAATTATGAGGGAGTCCTTGAGCCCGAAACAGGCCTTCCTCAGTGTCCCTGCCACACTCTGCCTTTGGTTGGAAACTGCCCATGAGAAGGATGGCCTGGGTGCAAACATACCTATTGGAGGACTCAGAGCACACAGAGGGGCCTCAGTCAGTTATGACCCTGTGATTGGAAGTCTAAGAGGCAAGTTCTCATGGTCACCTCAGATGTCCATTAACATGGGGTGAAACGGGATGCCTGGGTGGCTCAGTGGTTTAGCGTCTGCCTTCAGCTTGGGTCGTGATTCCAGGATCCGGGGATCGAGTCCCACATCAGGCCCCTGCAGGGAACCTGCATCTCGCTCTGCTTGTGTCTCTGCCTCTCTGTGTGTCTCTTGTGAATTAATAAATAAAATCTTAAAAACAAAACAAAAAACATAAGGCAAAACAAGTTTCCTTCTATGCTTTCATGCCTCTTTAGTGACTTTAGTGTGCACGTATGTGTGCACTTCTGTGTGTGTGCGCACGTGTGTGTTTAGAAGGAGCCCACTCCCACAGCCACAACCACATCTCAGAAGCCCAGTTCACACCACAGACCCTTTCTTGCTCCATTGCAGACCATTCTGGTGGGTGACAGTGGCGTGGGGAAGACATCTCTGCTGGTTCAGTTCGACCAGGGCAAGTTCATCCCAGGCTCCTTCTCGGCCACCGTGGGCATAGGATTCACAGTAAGTACCTCCAGATTCTGGAGCCCTGGTGTGTCTCTGTCAGGGTCCCAGCAGGAAACAGGTGAAACAGATGGATGTCCACATTGGATCATTCATGAAAGTTTAATAAGAAGACTACTTACCACGGTGGAGGCAGGGTGTTGGAGAACCAGGGGATATGAGGCAGTGCCCATGCATAGCACAGACCCTCCATTCCAGCCTTAGCCCTAAAAAAAAAAAAAAAAAAAAAAAAATGAGAGGAAGGAACCACTGCCAGAGCCCAGGGACAAAAGGCTGCATGGAGAGGGCTGGCTGGCAGGAGCTGTGACCCTCAGAGGAGAAACACAGCAACTCATAGTAATCCTCCTGGGAGCTAGCTGACCCAGCAAGTCAGCTCCCTCCTTCCTTACTCTCCTCCTGCTCCCATATCTCCTCCCAGGACTCCCCATTGGCTGAACACAACTGAAACTAGAAAGAATATTTTGATACGTATTGCTCAGGTCCACCTTCCAACGCAAGAAGAATGTGGAAAGGCAAAAAAATAGCTTCAAATGCTAAGCACAGTTCAAATTTAACACCGTTGTGTGGTTCTTAGGGAGCTGCAGGTCAAGGGTTAAAGCACTCTGGATCTCCTGAGAGCGCAGGGTCTGTGGGACCAGACCCAGGGCTGGGACGCAGCAGCACCATACTGGTGGGAAGAGACAGGGGAACCCCAGAAACTGGGCTTCCCTGTTGGGTCACAGCAAGGAAGGCAATGACTCGTGATGGACAGAGATTCAGATAAAGCAGAAATGAAAGCGTGTATCCCAGGGCCTAGAATCCAAGCTGAGACACTGGTACCCAGGGTTCTCCCATGACCGGCCAACAGAATGCTGGGAAAGGCAGGACTGAGTCCCAGGAGAACACAGTTGCCCAAACAATTCCTGAGGCCTTGAACGAGGCTGCCATGCCAGGCATCCCCCACCATGAGCCCATACCCAGTCTGCCCCTCAGCATATGAGGTCGTAAGGGGCCCTTACGGCTACCAGCCTTCTCCCTCCAGCCATTCCATGCCCATCCTTCCACCAGTCAAACTCAGAGGGAAGACAGTGGGGTGGATGTGAATGGGAAAGCTCTGATCCATACTCCCCAGATGCATAGAGGTGGGACCTCCAAATTTTGCCACTAGCCTGGTAAGAAAAGTGAGGCATCTTGCCTCTAAGAAGGAAGAAAGTTATGTAGTCAAACTGAGCCTGAAGCAGGCTGACACAGGACAGGCCTGGTTCTCCCAAATCTACCACAGGACAAAGGAGGGTCTTGGTTGAGCTGACAACACAAATTCCAGCTGAAAATTAGAAGCCCACACTTCCCTCTGCAGGCTCTAGGAGGGGCTCCTTCCTTGCCTCTCCCAGCTTTTGGTGGCTCCCAGTAATCCTTGGTTTGTAGATGCACCACCCCAATCTCTCTGTCTTCACAGGGCCATCTTCTCCCTGTGTGTCCGCTCCTCCTCCTCCTCTGAGGACACCAGTCATATTGGATTAAGGGCTTACCCTATTCCTGTATGACTTCACCTTAACTAGTCCCATGAGCAACAACGCCACTTCCAAATAAAGTCACATTCTGAGGAACTAGGAGCTAGGATTTCAACAGATGTTTTGAGGAACATAATGTAACCCATAACAGTGTGCTTTGCAGTGGAAAGGGGTCAAGGGCCATGTCACCTCCTCTCTCTCATAGCTCCTCGGCCTCTCGTTCTAAAAACTGTTGCCCCTGCAGGGTTCCAATGTAAGCACTCAGGAGCTCAGTGCCTGGGACACTGAATGGGCTGGGGCGTTATTTGCAGCAAGAGACCCTGGCCTCTAAATAGCAGGCAACAGTGCACATCTGCAGAGTACTGTACAGCTTCTCCGCTCCCATAGATGGCTCTCTGAGGCCCACCCTACGTACAGACAAGGCTACGGCAGGCCCAGTGCCAGAAAATAGCTCCAGCTGATGCCAAAATCACAGGGCTAGAGGCAGGTGTACACACAGTCCCCACCAGGCCTATACCTCCTATAAGCCACACCTGTCCCTTGCCCATTACCCCCCAACACCTAAGTAAAGAGGTGCAGATCCCCTCTTGGCCTACATGCCCTTTATCCATTCCTTTGTAATGCCACTGTCTGTTGTGTGTGCTTGTATAGAACGCTGGGACGACAGTAAGTGAATGGTTGTCCCTCGCAACAGAGCCCCTGTCGCCTAATAGGGGCAACCCAGGACACACGCCCACTCAGTCACCTGCGATGTCACCTGGGATGTCCTGGAGAGTCTGCTCAAAATGATGCGCCACTTCATGAATTCATTTAATAGCAAATATTTAAGGCCCGCTCAGTGCCAGGAGCCCAGGGCCACGTGTGAATAGGGTCAGCCTTGCCTTCAGGAGCGCCTAGATTGGGAAGTGGGGAGATGGGGGGACTAGGCTTTCCCAGGATGGGTCATTCTGGGCGCGGCCCAACAGGTCGGGGAGAAATGAGAGCTGATCTCCACTAGAAAGGGTCAAAGTCCTAGCACCCGCCAGGGGCCGTGAAAACCCGCAGTGTCTATGTATGGCGAGGCGAATTCCGGTGGGTAAATAAAATGATATTCAGATGAGGTCGTGCTGGGGTGATTAGCATAAGCAAAAGTGCCTGAGCGCCTTCCTCACGCTGCAAACCTGGTCTCAAAAACAGCGCCTGGGGATCCCTGGGTGGCGCAGCGGTTTGGCGCCTGCCTTCGGCCCAGGGCGCGATCCTGGAGACCCGGGATCGAATCCCACGTCGGGCTCCCTGCATGGAGCCTGCTTCTCCCTCTGCCTGTGTCTCTGCCTCTCTCTCTCTCTCTCTCTCTCTCTCTCTCTCTCTGTCTCTCTGTGTGTGTGTGACTATCATAAATAAATAAAAATCTAAAAAAAAAAAAAAAACAGCGCCGGGCTGCCCAGGGGCGTCCCCAGCCCACAGCCGCGCGTGGGGCGGAGGGGGGCGGCGGGGACACCTGTCGGGCGCCGCCGGCCGGGGCTGGGGCGCCGCCTGCGGACCGCGCTGCGCAGCGGCAGCGAGAACCGGGCGCCCGAGCGCGGGTCCCCGGGACGCGGCCCTTGCAGGCGGACTGCATTTCCAGGACCTGCTCCTCCGGGGGACCCAGCCCGTCTCTGCAGCCGCGCGCGCCCCCGCGAGGCAGCCTGTCCCGGCAGGTGCCGTCGGGGCGGCGGGACGGAGGGAGGAGCCTGTCGGGGTCCCGGACCGGGCAGTGGAGGGTGGGAGGATTGGGTGGAGCCTAGAGCGGGGCGGTCCCTGCGCTGTCCCTCGCCCGCCACCAGCCCTAGTTCACCTCTGGTCCAGGGGACATGACGGGCATGTCGGGCGCCGCTGCCACCCGGGATGGAGAGGCCCCCGAGCACTCCCCGCCCTGCAGTCCGAGCTACGATGTCACGGGCAAGGTGGGTGGGCACTGCGCCCAGCGCTGGGGACTCCCCAGCCGGCTCTGAGGGCCACCCCTTCCGCGCACCCTTTGCCCCGAGACCCCGCCCGGAGCCCCTTTCTGGCTGCGTCTGCAGGGAGCCGGGTCTCCCAGAGCAGGGAGGAAGGGTGGAGACTGCGCCTGGCTCCATGCCCACGTCCGAGAGCTGGGCTGGCTCAGCAAGGGTGGGGAGAGGAAGGTCGGAAGGACGAGTGACTCCCCACAAGGCGGACCCAACCCACCCTGCTGCTACGATCTCCCGGGAAGCCCGCGTTTCTCCATATGGGTTGAGCATCCAACCCCATTGGGCACAGGCACCTCCAAATGCTAGGCTATAAGGACGCCCGGCGACCTCCTCTCCTTAAGGAGAGGACACCCCCTGGTGGCAGCGCAGTTGCGGGGCTCATGCCTCCCCCCCCCCCCGCTAAGTTCTCGGTGGCTCCTGGAGCTCTGTAGGTCCCCAGCTGCCCCCAAGCCCTACCCCCTCTCCTTTCCGCCCCCTCAGCCATCGCCTCCCACCTTCTTCCAGGAGGATGTTGCTAACCAAAGTGCAGGCCCACCTGAGAATTTTTTGAACCTAAGATTCTTGTGACTTAGTCACAAGTCCCCCGTGGGTGAGCTCAAGTCAGTTCTCTGGGGCCTATTTCCTCTGCAGGGCCGCCCTGTACAGAAGCAGGTGAGGGAAAGTGATGGACACTGGTCTGTCTGCCCCCCCTCTGGGCCCACGGAGGAGGCTGGGACCAGGAACTCTGAAAGAGGCCTTGAGGGAGCTTCCACTCTTCCTCTGTAACGCTGGGGATGAGTGAGGGGCTGCCCTGTCTTGTGCTGCGTGGCCTTGGAGGAGACCTGCCTCTTCCTGTGCCTTGGTGTCCTCCCCCACCCCCACCCCAGGTTCACTCTCACTAGGATCTGGGGCCTCCACCCTCATTGTTTCAGGGGAAGCTACTCTGCAAGTCACCCACCCAGAGCCGTTGAGATAGGCGTCCTGTGTGGGCTGGTGGCAGGAAATGGGCCCCTATGCTTTCAGGGGAGGGGGAGCTGCTAAGGGCCAGCCCCCAGGCTGGTGGAGACCGCCTGACCTCCTGGCCTGACAAGCCAGCTGGGCTGTTTGCCTAGGAGGTGGCAAGGATGGGCGGGTGTTTGTGTTTGGTGGAATTGCCTGGCTGGATGGGTGGTGAGCATCTTGTTCCAGGCAGCTGTGATCTGTAAAGTATGCAGGAGCTCACCCTCCCTCCTTTCCCCCCCTCCTTCTCTCCCCCCTTCCCCTCCAGGGCTAGGACCCAGGAGCCAGGGAGCAGTGCAGGCTCCAGAGGGCTCCCCAGCGTCCAGCCCTCCATCTCCCCTGGGTCAAGCAGCATCTGTGGAGGGGGCCCCCTGGCTTAGCTGCAGGAGACTGAGTCCAGGCCAGTCTGGGAGGAGCCTGGCAAGAGCTCCTTGGGCCAGATTCCTCTACAGTGGCCCAAGGATGCTAATTTGCAGCCATCCATCCCACTTGGGAGTTTTCTACAGAAGGAACATCAGACTTGTGGTCTCCTAATTTCAGTATAAATTTCAACCCTCCCTAGTTCATTCAACCCTTTTTTTAAAAAATGTTATTTATTTATTCATGAGAGACACAGTGAGAGAGGCAGAGACATAGGCAGAAGGAGAAGCAGGCTCCCCGTGGGGAGCCTGATGTGGGACTTGATCCCAGGACCCCAGATGATGACCTGAGCTGAAAGCAGATACTCAACCACTGAGCCACCCAGGTGCCCCTCATGCAACCCTTTTATAAACATAAAATGTCATTAGAAACTTCCAGATAAATGTTGTGACCAAAAAAAGAAAGGAAAACAAGAGCAGAGGTAATTTTAGAATATGCCTTTGCACACAACAGTGCCCGCCCCTATCAGATCCTGTAGCCTCCCTTGGGTGGTGATCCCTGTCCATGATATTAACACTTCCCTTCTGGAAGGGGTGGTTCTTTGAGGCCACTGAGTCCATTTGCTGACCTGTGAGTGCTGAGGTCTGAACACAGGCTTCCAGGAAATTGGGTAAGGACAGAAGAGTCAGAGGGAGGGCCTGAGAAATGAGCTGAGCCAAGGAGTGGAGAGGAGAGGCAGGTGAAGGGAACGGTGAACTTTCCAGAAGCAGGTAGCCCTCGGTGCTGACAGCATCCTTCCCTGGCCCTCTGCTCCTCTTTTCAGGGTCTCTCTCCTGGAAACCCAGAAATTTGCCCCAACTCCCCATTAACTGCCTCTGCCCCCATCTCCTAGGTGATGCTTCTGGGAGACTCAGGCGTTGGCAAAACCTGTTTCCTGATCCAATTCAAAGACGGGGCCTTCCTGTCCGGAAACTTCATAGCCACCGTCGGCATAGACTTCAGGGTGAGGTGGCCGCAGGCTCCTGCTCCCAGCTGCAAGCCAGGGGGGCCAGAGCTTGGGCACAGTGTGCTGTCCTCTCCTTGCCCGCCCTGGCTCCTCAGAGTTGCTGTGGCTCACTGCCCAGAGGGCACCAGGGGTGCTCCCCTTGGGACCACAGAGGTGGCCAGGTTCAAGGAGTCTGGGCATGGTGGGGGGCTCTCTGCCCACCTAAATGATGAGCAATGAGACATTGAGTCTTAAAAGTCTGCCCCACAGCAGGGCAGACACATCCCACAGTGTGAGCTGAGTTTCCTGGCCTAGGGCACCCTTGCTCTTTGCCTTCTGAGCTGGACCCGTCTGGCAAGGCCTCAGAGGCCCGCAGGTCTTTCTGGAGTTCCTGGAAGCACAGCACTGCGCTAGGTTGAAGAGCCAGGTTCACCAGGCTCCCTGTCATCTTGAGGAACCCATCTTTACCAATCTGCGTCAGGGATGTAGCACTCTGCCACTCTCTACTCAACAGGTCCAGGAGAATAAGGTCTCACCCAGGTTGGGGGGGTGGGGGGACAGAGGCTATGCAGAGGCTGGGTGCCTCTCTCCCAACAGAAAGGGAACTGAAGCTTCACTTAGGAGAACTAGTGAGCATCCAGAGGAAAGACCACCCTGCAGATCCAGCCTCTGCCGTGCCCAGGATGCTGGGGGGCATCTTACCTCTAAGGGCTGGGTTCTGCAGGGTGGGGCTGAGCTCCAGGGAAGATGGATGGAAGTGGGGAAAGAGGCAAGGGGCCCCCAGGAACCAGCCCTGTGCTGAGGTCTGGGGAGAGCCAGGTGGGTTCTCAGGCTCCTCTGGCCCCGGCATGTTGTAAGAAAAGCACAGAAGTCCCTCTAAGAACTCTGCAATCAGGGGTCTCTGGAGACAGGGTCCTGCTGCCCTGCAGGGATGATCCAGCTGGAGATGTCTCTGGGGCTCATTGCACCCCCTTTAACCCAGGGCAGCCACCAGGACAGAATGTCTGCTTCTCGGTAGGATGTCAAGAATCCAAGCCTCCCCTGCCTTCCAAATCCACCCTCCCTCTGCCCTTGTCTCTTTCAGAACAAGGTGGTGACCGTGGATGGTGTGAGGGTGAAGCTGCAGGTGAGACCAGAACCACAGGGGAGGGGGGAAGATGGAGGTGGCTGCCCTAGTTCTACACCCAAACCGCAGGAGGCCTGCAGCCCTGCCCTCAGCCTGGGGCAATTTCCTGTGGGGCCCAGAGGAAATGGCTTTTGAAGTCTGTAGAAAAAGCAATTCCCCAGCCACCCTCTCTTCTAGCAAAGGCAGCTCAACGGGCCTTCAGACAAGCTTAGGCTTGCTCCAGCTCCTCTGCAGTTTCCCAGGCCTCATCTGCTCTGGGAGACTGGATGCCCCCAACCCCTGGGCTAGGGAGGACGCTGCAGCCTGGATGAGCTGGTGAACTCAATAGCACCACTGTCTAGGACATCAGATGTTCAGAAGCCCCTGGGTACCTTCCCACACATCTCTCCTATTCCAACGTGGGTTCCCTCCGCCCAGCATGGCTCGGGCCCACAGCCGCCTTCTGACCATCTGTCTGTCCCTTCCCAGATCTGGGACACAGCCGGGCAGGAGCGATTCCGCAGTGTCACACATGCTTATTACCGAGATGCCCAGGGTAAGTCCCCCCGCCCCCAGCCCACCTGTGATACCCACCCTTCCCAGCCCCAGCTCCATGTTCCCTGTGTGATCTCTCTCTCTCCCTACAGCCTTGCTCCTGCTCTATGACATCACCAACAAGTCTTCCTTTGACAACATCCGGGTAGGTCCCCTTCACATGCCACCCATAAGCAGCCAAGGCGGGGCGGGGCCTCCGCAGGCTAGGACTGCTTCCTGCTTTGTGGGAGGGGGTGGAGCGTGGACCACTGCCGCCTATTTGAAAACACCTGAGCTATGACTCAGATGTAATAAGCTGTTGCTGGGCATTTAGTCGGCACGTGGACATGAAGGCCAGGCAGGCTGCTGGGCGCCTGTGCCACCTGCTTAGCCCTGTGATCCCTGAGTGCAATTTGTGACAATTACCCACCCACAGAGGCCAAGGGGAGAACCCAAGCAGGGGAGTCTAGCCATACATCCCGCCCCAGGTGGCAAAGAAAGTGATTCTAGCAGACAGTGAACTTTCTGTTCTTGCCATCTCCATCTTCCAGAGAATGAGGAGTTACAGTGCTTGGGGTTTGGTAAGGAAGACTGATCAAGACCCGATAGGCCAGAGCGCAGAGGCAGATAAAAGAATGCAGGGGGACAGGCAGTAGCCCAGGAAAACCAGACAGGGCAAAAGAAGGACAAGGGAGAAGGAGGGAGGGTAGGACTGGTTCTCAGGTGCCACCTGGCCCGGCTCACCCTCTCCCACAGGCCTGGCTCACTGAGATTCATGAGTACGCCCAGAGGGATGTAGTGATCATGCTGCTCGGCAACAAGGTGAGTGAGCCCATCCCTGCGCCTCCTCTCTCACTAGCTCTAAGCAAGCCCCCACAGCTGCCCCAGAGGGTTAGCTGCATGTCCTTCCAGCAAAGGATTCTTTCCAGACTCCAGTTCAAGGGTCAGGCCTATTTGGCTGCTTCGACCCATCTCATCTGCCCTCTTAAAGTTTTGGAAAAGGCTCCCTCCAGGGAGAGCCCAAGCTGCCATCTGGGAGATCCAGGGATGCCCAGCTGCACAGCCCCTATCAGATCATAGTAAGTAGGGTCACAAAGGAGGAGCTAAAACTAGCAAGGGTTAGTCCCAGCTCCTGTCACCTCTCTGAGGCTGGTCACCACGTTTCCCATCTCCCCAAGTGGCCAGTGAGATCCCCTCTGGCTGGGAGCTGGGGAACTCAGCCACAACAAGGCACAAACCAGGCTCCAAGCCAATGATACCACCCGCAGTCCCACAGGCCACCAGCAGAGGGCAGGCAGGGGCTGCTCTTGAGGCCAGATTGGGGCGCCCGTCCAGGCAGGAGAGGGACCAGCTGGGGTGGAGGTCTCCTTCCCCAGAGTGACCCACCTGGGCTTGACAGGCCGACGTGAGCAATGAAAGGGTGATCCGTTCCGAGGATGGAGAGACACTAGCCAGGGTAAGTGACCGCCCCGGAGCAGGACGAGGGGTGGGGACAGCCAGAGGCTGGCCCTGAGGACATTGTCTCCTGGCAGGAGTACGGCGTTCCCTTCATGGAGACCAGCGCCAAGACGGGCATGAATGTGGAGTTAGCCTTTCTGGCCATTGCCAAGTAAGAGCTGAGCAAGGAAGGGAACCGTGCAGGGCAGGGTGGCACCAACTGGGAATCCAGTAGGGCCTGGCCCCTAGCCCAGCCCCTGCCCCCATGCATGGTGCATTCTAGGTCCAGTAGCCCCAGGCTGTGGGAGTGGGCAGGGGGTGGTTCCTCACTCCTTGCCCAGCCCACTGCTTCTTCCTCTTCAAGGGAGCTGAAGTACAGAGCCTTGTGGCACCCTGATGGGCCCCGCTTCCAGATCCGAGACTTTGTGGAATCCCAGAAGAAACAGCCCAGCTGCTGCTCCTTCTCATGAATCCCAAGGGGCTGAAAGGATGCTCCAGAGGCCCCCACGGATGCACCCTCCTCCTCCAGATCTGGTGTATTTTGAAGCAGCCGGGAGTTGGGGGATCCAGGGCACAGCCCCTTCCCAAGAGGGAGCTGTATTCCCACTCTTACCCTAGTTCCTGTAGCTTCCCTGCATCCTGGGGGAGGGTAAATATTTCATTTTAATGATACATAATGTAATGCAAAAAGGGAAGACAGGGACCTGGTGGCCCTTTTGCCTTCGGCACTAGGACTTGGGGGCGGAGGCTCCCTCCTAGCCATGACAAGGGTGGCATTCTCCAGCTCAGCGCCAGAGGGCAGTGATGCACTTCTACAGTGGGAGGGCAGGAAGTGACCCCTTGCCACCCTCACCTCAGCTGGACAGGAGAGGCAGACTCCAGCTTTATTTCCTCCTGCACCCAGGGAACAGTCTTCCCCGGTAAGATGGGCCCTTGTGCTGGGAGCCAGACCAACGCCCAGGGAAGATAAGCGATGTGGAGATTGGACAGTGACCCCGCTCTGTGGGTAGAGGAGAGAGGAGTAGCACAGGCTAGGTCTTTCGGTTTGGCTGCCTCTAGCCTGGCTAGCCCCACTCTGAAAGGTGTACCCACAAACTGAAAGCATTTGGTTCCTGTTCTTTGGACCTCAGGTCCCAGGGGAACCCCTCCATCCCCCCCCCCCCAAATCCCTAGTCTTCTCTACCTTTTGGCTTGTGCCCCTGGGCACCTAAGGTCACAGCTAGGGAAAGATTTTTTTCTTCTGCCCCAACACTTTGGCAGATATGCAGCCCCACAGGCTACTTCAAATAGCTGTAGTGCTTCTACTGAGTTAAGAATCAGATAAGGAGAAACCCCTGACTCCTGGAACAGGTGGGAGGCAGAACCCAGCAAACCTCATCCCGCACATACCCCCTCCCCCCCAAACCCAAGCGCTGCCTACTTCCTGACCACTCCTGCCGTTTCCCTTCGGACAGACACAGAGACCAAAACTGTTTTATGTCCCCTCCCACTGAGCCAGGTTAGGGAATGAGAGGTCACCCATTTCTGGATAAACCAATACAACGTGTCCAAAACAAGGTCATGTAGGTAAGACCAGGTGAAGAGAGAGACACCAAGAAGTTTCTGTGGGGCCAAGGTCACCTGTCTCACAGAACTCTGACCCCGGCAAATGAAGGTGAACAGGAGACATGTGGGTCATGACCTGAAGGAGAGAAAGAAGTACACACTGCACATTTCTAAGGCCACTGCATATGCTTTCAAGGCAGAAATCTTGCCCTCTGAGCACAGTCAGCAGCTCCAACTTGAGCCTGATAAGGAAGCTCTCTGAGGCTTCTCCCAGGAGGAGCAGGGAGGAGCCTGACCTTGCTGGGCTCTTTGGGGGCCCAAGGCAAGTCGCAGGCAATCCAATCACGTGGGCAGCTCTGGGCCTCTATCCGGTGGTGTTTTCAGAATGAAATTGCGGAATTTGCAAAGTAAATTGCGGAATATGGAAAAGTAAAATCGACTGCTTCTCTGAGGTGCGCCCCCCCCCCCCCGGGGAGGGGACAGGGGAGATCACATTGAAAGGATTGTTATTGCATGTTGGGAGAACCATCAATGACTGCCCACATCATTGATCTTTATCTTTCAATGCCCCCAACTGCTCCCCAACTTCTGGTGACCAGCCTTTCTCATCTCCAAGGAGCTGAAAGGTTTGTCTTAAGGTCTCATTTCGGGTTTGTTGGTTTCTACTGAAAATATCCAGGGCTAAAAAAGAAAAGAAAAGAAAAAAAGAAAAGAAAAGAAAGAAAAGAAAAGAAAAGAAAGAAAAGAAAAGAAAAGAAAAAAGATCCAGGGCTCTGCCCTGTACCCAGAGGTTGGTGACCTGATTCAGCTCCGCCTCCCCCCGCCCTCCAATGCCCCAGCTGAACGCTGACGCCCCTGCTCACACCCTTGTCCTAGGTGGCCTGTCTGCAGTGGGCAGCCCCGGGAAGCTGGGGCTCCCTGGGGAGCCCTCACACTGTCCCAGGGAGGATGAGAGTCCGCACCCCCGGTAGCGTGTCCTTGAACAATGCAAAGTCCACGAACGGGAAAGTATCGTTATTCAAACAACTGTGTTAGGTTCCGGAGGAGGGGGACCTAGTTCTTATGGGTAAGGGTTCTGGGACCCTGCAGCCCCGGAGCTGGAGTGGTTTCCCTGGCAACGGACGCTCCCACTCCCCCCCACCCCCACCCCACCCCCGCACAGAAGTGCACACAAGAATTTAGCTAAAGGTTGTTAAAGCGTCAGAGTCCCTCATCCGTGGGTTGGCTCTCCCCGATCCCCGCCAAGGGTAGGGAGAACCAGGAGCCTACGGGCCTCTCCGCCCAGTACCGGGAACTCGCCCCGCCCCCCGCCCCAACTCCGGCCGCTCGCTAACAAACACTTCCACTTCCTGAGCCCTCTTTCTTCTCGCGCCGCGGGGCGCCGCGCCGAGCACGGGCCACGCCCCCCAACGCGGGGCCACGCCCCCGCGCGCTCCCATTGGTCGGCGTCGTTCACCCGGCCCGAGCGCCCCGGCCCGAGGCCTCTGATTGGGCCGCGGTGTCCACACCCTCGGGCCGGCCCCGCCCCCGGAATAAGGGGCTGGAGCAGCTTCGCGGGCGCTCAGACGCCGCGCGGGGTGCGGACTGGCCCACGCGCTCCTGCTTCGGCCCCTCGCAGTCCGCAGCCGCCGCTCGTCTCCCACCTGTTGGCTCAGCGCGTCCCGCGGCGCGGCGCGGCGGTTCTCTGCAGCGCGCCCCCCCCTTCCGCCTGCGGGTCCGCCGGGCGGGGAGAAGGGCGGCACCGGCCCCCAACGGGACCCCACGTCGCACCGCTGAGCCGTCGCGGGGCGAGATGAGCGCGGACGCGGCGGCCGGGGCGCCCCTGCCCCGGCTCTGCTGTCTGGAGAAGGGCCCGAACGGCTACGGCTTCCACCTGCACGGGGAGAAGGGCAAGGTGGGCCAGTTCATCCGGCTGGTGGAGCCCGGTTCTCCGGCCGAGAAGGCGGGGCTGCTGGCCGGAGACCGGCTGGTGGAGGTGAACGGCGAGAACGTAGAGAAGGAGACCCATCAGCAGGTGGTGAGCCGCATCCGCGCCGCGCTCAACGCCGTGCGCCTGCTGGTGGTCGACCCCGACGCGGACGAGCGGCTGCAGAAGCTGGGCGTCCCGGTGCGGGAGGAGCTGCTGCGCGCCCAGGACGGGCCCGGGCAGGCCGAGCCGCCGGCCGCCACCGAGGCGCGGGGGGCTGGCGCCGAAAGCGAGCCGCAGGCCGCCGCGCCCGAGCCGCGCGAAA
Organism: Nyctereutes procyonoides; assembly: GCF_905146905.1. Lineage (NCBI taxonomy): Eukaryota > Metazoa > Chordata > Mammalia > Carnivora > Canidae > Nyctereutes > Nyctereutes procyonoides. The sequence continues at coordinate 54,704,277 of NW_026575020.1, forward strand.
CCGAGAGGAGCGGTCCCGAGCGGGTGAGTGTGGGGCCCCGACCCCGCGGCGACCGGGACGGGGTGCGACGGGGAATCGGGAAGAGACCCGGGCGCCCTCGGACGGCCGACCCCGCGCCCGCCGCCTCTTTCTGAAACCAGATCCCCGAGGGGGAGGTTGCTTCCGCCGGCCGACAGGTCGCGCTGGAAGCTGCTGGCTTGGGGCTGCGTCCCGTTACCCCCACCCGCCTCCCCAGACTGGGCCGCCGGGCCGCCGAGCGCCTGGCCACCTGCACTCCGCGTCCCTTGGCCTTTGGGAGTAGCAGGGAGGGAGGGCGGGCAGCTCGAGGGAGCCCAGGCGTCTTTCCCCGGCCCTGTTGGCGGCGTCTGCTCCCGTCCTTCGGAACCCCCCAATCCAGGCCCTCCTCGGCCACCCCACTCCCAGCCGCCGCGGTAGATGAAGCTGGGGTGAGCGACCCCCACCCCGACTTCCGACAGCTAGAGGAATGACAGCCCCCCTTTCGGTGCGGAGCCCCAGCACGAGGGGAGGGAGGGGTCGCCGACGGGGTCCTCCCCGCACCCCCGCACCCCCGCACCCGGCACCCCCGCCGGCCGGTGCGTGTATCATTAACCTCATCCCGGCTGGACTTCATCCTCCCGAGGTACAGTGTGGCTTTTAACAAGAGAGGAAGCCCCACCACCTCTGGGCGAAGTGTGGGGGTGGGGGGTGGGGAGGAGGTGCAGAGGCGTGTGGGGACGGGGTGGCGGCCCTGCCACCCAGGAGGATTTATGAGTCTCAGGAATGTGAGGAGTAAGCGCTCGCTGGTATCTGGGAACGGGAGGGGAGGACCTTGGAGGAAGAGCAGCGGCTGGGAGGAAGGAGGGGACAGAGTGGTGCCTGTTGCTGGGCGATGCACAAACCAGCGGGGCTCAGCCCCCGGCAGGTGGTCTTGCCCTATCATTGTCTGTCTCACTCCAGTCCCCGGACAGCAACAGGCTGGTTGCCTTTTACCCATGTTTGGGGTTTCTCCCCAAAGGATCTCAGTTTGGATCAGCTACAGGTGGGGCAGTAGCAAAACAGGAGTTGGGATGAGAGCTTCTTGTCCCCAGAGAGTGAAGGGGGAAGCCTTAGGGTACAGACTGGGGGCGGAGGGGGGAGTGGAGCAGAGCCTGGGCCTCTCAGGGCCCATTTGGCTTGCACCAGCTCTCCACCTGGTGGCAGCGTGTGGCAGGAGTGTCCATGGTGCCAACAGAAGCCTCCTGGACATAGAAAGGGCACCCTTCAGCCTTAAGGTAGAAGGTGGAGCCCGAGAGGACCAGCTGGTTTGGTGGAAGTGAGGTCACCAGGAGCCCCATCCAGCCGGAGCTGGGTGCTGGGAATACTAGGGCCGCCAGGCTCCCACTTCCTGCCGCTGCCAAGCTGGCATTGGCAACGGTGGGGGAGGGGTCGGAGCATCCCTGGCAAGGGTTTTACACTAGGGAGTTGGAACCCATGACCTCTGATCCCAGGCAGAAATCCAGTTTGAACTTCGTGCTGAGCTGAGTGTATCAATTTGCCATTCCCTTTTTCCTTGCTTGCTTTTTTTTTTGGACTTTGGCACTGGCACCAATAACCACCACCCCACTCCCCATCCCCCGCCAAGATGCTGTTATGTTCAGCTCCTCCCCTTGCCCTTTCGGGTTTTTTTTTTCTTTTTTTTTTTTTTTCTGCTGCGTGCGGGAGGATCTGGGGAGAGGTGGAGGATGCCAGGGGCGTGGAGGCTTGACCTAGCATATGCACTCCCACCATGCCTTCTGGAAAAGCAGCGGAGCTTGCCTTCCTGCTTTCTGGGTGACAACAGAATCGGATTCCTCCAGATAGTGACATGACATCTGCATTTGTGCATACTTTGTTACGTTAGGCCAGGAGAGGAAAGTCTAGTACCCTCCAGCCAGTCCTGCGGACACCATCACCAGACCTCTTGGGCAAGTCGCGGAACTTCCCTGAGCCTTGGTTCTCCCATCTGTAAAATGGAGAGTGTTGTAATACAGTGACATCTGCCTCCTCCAGGATTTTACAAATAGTGGGAAGTACGTGAGTCCCAAGTGGATGCTGAATTGAGCACTTCTCTGTCCAGGCATTTGAGCAAGGATTCCTTCATTCTCATGCAAAGCCAGTCCCTTTGGTAGGAAATTCCCATGAAATCTGGTATGGTGGCCAGGCAAGGGACCACCACTCTGTCATTGGGAAAAGAGGAAAAAAGCTAATAAACACAGTAAGACTTACTTTTTCCCTAAAAAGTATCTCCTATAAAGAATTTGAGTTTTACTAATTTGCTGTAGCCTGAATTTGTTTGCAAGGTGGGGACTCTTATCGTATCTTTATTGGTTCTCACAAGTGAGAAAGGTGTTAAGTGGAAAATTTCCACGCAGAGAGTGGGCGGCAGATGATATCTCATTGGGAGGACCAGCCTGGGTCGAGAATCATACAGGGCAGAGGGTGTGGGGTCCCTGTAGAACCTCTGAGTGGGGGGAAGGGGACTTCCAATTGTGTCCACCTGCTCTGTTGGTGGTTTCCCCACCCCCACTGAGAGAGGAGTAACAAAACAACACCCCAGCTTACCTCCCCCCAGTCCCCACCCCCACCCCTGCAGTCACAGTGGTGGATGGGCAGCAGGCCTGAGCCACCTCAGCTGTACTAGCTGGGCCGCCTCAAGCCAAGTGTTGTAACCTCCCTGTGCCTTCTGGTGTATGTTGGGATCACAGCAGCTGCCAGATGGGTGGGATAATAGGGGGTGGTCAGTAGCTCTGTGCCTGGCACTAAGTAAGTGCTCAGCAAACGTGACTCTTGGTATTGGAACTGATAAGTATTTCACGGTGATCATTACATGCCCACCCCTGGGGCAGCCAGCCCTGGATCTACCCCTCATTGGGCACGTGCAGCCATGTCCAAGCCTGGCGTTCAATGAGTGCTCAATTAGAGGCTGCTGTTCTTGAATAATCGAAAGGTGTTCTGCAGCCCTTCCCAATCCAGCAGCCGGAGGATAACTACCCTTCAGCCTGGGAACCTGTCAGCCCCTTTCTCCACAAGGCACACTCTGCAAAACTACTCACGGCCCTCGGAGCCTTTCCTAGAGCCCACTAGCAGAATGAGATTTTCCTTTGCTCTCCTCCTCCTCCCTGTCCTATACATCTTTTCTTGCTCTGAACACACAGTATTTGAGTCAGTTGTTCATGATCTTGACCCACTGCGAAGGTGAGGAGGTCAAAGGCTGAGGCTTCTTTGTACTTACATCCCCATAGCTGTGCCTGGCCCTGAGTAGGGAGGGGCCCACATAATTTTTGAATGAATGAATGTCTAACAGCCATCGGGCACCCTTATCCTAATTCATCTCAGTCCAGCACACCTGGACCTATTTGTGCCCAGAGATCAGAATTCCAGGCACACCCAGAGATCAGAATTCCAGACAGAACCTACCCACTCCTTTTTCTTGCCTGCTAGCAGCTTCCATCTGTGGACTAGAAAGCTAAAATTCTGGACGTCATGGTCAGCTGGCTCTGGCACCCTAATTGTCCATTGTTGGCTGCAAACCTCAGCTTCTTCCTCTGGGAAGTGGGAACACCAGAACCCACCATGCAGGATTTTGGGGAGATTTTTTTTGGGGGGGTGGGGGAGATTTGATGAGATGATAGGGGTGTGTGTATGTGTTGGTGCCCAGCTTGGGATGTGTTCTTGCCAGACCTGACTCTGATCCCAGAGGCAGAAACAGCACAGGGGTACCTGGCTCTCTCAGTCGGTGGAGAGTGTGACTCTTGGTCTCAGGGTCTTGAGTTTGATTTCCCATATTGGATGTGGAACCTACTTAAAAATTTCAAATGAAAAAGAAAGAAAGAAACAGTGCAGGGCACCCCAGGCAGCAAGGTGGGTGGGTGGACACAATTAACTGGCGGACTACCAACTTCCTTCCCGGGACAGGCCATTCCACACTGTCCCAGTTGGTGTTTGGAAGGGCACAACAGAATCTGAGCTGCAGGATGTTTGGATTTTAAATCAATGGGGTATGTGATAGTTTGAGTGTTGTTGGTTCCTTCTCATAAGCTGCATATTTGGGATCTCTTTCTCTTCTGGTTCTTACCTTCAGGCTCCTATAAAGTTAAGTCAGTAAATCTGGGGGTGATTCTCTTGGAGACAGAATGGGGCATCCTTCTCCATGTGTCTAGATGCAGGCCTTTCTCTCCCTGTCCAGCCTCCCATCCCACGGGGCGCCGGGGAGGTGGGGGAGCATTTAGGAATTAGTGCTGCAGGCCTTTTACAGAGAGAAGCCAGAGTTCTCGACCCTAATACTACTACTAGATGCTCCTCTGCGTGTTGCTGCTCTGAGATGGAGCAGCCATAGAGGGGAAGGAAACTCAAAAGTTCTAGTGCAGCCTTGTGCCACAGAGATACTGATGTTCATTTCATGGATTCCCCTAGGACAGGACAGCCCTGCAAATTAGGTAGCAGTTTTTCCATTTTGTGAGCCGAGAGTAATCATTTCAGTAAATGATAGCTATTATTTGTGTCCGGCAAATGTGCTGTGTACTAAACATGCCCTCTATCGGGGCGCCTGAGTGGCCCAGTCCATTAAAGCATCCAAGTCTTTTTTTTTATAAGATTTTATTTATTTATTCATGAGAGACACACAGAGAGGCAGAGACATAGGCAGATGGAGAAGGAGGCTCCCCACGGAGAGCCTGATGCGGGACTAGATCCCAGGACCCCAGGGACACACCCTAAGCCAAAGGCAGGCCCTCAACCACTGAGCCCCCCAGGTGCCCCAGCATCCAACTCTTGATTTCAGCTCAGGTCCTGATCTCAGGGTCATGAGATGTGCTCAGGGAGGGAGGCTGCTCTTTCGTTCTATGTGCGTGCTCACTCTCTCAAATAAATCTTCTTTAAAAAATAATAATATGCCTGATGTCATTCAATCTATAAAACAGCCCCATGAGGCAGATATTAGCCCCCATGGTCTACATGGAAACTGAGCCTTGGTCGGTCCAGGTGGGCTGCCCCAGGCTGTCAGCTAGTGAGCCCTTACCACGTGGAGGGGGGTGTATCCTGGAACCCAGCTCTCGCTGACTCCAGTACCTACACATCTATTTATTCAACCACACATTTGAGTTGTACCTGAGGGCCCGACTGTCCAGCTGGGGTCTCTGCCCATCACATCCTGGGCCACATAAGAGCCATCACGTTGGAATAAATTCAGGCTCCTTGCAAGGAGGGGTCCAGGTAGCTTCCTTCCCTAGGGGGCGTCCTTTGGCACCATCAGGAGAATATATCAGCCCTGATGGAAGGCCTCAGCCCAGAAGTGGCCTGGCTCCTGGCCCCGCCTTCTGCCTTGATGGGCTGGGACCAGGAGTCTGGCCACCAAGTCTCTCTTTAACCTGACCCCCTGGATCCTTGCACATAGGGCACCTCCTGAAGGCCAACCTCTACTGTTGGCCTTGGCTTTACTTCACCCCTGGAGTAGGACAACTCACCACGTCCCCAGCCTTCTGGGTAGTGTTTAGTTTCCTGTGTCCTGGAAAATGATGAGTGGCACAGATTCCCTAAAACTGGGGTTGAAGTGCTGCTCACTCATTGCTGTGTTGTCTGAGTAGAGCTCTGACTTTTAGAGTTCAAGGCTCTCACCTCTTCCTGGGTGTGTTATAAGGTCATGGTGCCCAATTCAAGTGTGTGTGTTGAGGGGGGATGATTTATAAAACTGTTTGGGGGGCATCTGGGTGGCTCAGTCGGTTGTGTCCCATGTGTGACTTCAGATCAGATCATGATCTCAGAATCGTGGGATCGAGCACCTGTGGTAGGACTCTGCTCTGGGCGGGGGCCTTGAGATTCCATCTCTCTGCCCCCCCCCCCCCACCGCCCTTTGGGCAGGCAGTGACGCACACTCTCCCTCTCTCAAATAAATAAGTCTTTTTTTTTTTTTTTTTTAAGAAAAGAAAACTATTTGGAGCTGACAGCCTAATGGTTGAGAGTGAGGTCTCTAGGATATCAGCAGGCCATTGTGGCAGCCACTGGCCACATGTGGCTCTTAGCACTTCAAGTGCGCTCATCCCAATTGAGACGTGCTGGAAGTATGAAATGCACGCCAGATTTTGAAGACTTCATACAAACAAAAAGATGTAAAACATGCCATTAATCATTTTTAAGTGGATTCCATATTGAAATGGTAACAGTTTGGGTTTATTATATGAAACGAGATAATTATGATTAATTTCTCATTTCTTTTTTACTTTGACGTGACTCCTGGGAAATTTTATTTTTTTTTTAATTTTTTTATTTACTTAATGATAGTCACAGAGAGAGAGAGAGAGGCAGAGACACAGGCGGAGGGAGAAGCAGGCTCCATGCACCGGGAGCCCGATGTGGGATTCGATCCCGGGTCTCCAGGATCGCGCCCTGGGCCAAAGGCAGGCACCAAACCGCTGCACCACCCAGGGATCTCCCTGGGAAATTTTAAATTGCCTACCTGACTGGCATTCTGTTCCCATCGGACAGTGCAGCTCCACATCTGAGTTCAGAGCCTACCTCCTCCTCCCGTCACTGCGCACTTGAGCAGTTTATGTGATCTTTTTGAACCTGAGTGATACCTTCCTCACAGGATTATAATTGGGTTTGAATGAGAAAATACCCATAAAATCCTAGTGCAGTCCTTAGCAGGCCTTGGCACACAGTAAGTGCTCAGTAAACGGTAGCTTCTGTTTGTTAATATAGCCCCAATTCCACAAGCTCCCTGAAGGTCTGTAGCCTGCAGGAGTTAAATCCAGTGACTTCTGGAAGGAGGGTGAGGATAAGGCTGGATGAGGATGCAGTAGCTGTGGAGCAGGCGGGCATGGGGCGGCCAGCCTGGATGGTGTCCAGCCAGGCAGCAGCCCACGTACCAGCCTGCTCCGTCCCAGGCTTGCCCAGCCCTAGGCAGACCTGAGCCAAACTCTTTCGGGTGGGTCTCTGTCCGAAACCAGCAGAAAAGAACCAGAGGGAAAAGCTGGCTCAGGGCCCCTTCCTGGGACCTTGGAGAAGTAGCTCCCTCTTTAGCATATGGATCCCACCTGGATCTAACCAGCTGAGTTCCGGAGCAGGGCCTTCCAACTGAGAAACAGGAAGGACAAGATCAAAAGCTAGAGTAACTCCTTTTTTTGCACATTAAGGTGCCCACCTTCCCTGCACAGACCTGGGCAGGGGAGGTCTGTAGGGTGAAGTGAAGCCACACCAGGGTGATGGAGTGAGTATGGGTTAGTGGCCGCCAAGCCTTTTGTACCCAAGTGAAGAGAGGATACCTTTAGCCTACAGCTCTGGACACTCACTGGCCAGTGGTCAGAGCTCCTGGTCGCCTCCCAACCTGCCCTGAGGACAGTGCCCCCTTGCTGCCCCGTCACATGTCACCCTTAGGCCAGGCCAGCTCTCACCGTCCTTTGTGGCTTCCTTGAAGAGCTGGCACCAGACCCAAGCTGTGTCTCTAGTGTTCCGTGAGACAATGAGCTGCGTCGCAGAGCAGCCACCATTCCTCCTGCCCAGGGTACCTCCTATCCTACCTCCACCAGAACAGCCAGGGCTCCTACGCACTGCCCTGTCCCCTTGTCTCCCACCCCATTGTTGGGGCTGATCTCCCTGGGGCAGCAGGCGCTGGTCTTATCTACATAAACAAGAGGCCTTGGCTGGGTTGAGGAAAGGGCAGACTTGGGAGGTGAGGGTCACCTCTATTGTTCCCCCAGCCACCCTGGTGGTCTTTTAGCTCTTCCAGCCCATTCCTTGTGGGGCCCAGAGCTGCCTGGCCTTCTGGAAGCAGCCTGGCTATGTTCTGTAGGGCCCATCACCATGACACCTGCCAGGGAGGGGCTGGGCCCAATGGGGCGTTGGCCCCCAGCAGCCCTCCCCGAAGAGGAACAGGGAGCGGCCCTGGGCCTGCTCCCCAGAGACGGGCACTAGGATTAGGGTATCGACTTTCCTTGGCTTTCCAGGTGGCTGCTGGTGGCGCCTATTGAATTCCGCACCCGCAGTCCGCTTGGACTGCGTGGGTGGAGGTGACTGGGCGGCCACTCAGGCTGGGCTGAGCTCCCTGGGAGAGAAGAGGGAAGGGATGGTCCTGTGGGCCTGTGACAGGGTTTGGGACAGCCTGACAACCTGAGGGTGGGAGAAGGCTCTGGGAGAAGAGTCTGGAGGCGGCTCTGCTGGCAAGATCTTTTGGAAAGCTTGTCTGATGTTGCCTAGAAGTGAGACTCAGGCCCACCCAGCACCCCAGTCACCCCAGCTCGTTTGCTCCATCCTTTGGCCACCATTGCCTCTTGCCCCTTCCTCTTGCTTCCGGGTCTCCACCAGGCTCCTCACTGAGCAGATCCTGACTTCTCCTTCTGAGCCATCATCGTCACTGGGAGCCCCACCTGGCACTCTGGACACTCTGAGGCCGGGTTCCCCTTGAAATCCCCCCCCCTCCACCCCCTCCTGAGCTCCTGGGGGCCGCACACCAGAACCAAGATGGCCTGGACTTTCCATCTACCCGTTTCCTCGGAGCCAGAACCCAGTCCTGCTTCAGCGTTGGGGGTTGGGGGTTGGGGCCCAGGAGCAACAGTGGCCAGGCTCTGCCCAGGTACCTGACCCCTCCCCATCAGATCCCCAGGGAGGCTGCCCCCAGGGACTCCTCCTGCAAGCACCAACCTCCACCCTGGCTGGGATGGGCTCCTTTGATGGGCTGACTCAGCAGCTGGCAGTGACACCTCCTGGAGACAGCTGGGGGAGGGGTGGAGTAAAACTGGCTGATCTCCCTGGAAGAATGAGAAGCCCCCACCCCTCCCATGAGAGGGGAAGGGAAGGAGGGAGCCTCCGGGCCTTGGGAAGGAGGGCGCTAAGATGGAGCCTGTGTCGGTGTCTGAACACTTCAGAAAACCACTGCTTGTCCCCAAGCTCAGCCACCCCCAGAGGGCAGTGGAGCAGGTCCCAGTAAAGGGGGAAGGGAGCAGTGGGGGAGCTGAGCCCCATTGCCTCCAATCCTCATGGCTTGGGACTGGCAGAGGGGAGCAAGGTTCAAAGCAGGCCCTCTGGCTTTGATGATAGGGCACCAGAAGGTGCAGGGAAGCATGGAGGATCGGGAAGCATGCCCCCAGCACTGAGACCCAGGCCCGATGGCCCTGCTGGCCAGGAGCAGCACTCCCCGAACCACTGGGCTGCCCCAGCCCGGGCCTGCCCACCGCAGCCCTGCTTATCCCAAGTCAGGCTAGAGCTCTGGCCGCAAGAGGCCTTGAACACCCGGAAGGAAGGCTGTGGTTTCATCAGCCACCAGCTGCCTCCCAGCAGAGACTGCAGCCACTGCGGGGGAGCAACCCATGTTTACGACTCCTGCTGGGTTCTCCTCCCAGTCTGGACTCGGGTCCTTTGGGGCCAGCCCGTGGATGGTGGAAAGAACACGGGGTCCAACTCAGAGACCTTGCTGGAGCTCTGGCTCCTCCACTGTGAAGCCGTGGGACATTAGGCCGTGGGCTTAATATCTGGACTCTGTTTCCCCGTTTTGAAAATGGGGTGACCAGCCCCAGCAAGGTGGCTATGGGAAGGCTCTTTGGAACGAAGGGAGGTGGAGGGGAGCGGGGGACGTCAGAGCTGCTCGCACCACTGCCCCCCCCACCCCCCACCCAGCCCCTGGTGCGATCCTCCCCACTTTCTCAGGGTGATTGCGGGCTCTGCTGGCTGGGGCAGAAAGCTGAGCCTGCAAGGTGGTGACAACTGGTCAGACCTGTTCCTGCTCACCTCGGCCTGGGGGAGGGCTGGGCTGGCAGCTTTGTGGAGGGATTAGCTGGAGGGGAGAAGAGCCTCACTTACTCCTGAACAATATCCCGTGGGGGCTGCCAGGGGATAAGCAGCGCAGGTGGGGGGTGGGGAGCCAGGGGAGGGGCTCCTGGGATTGCACCCTGGCCCCACTGTGCCCCGCCAACAGGGAGTTTGAGAGAAGGGGATGTTTCACAGCCACTGGGGTCCCCCTCTGCCCCTCCCCCACTTTTTTATTGCTTGCCTCTCTGTCTTTGCTATTGTATGGGGTGAGGGAAGCCTACTGAAGGAGAAACTAGGGAAGGGCCCAGGGCCTGTGGCCCAGATCAGGGTGACTGCAGGTCCAACCATCACACCTCCTTCCTATCGTCCTCTCCACACCCCCCCACCAACATCCTGAAACACAGAGACTTGCCCGGGCAGTTAAAGGAAGGCAAAGTCATCCTTTGGCCACCACCCCCCCAACCCCCCCTGAGACTGGAGGGGTGGGGAGCCCCAGATGGGACTGGCAAGTTGGGGCAGGAGGCCTTTAATAAGCCCTCCTCTCCTTCCCTGCCTCCTGGCTGGCTCTACTCCCAGCTGGGGACTGGTGTTTCAGAGCAAGCTGGCCCCCACCCTACTCCCCAGAATCTCCCTTCTCAGCTTTATGGACTATTCGGTAGTGTTCTCAGCACTGGGAAAAGTCTATATGTGCAGGGGGATTTTGAAGTTGTGAAGTGTCCCCACTTGTATGAATTATCTCACTTGGCCTCACAGCACCCTTGGGACCCGAGGAGGCAAGTGGCACGAAGAATGGTCTATAAATGAGGAACCTGAGGCACTAGAAGGAAATGACTTGCCTCAGGTCACATAGCTAATAAGTAGGGAAGCTGGTGTGGGGGCCAGGGCCTTGATTCTGGCCTTTGCTCATTGCCTGGTGGCCTGGGAGATCACCCGGAGCTAGCAGGCTGGCTGCTACAGCCCTGCCCAGGCCTGGGAGGAAGGGGAGAGGAACCCCTGAGTTAGGCCTTGGGCTCAGGCTTCTGGCCAAGGTTTCAGGTTGCTTGGCCCATGCATACCCAGATTCCCTCCATCGTGTACATGTGTCCTAGGGCTGCAGCATCTAAGCTAAGCTGCTTAAGTTGAACAAAGGATGGTGAAAACCATTTTCAGCTGAGTGTCCGAGTGCTGGAGAGAAACCTGCTTGAAGCCCTTTCACTAGGTCCCCACCCTGAGCCATGGCCACAGCCACGTTGGGCTCCCTGCAGCCCTGCCCTGCTTCTCATGGTCCTTTCCCCAGTCAGGCTTTCCCAACGGAGTCTTTGAGGTTCTACTGTGGGGGTCCCTATCCTGTCCAGGACTCTGCTATGCTTCCCCCCAGCTCTGTGGTCATCTGGCCTCCTGCTTCCTTTTGGCTGGGCCATTTGGCTTGGATGGGGAAAGGCTTTACTATAAACACTCTGACCAGCTTTCAGTAAACACCTCCCCTGTCTCCCCTGCTGCAAGGAACGGGGTACCAAGGGGCCCAGGATCCCTGGTCATCCAGTCAGGCTGGCAGTGGCGTGACACTCACCCCCAGGAGGGCCAGACTGAAGTTTTTAGAGGGGAGGGATAAGGTAGCAACCAAAATAACACAATTATATCTTAGGATGGCACAAGAGGAGGGGGCTTGAGCTAATCTGACCCCACCTCCCATTTGCCAGAAGAGGTAACTGGCCTGGATGGGGCACCTGGGCAGTTGGCTACAATGCCAGGTCTTCTGGGTCCCAGCCCAGCATTCTCTCAACCTGCTGTGTGGGATCTCAGCAAACTTGCCTTATTCCCAAGTGCTGAGGAGGGTGGAGCAAGGAGGGGTCAGGTGCAGGGCAGGGAGGGCAGGACCTAGGATGATGGAGAATGGCCACAGCCCCTCCTTTACCCCCACAGCGTGAGCTCCGGCCTCGGTTCTGCGCCATGAAGAAAGGCGCCAACGGCTACGGTTTCAACTTGCACAGCGACAAGTCCAAGCCAGGCCAGTTCATCCGGGCAGTGGACCCAGACTCACCTGCTGAGGCCTCGGGGCTCCGGGCTCAGGACCGCATTGTGGAGGTAATGCTTCTCACGCTCTCTCCAGGCCCTGCCTTCCTGACTAACCTCCCCACCTATGAGCAGCCCCTGGGGCAGCAGCCATCACACCATCTGCTCCTAGCTGAGCCCAGGGGTTCTGGGCAGCCCATAGGTGCCAGGTCAATACAGGGAGGAGGGAGCCAGAGAGAGGGGAAGAACGGTGGGCAGGAGGGAGGGTGGTGGATGGTGGACTCCCTTCCTGCCCTCACCTTCTCTGGGTTCTTATTCACCCAGAGACACACTCAGTGGCCCAGGAGTTGCCCATCCATCCCAGGAGATGTGTGGGGCCACCCAAGGAGTTTCCTACTGCCTGAGGGCTCCGTGCTGGCAGGTGCACTCAGACACTCTTGGGAGGTGCTCAGGAGGAAAGGAAACATGAACCCCGTGCCTTGGGCAGGCCCCAGAATCTCAGTCTTAGAGCCTCAGAGCTAGATCAGCTCTCCCAAGACTTCTCACTTTACATGTGAGCAAACCACAGCCCTGAGCGGGAAGTCGGACACAGACACATAGAAACGCGAGGGCCCATCCCAGGCCTCCCTGATCTTTCCTGCCCTGTCTGTCCCAGCTGTGTTTGTTTAGTCTTTTCTCTGTATTTTCTTTGGCTTTTCTCATGTGTCCTAACTCCTCATTTGATTGTCAAGTGGGAGGACCACTTGGCTTAATTTAAGACTCCACAGGCAAGGAGGACTTAGTGTCCCCAGACTACCAACTGGCCAAGGACGAAGAGGACCATTTGTATCCCCTCTGCCTCCCCTCTCCAAAAAAAAAAAAAAAAAAAACTGTGCCAGTAACCCCTGCCCCCACCCACAGGTGAATGGGGTCTGCGTGGAGGGCAAGCAGCATGGGGATGTGGTATCTGCCATCAAGGCTGGTGGGGACGAGACCAAGCTGCTGGTGGTAGACAAGGAGACTGATGAGTTCTTCAAGAAATGCAAAGTGATCCCGTCTCAGGAGCACCTGACTGGTGAGCAGGGTGGGGCAGCTGGAAGCCCCCAAGTCAGGAATGGGGGTCAGTGCTCTAGATTTGACTGTGTCCCAGGCAAGGGGTGGGCAGCTTCCCACTTAAGAACTTCTTCCATCCGCTTTAGCGGAGGTCAGAAGCGTAGGTTGGCAAAGAGGTGCCTAATGTCAGGAGAGGAAGCGGGGATGGCAGTGGATTTCTGCCATCAGTGGATTTCTGAGGATTTCTGAGGCTTTATGTGATAGGGTTAGGCTGGCACGAGGGATGGGGAGGCGGGACGGATGGGGAGGCAGGACGGAGCTACTTATATTCCAGACCAAAGCTGTAGCACCAAAGGGAGGTCTCAGCCCCCAACCCCTGCACCCCCAGCAGGTTCTCCAGACAGCACTCATCCAAGGAAAGGGTTAACTCCAGCTTTGCTTGGTCAGATCAGAGTCCAGCGACAGGGGCCCAGTGCCTCCCCTCCCTTCTCTCAGGTTGTCTTGGAAACCCAGGCTCACTGGCTCTAGAGAGCAGTGGGTCCCTCCTTGGTCCCTGGGCCCCTGTCCTCCCCATCCCCCATATGACGCTGCCAAGCCTGGCACCTCCTCCTGCCCAAGCGCAAGCCAAACAGGGCAAGGCTGCTGCCCCAGGGCAGGGAGGTGTTAAAGCAAAGCTCAGCTCTCTGGTCTGGACTTTCTCCCTGGAAAGATGGCTCCTGGAGGAGTAGGGGTGGGGGGACCTCTTTGGACTTTGCAGTGGGTGGGGCCTCCCTAAGGATGTCAGAGTTTTATTTATAGTGGGATGATCCACCCAAAGGTCCTGCCATAGATTTAAATCCCTAGGTGGTGGGGCCAGGTGGGTCCTGGGGGTTCCTGGAAGCAGGGATGGGTCCGTGGAAGTCCCCAGCAGACTCCGAGCATGGGCAGTGGGGCACTACCCTACCCTTGTTTCCCAAGTTCACAGAAACCAGATAACTTAGTGGCCTTCTTCAGTGAGGGAGAAACTGAGGCCCCGAGAAGCCCCTTGGCAATATGGTGTGGGAAAGACAGCAAAGATCTAGATTCCACACAGCTTCTCAAATATCTTCTCCTGAGGCCTCCAGCACCCCCCCCCACCCCCACCCCCAGAAATCAGCCCTCAGACATTCCTTCCTCTTATCTCTCTGGCTAGGTGGGAAGGGCCCTGAGAACTCCAGTAATTGTAGCCTCTGGCCAGAGGAGCTGAATAGGGAGGGGCCTGAGGGCAAGTCTCTTCCCCAGGTATCCCTGGGCGAAAGGGGGGGCGGCTGAGTGTTACTGCCCCCACAGAGAGGAATGCCCTCCCCCCATCAGCTGCCTCCAGACCACATGAGACCGCCTGGGGGGGAGGGCATGGGTGAGAGTCCCTGCATCCCAGTGATCCCCTGCCCAGCTGGGACGAAATGGTGAGGGTTAGGTATGCCCGATGTCCAGGCCAAAGGAAACACGCACTTAAACTAAGAGTTCAGAAAAAACCCACCCAGGCTGACCAGTCCCCCTTACAGTCAGGTGGAGCCCCCACCTGAGCGAGCACAGCGAGGGGGACCCCAGGCTGGTGTTCTCATCTTCTGAGCACCCCAACCCCATCCCCTCACCCTCACATTGGCAAGCAGGAGCGGGATTTTTTTCTCTTTGAGCTGAGGCAGGTACTAACCAGAATCTGGGGTGTGGTTCCAACTCTGGTGACAGCGTCTTCTCCTAGGAAACAGCAGGCTCTGGTGCCCGGGCCTGGGGATCTGCATTTCTAACAAGCGTCCCAGGAGATTCTCAGGCAGCCAGCCTGGAATTTCCTCCCTCTCTAGGACAACAGTTTCTCCAAATTGCTCATGATCCATCCCTGGTTCCCAAGATCAACTTAGTAGCCAGAGACAAGCGTACTTTAAGTTGCTTTGAAAATATTGGAGAGCGTTACGATGTAGCAAGGGTAAATGTTATTTTACGCATCAGTGTGTGTGCTGGATCATCAGGATGTCAGACGGACGTCCAGAGGGTTGCAGGCCAGAGACTAGACACGGATGGAGGGCGCAAGGTCTAACTATGGCCCAAACCCCGCAGCTCTCCCTCCTCTTCGGGCGCCACTCCATCCACATTCCGCAGAGCTCCTGGACTCACCTCTGTTTTGTTTCGTTTTTCCCTTTTCTAGGTCCCTTGCCTGAGCCCTTTACCAATGGGGAGATCCGGAAGGTAAAGGCAGACCCTCTAATGCTTCTCTGGCTCTCACGCCAAGGGCTGCAGGAGGAGGGTGGAAGGTGGCGCGGTTGGGCCAAGGACGGCTGTCTGGCTCCGCTTGAAACTCCTGTTGCCAAACTGCTCCCTCCTGAGCTCCAAGCTATATAACTGCCCGTGCACCCCTCAACCCCTGTGTAGAGCCAAGGCAGTCAGGAGGCAGAGGCCCGGTCGGGGCCCCTCTGCAGCCCGCCATCCTGGTGACAGGCCCCGCCTTCAACTCCCCACCATACAGAAGAGGCCATTCTTCCCCCCAAGAACAGAGCTTCAGTGTCTGGACGCACGCTGCCTGGGCCCTGCTACTTCCAGTCTGGGTTGGAAGAACAAAGCCCCTCCTCCCCTCCTCCCTGGGCAGAAGGGAAGAGAAGGCAGTGGAGGCTGGGGAAGAGATGGCGGGGCCTGGTGCCAGCTGAGGCCACAGAGGAACCCAGGCAGAGGCTGAGCACCAAGCTGAAGCCTTGGCCAAGACCTTCACTCTAAGACAGGCTGACTCAGAGTCAGACCACAGAGCCGGAGCTCTCTGCAGGGTCTGCTGAAAGGTTCCCCCCCCCCCCCCGCCCCCACCCCGCCCGGGGATCCTGCCAGAGGTTCTTGCAAAGGGAGGTGGCCCTGGACCACCTGAATCTTCTGTCACTCCATCTGTGGGCCCAGAACACTCATCCCCATTATTCCTTCAAAGCCTTTGACTGCTTTGGGGTTAGACGTCAAGATTCCTAGGGTCAGGGCCAAGTAAACCAGTGGGCCGCAAGAAATTCAGGGAATATCATACACGTTCCCTGGGCCAAGGAGAGGCCCCCCCTGTATCTCCCCACGCTCCACATAGCCCCTCCATGGTCACTGGCCCAAAATGCTGGTCAAGACTGAAGGCTACTTTTGGAGGGCTGGGGAGGTGGGGTGTGTGTGTAAGCAATTCCACTAATCCCACGATGGTCCCTCCCACCTACGTGGTGGAACCAGGCTGCCCTCTGATCCTTAGAGGAATGTAAAATGTCAATCCCCAAGGCCCCAACCCCCCACCTTCCACTCTCATCCGGCTCAGGCAGCAGGGCTTGGGGTGGATGGGAAAAACTTGAGTGGAGCTTCTCAGAGGCACCTGTCTTCCCTGGGAACACCCTTCCCTATTCAGGATTTCCCCACCCCATCCCTTGCCAACCCACATCCCTCCTCTCTGTGCCAGGAGAACAGTCGTGAACCTCTGGCCGAGGCAGCCTCTGAGAGCCCCAGATCAGCCCTGGCAAGATCCACCTCCAGTGATACCAGTGAGGAGGTAGGCTGCTGGCTGGGCAGGCAGAGGGTGGCCCTGGGTTACAGGAAGCCCATACCCAAGCCACACTCTCATTCCTGGCACACCAACCAGCCTGCCTTGCAGGTCACATGCTATGCCACGTTCTGTTCTTGTGACCTTGCTCCCCTGGGCACTGCCCCAAGGGAGCCACCTTGCCGAGGCTGAGGACCAGGACACCTCACCAGGCACTGACTCCCGCTCTCTGCCACCGCCTCCCCCTCTTTGCAGCTGAATTCCCAAGACAGCCCCAGGAAACAGGACTCCACGGCACCCTCGTCTACCTCCTCCTCCTCTGACCCCATCTTGGACTTCAACATCTCCCTGGCCGTGGCCAAAGAGCGGGCCCACCAGAAGCGCAGCAGCAAGCGGGCCCCGCAGATGGACTGGAGCAAGAAAAACGAACTCTTCAGCAACCTCTGAGCATCCTCCCACAGGCTCCCAGGAGAGCTGGGAGGGCCGGCCAGCCCCCAGGCCCCACCACCCTCGGACCCATCTCCCTCAGTTCCCTCGTCTTCCTCCCCACTCACTTGTCCCACCCCCTACCCCCCCCCCAATCGACATACAAATCAGCACCAGCATCCCCCTCTATCCGTGAATGATTTTTCTAGAGAACTGTGCTCTTCCCTTACCTCGGGGAAGGTGAATGGGTTTCCATTCTGCCCCAGTCAGGAAGCAGACTCCCCCTGTTCCTACTGAGTGCTTCAGCCCCTCGCCACTCCCCTGGGAGATCACTGGAACCCACACCAAGCAAGGATGGAGGGACCAAGCAAGAGTCCTACACCCTCATGACCCCAAGTGATGACTGAGTCCAGGGTTGACTGAGGACTCCTGATGACAGCAACAACATTGTGGAAGGAACAGGGGTCTGTCATCCTTAGAGCTGTGGCTTGGGCATCTTATTTTTGTTCATTTGATTTTGAGTGCAGTATCAGAGTTTAGAGGGATTTTTTTGTCTCCTTGATTAATATGATTTTCCAGGTTGTTGCATCCAGGATATAGTGGCAACAGCCTTAAACTTTGTGTCTGCTCCTACCCCAGAGCCCCTGGGGCATGGGGAGGGTCTGGCCACCCCTGCCCAGCCCCACTGTCAAGGAAACTCCATCAGAAATTCAACTGGCTTCCAAACTGCCTCAGCCTCTGTGTCTTCCTTTAGAGCCCTAGGTGTTCCCAGGGGAGCCTCTGGCTGACAGATTGGGGTACAGCCTGGAGGGGAGGTCAGTCCAAGGTTCTCGGACTCCAGGCGGGGGAATAGAACATGGGCGGCTGTGATCAGAGGGCCTTGGGTCCCGTAGCTGCCCGGGCTTTGCACAAGTCTTGTGGGAGTGAGACCCGCCCAGCTCCTGAATGCATGCAACCAGCTGCCCCAGAGAAACCTTTATTGTAGGAAGTAGAAGGGAAGATCCACATGCTCAGAGGTCTTTATGTAGTTTCTAATTCTGGAGCACTGAAATGGTGAATCCTGGATCGAGCCTCATTCAATGCAAAGACTGGGCTTTCATCTAACCCCTCACAGCCAGTGGGGTGCAGGCTTCTCAGGAGTGGCCTGCGCTATCACCAGGTTATCTTATCTGGCCCTGGACATGCTCTGGGGCAGGTGGGGCGGAGCGGACTTTCCAAGGGCAAAATACCCTACGCCACCTCAAGAGATCCAGGTCTCTTCCACCTCTGGCACCTGAGGCCACACCCTGGGAGTGGCCAGGGTGGCCCGCAAGGGCTGAGGCTGCCAGGCTCAGAGGTGCTTGGAGAGAAGGATGGGAAGTGGATTCTAACGGAAAGCACTCATCACAGAGGACCCGGGGGCCTCTAGGGTTAAGAGAGGGGTGGGTCACTGTCTGGCCATCTTGGCCTCTAGTTGGAGCTTGGATTCCGACCAACCTTATACTATTCAAAACCCTGCCACAGCACCTTGGGCTCGGCCCGCCTGCTCGCAACCTTGCCTCTACCTTGTGACCTCTCACCTGTAAGCAAGGCCTGGAGAGGACTCCACAAGGCAGTGGGGTGGGGGGAGATCCCTCCCTACCTCACCTTTGGGTGGGGCTTCTGATGAAGCTCAAGGTTGAAACTCCTTGATCGCTGCTGAGGGGCCAGACACACTACAAACCCTTTGGTACACTGCAAGCAAAGGTAGATTCCAGTTTTTTACCTTCATAGTAGTGTTGGAATATGCCAGGACTGGGGAGAGGTGGGGGACTGGGGGGGGGGGCAGCAAGAGTTCTGGCTCTGCTACCTTGAGCCAGGCACAGCAACTCACATCAAGGTTTCCTCCCCTTGAGAATACCGACTGCCTTTGAGGGTCTCTTCCATGACCTGCCCTGAAACCTGTCCAGCCTCTCAACGGCCACCCTAGATTAGGACAGGACTCCTGGGAACAGAGGGGCGTCTCCCCCCTTCCCGCTCCAGCTCTGCCTCTGAAGCACCAGCTGCCAGACCCTGGAGACATCCTGAGGCTGTGCCTCCGACGCCTCCTTGTGGCCGTCAGGTGCCACGGCTCCCAGAGACCCAAGAAATGAGCAGAGCAGGAGGGGACAGGTCCCTTCAGGAAGATACCGCTGAGTGGCTTCTGCTTCCTCCTGCAGCCCTTGCAACTGAGCAGAGGCTCCAGTCACAAGGAGCTGCATCCAAAACTCCTGTGTCCAGAGAGGAGAAAGAAGGAGCAAGCACGAGGATACTTGTCCACTTTCCAAGCCACCTGTCATTCAGGGCCTTGCTCGTTCATTTCCAAACTTCTTGGAGGTCACACTCCGCCTGCTTCTGCAGGCCAAAAGCAGACTGAGCTCCTCCTGCCCTGGACTGGATGCTGTAGGCTGGGCCTTCTGGTGGCTCACCTGCAAATAGGCCTAAGGAATAGCCAAGAAAGGTGCTGTGCAGTATACTTTACTCTTAGGCAGGCCTCTACCCCAGGGTGGCGCCTCTGGCCTTCCATTCACCAGGCCCACTCGCCTCTGCTCCCACCCCCACCCACCCTGTCCCCTGTGGATTCGTGCTATCCGCTCCAGGTTCCAAGAATCCAGATCTGGTCAGGAGGACAGCCTGGACCTGGAGTCACTTATCCACACTGCCAGCCTGAGGAAGGCCAAGGCAAGTCTGGCCCAGAGTCTGAAGGGCCCCTAAAGGAGATTCCCAGGCCAGAGAGGGGCTAGGGGCATTATGCCCCAAATGCCCCAATAGTTCAGTTTCTGTT
The DNA here is from genome assembly GCF_905146905.1 of Nyctereutes procyonoides. Lineage (NCBI taxonomy): Eukaryota > Metazoa > Chordata > Mammalia > Carnivora > Canidae > Nyctereutes > Nyctereutes procyonoides. The sequence goes on from NW_026575020.1 coordinate 54,723,767, forward strand.
ACAGGGCTCTGGTGTTTTGGATTGCGTGGTTCCAACACCCCACTTCACAGAGGGTGGCCGCCCTGCTGGCTGCCCTGCCCGCAAGGCCAGCTGGCTGTCAATGGGACTCCGACGACCCATCTCTATAGCACTTCTCCTCTACATGGCTGGTCTGCTCCAGAAGCCACTGCCGCTCATGTTCATTCATTATCAGCCTAAATGTCACCTCTTGAAAGACGCTGCTCACCGCCACCTGTATAAGCCAGAGAGAGCAGGGGCAGCTAAGTTACAGTCACAAGCTCTAGCACCACTGGGCCCCATCACCCAGCCCAGGCCTCGCCCTCCCATGAGAGATATCCTTACCTGCTCAAAGTGAAGTTTCTGAAACATCCGGATACTTGGCTCATTTCCTTGCCCAATTTTAGCCTCAAACTTGGTCAGACCTAGTTTGGTCACCCCTCCCAGAGAAGATGAGAGAGAGAGGGATGGGACACAGGATGAAGCACCCCCCTCTTATCCCCTACCCTTCCTCTCCCGTTTGGCAGTGGAAGCACCTGTCACCTGCCCCCCCACCCTCAGGCCTGAAGAAGATACTTCCCAACATGCCCATGTCCTCATCTGGGGCCTGGCCACTTCTCTACCATCTGCTCAGACTTCCTTACCATAAGACATCATCATGAGAACAGACTCGGTACCAAAGCCTTTGCCTCTGCAGCTGGGCTCTAGGAGGAATAATGGCAATCACTGGCACCGTGTGCCAGGCTCCACAGCAGGCACAGCAGTAATGCAGCTGCAACTTCATTTCAGCCTCAACTCAACACAGTTGGTACTATCATTGCCATTATGCAGACAGGAAAACAGACACATAGCAGTTGAAATAATTTGCACAAGGGTTCCCAGCTTAGACACACCCAGCAACCTGACCCCAAAGCTGACCCCTTACCTTCAGCATGCTGCCTCATCGGGAAGTCTTAGGGGAAGGCTGTGGACCATGAAGGACACAAACTAGAGGGGCTCCTTCCACAGCACGGGAAGGATGCTCCAGGAAAGGTCTTTTATTTTGGGAGGGTCCCCAGCGCCCAGCCCCCCAGCAGGAATGGAGCAGAATGAAGCCTGAAGACCCTCAAACTCAAGGTTAAATTCACACCTAAGGGCAGCCCCGGTGGCTCAGCGGTTTAGCGCCGCCTGCAGCCCAGGGTGTGTTCCTGGAGACCCGGGATCGAGTCCCAAGTCAGGCTCCCTGCATGGAGCCTGCTTCTCCCTCTCCTGTGTCTCTGCCTCTCTCTCTTCCTGTGTTTCTCATGAATAAATAAATAAAATCTTTAATTAATTAATTAATTAACACCTAAGCAGAAGACAGGAATAAAGTAAACCACCACGGGTGGAGCAGCAGGCTAATGGAGTGCCAGGGGGCAGTGTGCCCCAGGTAGGTGCTGGGCTCACCACTAGGAACCTCCCATTGAGCCCAGTGCCCTATGCAGCCTCAGCTGGCTTGAAGTTCAGCAGAAGGGAGGGAAGGGAGGGCCGAGTGGAACAAACCTGCAATCATGACCTCAATCTCCCCCAAGGAGGGGTCCCCTACATTTGTGAGAAAGAGGTTTACATCTCCCGCCATGCAGCTCTCTTCCGTGGTGCTTGGCTGGGCCTGCCACTTCTCTGCATCCAGCACAATGAATGTACACTCTAAGGAGGGAGGCAACAGGGTTCTCACTTACACTTCCCAAAGAAGCGAAGTGACAACAGTCTTCTGACCCAAACCAGAGAACTGTAGTATGACACCATTGCCTCTGTCTGCCATGAGGAAATTGGGCTCAGAGCTTCCTTTAGCTGATTACAAAGCCCTAAATTTGCCTCATGCAAGAAAAGATGGGACTCAAAACAGCAGCTCTATTCTCAGAAAGCAGTAACCACAACTGGGTTTGAGCAAGAGATGTGACAGGCAGGGCCTCCATTTACAGCCAGAGCCCTAAATGCTTTACTTTCTCTAAATCCTTCTAAGCCCGATGCAGTGGGTGTGGACAAACACAAAAGCACCAGTCACAGAGACTGGTCTCAGTGGGCATCAGAGTATGACGGTTTCAGGAAACTTCCAGACCTTTCATGAAGGATTTTCACAAAGTTTCTGGGGCCCAGAAGGGCTACAGCGGGAATGAGAAAGGGAGGGATCCTGGAGACTGCCGCTGGAGCCACCCCTCTCACTGCCAGCCCAGCCCAGGGCCTCTGCTTCTCACTGTCTGCATCTTCCCGCCAGCTCTGCTGCATTGAATACTCTTGCTCCAGGGTCAGCGGTTCAGAGGCTGTCAGACGCTGCAGCTCCTCTGATTTCATCCACTCGTGGTACCTGCAGGGACAGGAGGATGGCCTTTGGCATGCAGGACTGATTCGGGAGTACAGGTCTGACATTTTACGAGAGAAGAAGTGGATGGTAGATAGGAGAACCCCACAAGGCTAATACAGAGCTCTAAAAGATCTAAGGAGGGGCGTCTGGGTGGCTCAGTCAGTTTAGCATCTATCTCTTGATTTTGGCTCAGGTCACCATCTCCAGGTTAGGAGCTAGAGCCCTGCAACATGCCTCCTCCCCCCAGCTGGACACACCCCTCCCAGCTGGGTGTAGAGCCTGCTGGGGATTCTCTCCCTCGGCCCCTCCCCCTGCTCTTGTGTGAGCACGCTTTCTCCCCTCTTTGGGAAGAAAAAAAAAATCTAAGGAAAGGGTTATAATAGCTCCTAAGGCAGAGGAGCACAAGCACAAGACCTAGAAGCAGGCTGGTCTTACAAGGGAACTATCCAGCTTCCCATCCTGTCTCCGGGGTCAGTGCTGGGGCATCAGTGCTGGGGCGTAGTCTGAAGTCAAACATTCCTCAAATTCCTGAGCGGAAGTATATGGCAATCTGACCTCCTTAAGGAAGGCTGGACATATCTCCACAAAGGCCAGACACAGGAACACCCAAAAACTACAGGGGTGCCTGGGTGGCTCAGTCAGTTAGGCATCTGCCTTGAGCTCAGGTCATGATTCCAGGATCCTGGGATCAAGTCCAATCAAGCCCCGAGTAAGGCTCCCTGCTCAGTGGAGAACCTGCTTCTCCCTCTCCCCACTCCCCATGTGCGTTCTCGCTCCCTCTCACTCAAAAAAATAAATAAATTTTTTTTTAAAAAAAACCTACACGTAGAGAATACACTCCTACATCACCACCATCCCAGCCTACCAGACCTTAGCCAATTGCCCCAGGAAGAGTTCCACCCTGGCACTCAGTTCTGGCTTTTCAGAACAGTAGACATCAGAACAACCCATCAACTCAGTTTTCTGACAAACTAACGTTAAGTCTTCAAGACTGAGCATATTTGGGGTGCCTGCATAGCTCGCACCCATGCCTGGCAGGCTACAAGTTTCAGCTCAGGTCCTGATCTTAGGGTCCTGGGATGGAGCCCTGTGTCAGGCCTCCACACTCAGAGGGGAGCCTACTTCAGGATGCTCTCTCTCCCTCTACCCTTCCCACCCCCCCTTAAAATAAATAAATCTTTTTTCCCCCAGACTTAACTTACTCATTTGAGAGAGAAACAGCATGCTCAGGGGGAAGAGCAGAGGCAGAGGAAGAAGCAGGCTCCCTGCCAGGCTTGATCCCAGGACCCTGAGATCATGACCTGAGCCAAAGGCAGGCAGACACTCAACTGACTGAGCCACCCAGGCGCCCGTAAATAAATAAATATTTAAAAAAAAAAAAAAAAAACAACTAAGCATATTCGCTGACAACAGAGGAATGTCACTAATTTACAATCAGGCAATCTTTCTTACACCCATCTAGTTTACATAAAATAATTCCCTGCTGAGCGCCCAAAAAGGAAGCAGAGAAGACTGAAACGGAAAGGCGGGGGATGGGGGGGTGGGGGGGTAACTTCTTCCAGGGGAGTCCTCATTGTCTGCTTCAGCGCTCACTTCTTTCTGTAATGACTTCTCACCGCAATGTTTCTCCTTCTTAGGGGAAACAGCCTCTGAGATTCGGACTAAGGCAGGCTGACCCTCCTCGCCGCATCTTGGGAGAGCTGGCCTGCACCTCGCGTTAGGCGGACTGTTACCTAGGCACGTGCTCTGAGGTGTAGGGTACCAGCACCACCTTCTTCCCCAGCAGCAAGACGTTCTCATTTAACCTCATGGCGCCGGCCTGTAAGAGCGGAGGGCAAATACTCCAGGACCCTGCGTCTCCTCCCACTCGGGGTGGGAGCCCGGGGCCTCGAGTTTGCTAAATGCCTCCCGGAGCTCAGTGGTCAGGAGAGCCTTGGTTCCTTGGTTCCTTCTTTCTCTCGAAACCTTTCAGAGGACACGGACTCTGGACCCCTCGCCACAAGGGGAAGTGGGCCGGGTAAAGGGGACTACAAGATGCTCGCATCGCAGCTCCACGGGGCTAAGCGCGAGCTGCCGCTTCTGCGCGCCCCTTCCCTCCCACCTCGCTGACCCGCGAGGCCTCCGACCCAAGCGCCCAGGCTTAACCCCGAAGCTCCCATCACGTGCCCCGGGCCGGAGACTCCGCCCCACGATCAACTTGCAGCCTCGCCGGCAGACGCCTACGTCCAGCCCCTCTTCCCGGCGACCCCCCTCTCCCCGCCCCCAGCCCCCAGCCAGGTCCGAGCAGGCCGCCCTCCCCTGTGTGCGGACCCGTGGACCACCCTCCTCGGTCACCCGGACCGCCGGGGGCCCGGGTCGACTCCGCTCACACCCACTCCCGGCGGACGGACGCGTCCCCAGCCCCGCGGCCCCTCCTCCCCGCACGCGGGCGGAAGTGCCCCTCCCCCGCTTCCGCCCCGCAGACGGCGGCCGCCGGGGCCCAATCCCGGTCCCGCCTCCGCGAGGCGTCCAATCAGCGCGCTGCGCCCCGCCCGGGGCGCGCACGGCCAAAGTGGCCGCCGGGCGCGGGCGCATGCGCGCTGCGGGCGCTGGTGCGGGACAGCTGGCGCCGGCGGCGGCGGAGGGGCCGGAGGCGGCGGCCGCGGCGGCCCGGAGCGAGCCGGGGTGCAGGTGTCCGGCCGGGCGGGGGGGGACGGGCCGGGGCGGCGCCAGGCTCGGGGCTGCTCCAGGACGGAGGAAGAAGTCGGGGGGAGGCCCTCGAGAAGAGGGGGAGGCTTGGGGCTGGGGAGCCCGAAGCAGGGCAGAAAACAGGTTGGGGGGGGCAGGGAATGGAGGCCCCGTTACAGAGGAGAGGTTTGGGGACCAGCGGTTGGGTGGGGGTGGGCAGCGACCTGGGCAAGCCCCCAGTTTGTTGCCTTGATCTCGAGTGCCCTGTGTGGTAGTGAGCTCGCCGTCCCTGGCCGGCATTAAGTGTGGACGGCCACCGCACAGTGTGCAAAGGGGGGCGCTTGTGGTGAGGGAGACTTAGTGGCTTGTGGGGCTCCCTCTGTCACTTGGAGTCTGAACGGCCTTGAATACCTTCGTAGGAAAAAGTTAGAGGAAAGCACGCAGGTGTCACTCTTTCAGTATCTTCCTGACGGATACGGAGGCTGTGTCTGTAATCAAAGTACAGGGCCCCCGAGGGGTGTTCTCCAGAACTGTCCCCCAGATGCCAGCGACCTCTATCAGAAAGGTGAAGTCTGCTCTTTCCCCCTTAGGGAGCCGCAGCAGCCGCCGCCCAAGCAAGGAAGAAACCTAAGGAATCTCGGCCCACTGACCCTTCCTCACTTTTGGAAATGGCGGGTGAAATCACAGAGACCGGAGAGCTCTATTCCCCTTATGTGAGTTTTGCTTTTTTAGAACCTGTTTTACCCACGTCGTTGCTGCGGGCTCCTAGAGAAGCACAATGCTTCCTGGACTGTACGAGCCTAGTGAGCCTACACCTGCTTGTAGACCCTGGAGCAAGCCAGGCTGGGGAACTCCATTCAGCAGCAGGCATGTTGCTGCCGTCCAGGCCCAGAGCATGTGATGAGAGTTTGTGCACGTGTTCGATGCTGGTCAGAGAGTGGGCAAGGAAACAAAGCTGACTTGTTAATTCCTTGCGATCTCAGTGTCCCGGCCACTAGCACTTGCAAACTGAGCTGCTGTCCGGGGATGATGATTGACAGCTGTTGACTCTGGGTTTGCTCATCTCAGCAGTTTGAAAGCGCTTTGGTTGCCCGCTGAATTGTAAGTTGCACAACTTTTATAGTCTTGGATGGTGTAAGAGGCAGAGAAAGCATGCAGAGACTTCCAAGTGCAGTTTGCAGGAGTCTGTAATTAGAACAATTAGAAGGATTGATTTCTTACTGTATTGGGTCTGCATCACACACACCCCCACCTCCCACAGGTGCACTCAGTTTATCTTTGAGTCATGAAAGATTGGTCCTGGTTACATCACAGAGTCCTCTTGCCTGGATACCTAGCTGGAGGATTGGAATAATCAAATGATTGACTCATGGTGCTACTAAGTATCCCAAGGAAAAGCAGCACTGCCTTAAGTAACAAAAGTCCTCTTTCTAGAACTTACCTAACCTTAAGCAGCTGCCCCGCTTTCCACTTATTTCCTAGCCTGAGGATCCCGGCTTTGTCTCTGCTAGCTTCACAGACTCTGGTGTGATAGATATGAAAGTGTCTCAGAAAATAGCTGGCAAAAAAGCCTTTCTCACACCAGGGTCTTCCTACTGGGTCTGTGCCTTTTGTGTGTAGCACTAAAGGAGCCTCCTTTCTCTCCATAATTTATCAGGGGGTAGTCTTTCTTGAACTTTTGGACCGAGTCTAATAGTGTTGTTCTCATCTGAGGAATTGTGTAACAGCTCACAGTCTCTTCTTGGTATCAGCAGTGAAATGTTCCCACTGTCCATAAAAGTTGCCAAGCTTCCTGCTGCTTCTCAGAGCATCTATACATTTAGAGATGAGAAAATGAGTTATTTCTGTAGCTGAGTTTTAGGAAAGAAAAAAAACTTTGATAAGCTCACTTTTCTTGTGTTTCCAGTTATTCACATCATCATTTCACGTGTCAGCGTGTACCCACAGGAATTCGGACAGTGAGGCCGAAAAGCCTCAGTGGGTTCTGCTCCCCACCCCCCAACTTCCCTGTGTGTTTGGTTTTGTTTGAGGCCTGTGTTTAAGGGCATACTCTGGGTATTTGCCATTAACAACTTGTATTCTCTTATCCTACCAGTGGAGAGAGATGTAGAGAAGAGATGGGTGATGTTGAAGGTGAGCTGGCATTAGTCGGAAGTTACCAGTTAGGGTTTGAGAAGACACCGTGCTTTCTTCCTGAGTTTTCCCTAACTCTGCCATCCGGAGAGAGTGGTTCTTGATCCCTGTGAGACCAGGCAAAGGGCATCGGTTCACCATCCGCTGAGCCCAGAAAAGCAGTGGAACTGCTTCACCGTAGACGCTGCTTTGAATCCCCTGCCCGGCCCAATACAGGCAAGACCTGCTCTCTAGGTCTTGGGAAACCTGTTTGGTTCATGAAGGTGCATCAGCCCATAACCTGGGGTATTCCCAACACAGAGCCTCTCCCTGCCTCTGTGTTTGCTCTGTTGCCAGTTCTTTTCCCCTTTCTGGGTGTCAGGGGTGTTTGCCTTAGCTTGCATTATTCTGCATAAAATATGTGTAGTGGACAGACTAGCCTCACAGGGGACTCATGTGACAGGCCCTCTCAAGGATAATGCTGGATTCAGAACCTGGTTCCAGCCAGCACTTTCCCCAGAAGTGATCTCGGAACGGGCGTGTCCGGTTCCCTGTGTACAGGGACCAGAAGTGGCTCAGGGCTACAGGGACTATGTGATCCAAATAGAGGATGAAGCAGACCACCACCCACACAAGGCCCAGCCGCTGAGGGCCCTGCCAGCCAGTTTTGCCAAAGACCACTGCCGTTGCTTTCGAAGGAAAGGTTAATCGTTTCACAGCCTTAAATTCTAGTCATTGCTTCCGCATCTCTACTGGCTTCTGTTTCCTTTAACAGCTGTCCCTGGGGAAGTGGACAAAAACCGCCATGACTACTGCCTCATGCACATCTGTGCGTGAGGCTGCTGGGTGGGAGATAAGGCAGTAGGAACACTGTGCTCAACTCCCCAGGTTGTAGGGGAGCCAGTACTCCATCCCAAGGAATGATGGAGAACAGGAAGAGACTGTTTAGCCTGTAGCAGGGCTTGCTTCTGCTTTCCGCGACACCTTCCAGGAGGCTATCCCACCACAACTGTCAGGCCAGGAGCAGAAGAGAATGTCTCCTTCCTCCTCCTCCCACAACTGCCTTTGATCTGGCCCCTGGCTCAGCTCAGATTTGCTTCCTGCTCCATAGTCCTTGTAATTGGGCCTCACTGGCACCTTTACTGAAGGTTGAGAGGCTTTAACTCTCGCCAGGGAGGTGAAGAAGTTTCATATTATTCTACAGGATGCCCAGAGTTCTTGCTTTGAAGCTAAAAAATAGAGACAGCATAAGACAAATGTGATTACTCATTTCTGCTTCCAACTGCTAACAGTCTGTCCCTAGTTAGCTTCTTGTAAAGTTCTTCAAGGATCTTTTTCACCGAGATTTATTTGAAGTTTCCATTGGGAGTGTGTTTATTTTATTGTGTTTATAGGCAGTGGTTCTCAGCGGTGGCAGTCTTGCCCATCTTACCCACACACATGCCATCCCAGGACACCTGCCAGTGCCTGGGGACATTTGTGATCATCACAACACAGGTGCAAGGTTGGGGGCTACTGGAGCCTAGTCGGTAGAGGCCAGGATGCTGCTAAACATCCTGCAGTCCACAGGACAACCCACAATAAAGAAGAATTGGCCCCAAATGTCAACAGTGCTCAGGCTGAAAGTCCCTGCGCTACAGCAGACGCTTGACCTTTATATCTCATGACCTTTAGGTATCACCAAATTCACAAATGCCTCTTGTACTGTTTCATTTCCTTATAAAACTTTTGGCTAAGAACTAGCACTTTCTCTACTTCCATCGAACCTTCACCGGGGCCATTTTCCATAAAGAAAAAGGGTCCACCCTTCTTAAATGTTACTGCTCAGAAAAGCAGCATATAGAGAACAGAGCTGCAGGGAGCTGTAGGAACACGGTTCAAACTTGTTTTAATCCTTCTGAGATCTGTCTGTAGGATCAAACAGAGACTGTGATGTTTAAAACAGGACAAAGACTGTGAGACCTACGTCAGAGGACCTAGCCAGGTCCAGTCAGCTCAGCTGAGGATTCCTAGCTGGAGACTGTGGGGCAGGCACCCTGAGAAGTGACACACAGGCCACAGTGAGCCTCACATTTAACAATGGGGAAAAGATAACATTGAAAACCCAAACTAGGACCTAAGAAGTATTCTTGCCCTGGGGGTTTCTTGGAGGGCTTTGTGGTGGAAGTAACATTTGAATGCGTTTGAGTGCTGGGTGGCATTTGAGGGGCTGGCCAGGAGGCATGGGGGGGTGGTGCCCTATGCCAAATGTAAATGGACTGTGGGTAGAGCTCTTTTCTGTCCACAGGGTGCCTTCCTGTCCTTCACTCAGACGTACAGTCAACACCTGCCTGGAAGCTTGTCCCTCCCTAACCACTGCCCAGCTCCCTCTCCCCACATTTCAGTTAAAAAAAAAAAAAAAAAAAAAAACTTCTGAGTGACATTAGGAAAATGGGCCCCAATTTGTAGGTTTCTGATAAAAAGAAAATTCAGTACATGAATTAGGAAGACAAGCCATGAGAGACTCCTAACTCTGGGAAACAAACATAGGGTTGCAGAAGGGGAGGAGAGTGGGGGAATGGGGTAACTGGGTGATGGACATAAAGGATGGCACATGATAAGATGAGCATTGGGTGTTATACTGTATGTTGGCAAATTGAATTTATATAAAACAAAAATTTTAATTCAGTACATCGTTATTTTAGGAAAAATTTTAAAATATAGAAGAGAGCATATTTGTAAGAATAGGGAAGTATAAATGAGAGATGGGTAGGTATTCCCAGAGATGAATCATTTGTGTTGTCTGTTATTTATTTATTTATTTATTTATTTATTTATTTATTTATTTATTTATTTATTTATTTATTTTTAAAGATTTCATTTTTTTTATTCATGAAAGACACAGAGAGAGAGGCAGAGACACAGGCAGGGAGAAGCAGGCTCCATGCAGGGAGCCCAGTGTGGAACTCCATCCCGGGACTCCGGGATCATGCCCTGAGCCAAAGGCAGGCGCTCAACCACCGAGCCACCCAGGCTCCCTACGTTGTTGTTTTTAACAGAAACAGGTGGTAAAGCAAACTAAGCCCGTGTCACAGGAAGCCCAGTTAGGAAGTGGCTGTCACAGTCCAGGCTGGAAGCAATTAGGTGGTAAAGGGGAATAGGACCAGAGGTAGCCACAAAAGACTTCAGAAGTAGAATGGCTGAAGCTGGAGTACACAGAAGGGAGGAGGGAGTGGGGGTGACCGGCAGACAGTGGAGTTGAGGTCTGCAGGAAGGCTAATGCAGAGAAAGGTCCATCATCCCCTGTCTGGCTGTGGTAGTTAAAGCTGCAGGACTGAGTGAAGTTGCTGAGGGAAAAGCAAGTAGGAAAAGAGACCACTTACATCAGAGCGTAAGAAGGAATAGAGACTAAGAAAGCCGTTGGGTTAGGCAAATAGGAAGGAGGTAATTGGTGATTTTGAAGAATGTAGTTTCAAAAAAGCTCTAGGGATGGAAACCACAAAGTACAGAAACTTGGAAGCGAAGGCAGAGGAAATAGGTAGCTGCTTCACTGAGTTTGGTTAAGAGAAGTAAGAGAATTGTGTTTCAAAGTTGCTGAGGACCTGTGTAGGCAGAGGGGAAGAGCTGGTGGAAGGAAGATTCCTGAAAGGATTGAGCCCAGAAGGTTGGGTGCAGGGTTTAGCGTCCCCCAGGGGGAAGGACACACATTCCCCACAGGCAGGGAGGGGGTTGGGAGGATGCAGACACTGATTTTTGAGCATGGAGGGAGTGTGGCTTGGGGAGGGCATGTCACATGGCCTTGGGCACCTCCAGAACAGAGGACGCAGCCTTCATCTGAGAAGGGTGGGGGCTGGGGCGCCAAGAGTGAGGTTCGATGGTTTCCTGTGGGAAATGCCAAGAAGTCCATGGTGGAATAAAACCGGTGTGATGCTCTCAGAGCACAGGTGAAGGAACTTCTTTTTGCTGTGGGACCAATAATTATAACTGGAAGGAAGGAAGGGACAAAAAGAAAATACCGTGGAACTTTTAGCAGGCTTGCTGTATAGGGAGCAGAGGAAGCAGGCGCTTAGTCCATCCAAGGCTAGGGTCGGGGGGCAGCACAAGGGAGGCCACGTGAGGCCTGGGTGGACTGTGCTCAGCAAGCTAGCCTGTGGTAAATGATGTTGGGGAGACAGTGGCCTGGATCGGGTGGGTGGAGCGACTGCAGCTGTCAGCAGGAATGGGAAGGGCTGCAGAAGAAAGGACTTTCCTGGTTGAGACCTCAAAAAAGGAAAATGATAGTTAACAGCCAAAGTCAGGTTGGCGAGAATGTGAGTTTGCAACCTTATTCTCAGTGACCCAGCAATTCTACTCAGAGGCTGGTTGTCAGGGGCCAAGCGGTGCTGCTCCTGGGGATACCTGCTGCTTGCTCTCTGGGGTGATGAAGTGGAATCAGATGGTGGTGGTGGTTGCACAGCCCTATGACTGTGCCTGAAGCCACCAAACTGTGTCCTTCAAAGGGGTAAATTTTTTTATTAAGTTTTTAATTCCGGCATAGTTAACGTACAGCGCTGTATTAGTTTCAGTGTACAGTGTAGTGACTTGGCGATTCTGTACGTCACTTGGCGCTCATCATGACCAGCATGCTCTTCATCCCCTTCACCTGTCTCATCCAGCCCCCTACCCACTGCTCCTCTAGTGACCAGCAGGGGGTTCTCTATAGTTAAGAGTCTCTTTCTTGCTTTTTGTCTTTCTCTCTCTTCTTTTTGCCTTTGCTCATTTGTTTCTTAAATTCCACACGAGTGAAATCATAGGGTATTTGTCTTTCCCTGACTTCTGTTGCTTAGCATTATGCTCTCTAGTTCCATCCACATTGTCGCAAATAGCAAGATTTCATTTTTTTGATGGCTGGTTACTATTTCGTTGTACATACATACCACCTCTTCTTTATCCATTCATCACGCAATGGATAATTGGGCTGCTTCCATAATTGATGTTGTAGATAATGCTGCTATAAACATATGGGTGCATGTATGCCTTTGAATTAGTGTTTTTGTATTTGGGGGGGTTAAATACCCAGCAGTGTGATTACTGAATCATAGGGTAGTTCTTTTTTTAACTTTTTGAGGCACCTCTGTACTGTTTTCTGCAGTGGCTGCACCACTTTGCATCTCCACCAACTGTGCACAAGGGCTCCCCTTTCTCCGCATCCTTGCCAACACCTGTCATTTCCTGTGTTTTTGAGTTTAGCCATTATGACAGGTGTGAGCTGACAGCTCATTGTGGTTTTGATTTGCATTTCCCTAATGATGAGTGATGTTGAGCATCTCATGTCTGGTGGTCATCTATATGTCTTTGGAGAAATGTCTATTCATGACTTCTGTCCATTTCTTAGTGGATTGATTTTTTTTTTTTTTTTGGCTCTTGAGTTGTGTAAGTTCTTTATATATCTTGGATACTTTTATCGGATATGTCATTTGTAAATATCTTAAGAGTGAATTTTATGGTACGTAAATTGCATCTCAAGTTTCATAAACATCCTTGAAGTTAGTGTGGGGAGGACAGAGGGGAGAAGGAAGCAGCCTGAATGGCAGCATCCCAAAGACAATGGCAAGAATGGGTGGGGAGCAGGGTTGGGTCACGTGCTCAGAAGTCTTGGAAGAGTCCAGGTCTTTTTTAGGTCAGCCCTAGGTTCATCCTTGTGCCTAGTCCCCAGACATGGTGCTCTGTCCTCGGGAAGCCTACAGCCTGGTTGAGCAGGGAGCTAGCATCTGAAGTGCAGCTCTAAATACAAGGAAATGACAAGGTGGTAGGATGGTGACCACAGAAGCGGAGGAGGAACCCAATCAGTAGAGACATCTTGGAAAGACCCATAGAACGTGGGCCTTGAGCCTTCCAAGTGTTGGCATCTGCTTCCCTGGCAGCTGGTTGCAGAGCGCGCCTCCTTCAAACCTCCACCACATTCTCCCTTCTGACCTGCTTCCCTAGCTCAAGGCTGGCCTCTCTGCCTCCAGTGTGGCTGTTGCCCAGGGTCCTCTTTGGGAGCCACTGGAAGGAGAGGTTAATTAATTTCGGGGCTTGAATGTCACTTCTGTCGCTTCCAGGTGGGCCTGGTGTACATGTTTAACCTCATCGTGGGCACAGGTGCGCTCACCATGCCCAAGGCTTTTGCCACCGCGGGGTGGCTCGTCAGCTTGGTCCTGCTGGTGTTCCTGGGCTTCATGAGGTAAGAGGCTGGCACATGGGGGTGGCCAGGGAGGAGCCTGCCTGGGGAGCCCTGACCTCTTTTCATTAACATGAGGAATGGTGCCAGGGCAGGGGAGTGGTGGAGGATGGAGGTGACAGGAAGATGTCCACGGTGAATCCTAGCCAGGGTGGCCCATCGACAGGAAAGGAGGCACAAAGGTCTCCAGGTCTCATGCTAACAGACCAGTCATACAACCTGATCAGTTAAGAATCAAGACATCTGATCAGGCTTTGGAATGTTTCATGTGGTACTCATATTGCTTCCCCGGCTGCTTGATTTACTCTCTTATATACTTATACATGGTACCGTTTTTGTTCTCTGAGAAAACACCACCTAGCCACAGAAAAAGAATTGGACAAACATCTGCAGTGATAAGTCAGTTTGGAATTTAGAATTTGCTTAAGGTAGTTCACAAAGTGACGAACACACAGGTAAGCACCTAATAAAGTGTTCACCTCACCTCACCTGGTGCCTGGCAGCAAACGGGTGGCCACTGTCTGCCCACACTTTCAGGGGCTCCTGCTCCTTAAGCCGCGGGGGTGGGATTCACTAGCTGGTGCTTCAGAGGGGAGATCATACCTGAGGCTCTTCTCAGGGATTCTGCGGGCAGGTGGGGAGTCATTCAGCCAGTACCCCAGGCTCATAAGGGATTTAGGACTATGCATTTTCAGGTAGGAATCCACAGCTGCCCAAAAAAGGTAAGGGAGCACTTGGAAACACCTCCCAGGGGTCCCTTCCATGGGAGAGGTGACACCAGGCACTGTTTTTGGGTGAACAGAACAAAGATCACTGCCCTCAAGACTTCTCTTTCGGTGGGGAGACATAAAGAGTGAAGGTGATAAGAGAATTGTAGGGTAGGTTGGAAGGTGATGAGTAATGTGGAAAAAACACGACCAAGCCTCGCAGGGTGAGGCACAAGGAAGGTGGGGGCGATGGCAACTTTCGGCAGGTAGTCGGTGGTCACGGAGGGTGGCGGTTTGGCAGATGGGAAGGAGGGAGGAGTGGGTGCCTTTGGAAGGATGACATGGGCTACAGTTGAAGCCAGTGAGGACCTCAGAGAGGCTGAATGGAATAGGAAAACATTTCTCCGTTCCTTCACCCACTTTCTTTTGGGGTTTTGTGGCCATCCTTGGGGTACCGTTTGCTCATTGCATACTGTGAGTCCTGGTAGCCAAGAGCCCTAGAAGTCCTTGTCCTCCCCTGACTCTGCTGTCCCCTTTAAAGGACCTTCAGCATGGGCAGCCGTCTGAATGGGAAGTGATTATTGGGGGCCCCCAGGTAGGGACTGCCATGTCCCCTCCCTGCTCAGCCCATTTATATTTGAACATGATCGATGCGTTGGCCATTGTGCAGCCATGAGAAGCCTCTTCATGCCTTAACTAAGATTGATTCTAGTTTTACTTGCAAAAAGAAGGGAAAATCTAAAGTCCTTAAAATGGTCACTTAAGCAAGATAATGAGAAACCTTTCCAGGAGGTGCTGAGGCACCGGAATGGGAGCCTCAGAGCCAGCTGCCCTCCACCCACCAAGAGGAAGTGGGTGGGGGTTGAACACCTTCCCCCAAGGGCTGAGACAGCAGCCTGTGGTGGGTGAGGGCCCTTGAGGAGGGCTGGGGTGAAGCCTTGGGGAGGAGGGAGGTGACTGTGCTGTCCAGCGCTCAGCAGGGGGGATGTGGCCTTCCCCACAGCTCTGCTGACAGATGCTCCCCCTGCGCTCCTGCTGAAGTCTGGGCCTCTCCAGCTTTGCTAAGAGGAAGAGCCAAGATGGCTTTTCACTCTAGTCTGACTCCTCAGCAGACGTCTGCTGCCACCTCCCAGTGTCCCTTTTGATTTGAGCCCTAAAAACGCAAGCTTATTTTTACATCACCTAGATTATTGGGAAAGTGAAGGTCCTTCCGAAAAAGGAAGGAAGGAAGGAAACATGCAAACACATTCTGGAGCCAAACACCCTTTACAATTATCCACGCTGGCACTCTGTCCATTAGCGTGTGTAATTGGGAGCTGACCACTTACTGTGTCCCGTCAAGGAGAGGTGAGAGCTGCCGCTGCCCTTCCCTGAAGCTTTCAGAAGGTCCCTTGTGAATCCACCTCCTCCGCACCCTGCCCCCAGTGGACCCTTCTCAGTGTTCGCTGTCACATCGCCCCACATCCCCTCTTCCCTGGGGCTTATGCTCTACCCCATGCTACCAGCAGCTTATTGCACACCCCTCTCCTGTGCATCAAATCACATCCTAAACATAGACAGGGCAATCAAGGCAAGCACGCACCTACACACATACATTTTATCAAGTCAGATGCAACTCGAAAGTTCCTAGGGAACAGTTCTCAGAAGAGAGAATGCTTTGGGCTTGCTGGTTTGGTCAGGTCTTAAAGTGAATTTTCCTTTTTCATTGTACCACCTCTAACCTCCTACTGCCTTTGGCAATTACCTTGTGGCCTTCCTGCAGCTTTGTGACAACTACCTTCGTGGTAGAGGCCATGGCAGCAGCCAATGCTCAGCTCCGCTGGAAGAGGATGGAAAACCACCAGGTGTGTGTGTCGCCCTTGTCTCCGGGCAGTGCCTGTGTCCAGTCCTATGCCGTGAGGCAGCCCTCAGGGGCTGGTTCTTTCCTTCCCCATGTATGGTAGGCTTGTGTCCATAGCACTACTCTGTGCCTTTGTCCTAGAGCTCGGGTTTGACGGCCACATAAGCTTAGCGAACAGGTGCAGCCTCTGCTCTTTTTTTTTTTTTTTTTTTTTGCCTCTGCTCTCTTTAAAAAAAAAAAAAAGATTTTTAAAATTTATTTATTTAAGAGAGAGAGCATGCCCTCACGAGTGAGGGGAAGGACAGAGGGAGAGGGAGAAGCAGACTCCCCACTGAGCAAGGAGCCTGATGTGGAACTCGATCCCACATGACCTGAGCTGAAGGCAGACGTTTAACCACCTGAGCCACTCAGGTGCCCCAGGCCTCTGCTGTCTTAACATCATGTCATGATGGGTCCCTTGAGCCCCCTACTTTGAGCTCGCCTGTCATTCTGAGCCTCCATACCCGGGACCTGTGGTACATCTTCAGATCTGACATCTCAGTGTCTGCACCTAATGTGGGAGCACAGTGGTGCTGAGAGATGCCCCTGATCAGACACATTCTGGAAAGAAATAACAGAAGAAATGGGGTTCTTCAATTCTCTGTGGGTTTTCTGTAGCGTTTGTTCTTTCTTGTTTGCTCCCCTTCCCCCACCCCACCCCTCCTAGGAGGAAGAAGATGATGACTCCTCCACAGCCTCCGACAGTGATGTCCTTGTCCAGGACAACTATGAGCGGGCAGAGAAACGGCCCATCCTGTCAGTGCGTAAGTCTTGGGGTTCTGAGCTGGCCGGCATCTCCTTCTGGTCCATAGGGTTCCCTTTCCTTGTAAAGAGGACCAGGAATCTCTGCACAGACCCTCTGGCCAGAGCACAAGCCCCAGGCCCAGGCTTCACCCTGCTGGCTCCCCTGCTTGCTAATGTTTGTAACTTGGGCAGGTTACCCACCTCAGTGCCAAGGGCACACTGGATGCTTGAATAAATGTGGGATGTCCTCCTGTCCCACTATGCACGATGCCTGACAGGTCCCATCCCCAGTCCAGCAGAGCGAGCCAGGGCCAGGTGTCCCAGCTACCCACCCCCCACCCCCTGCCCATCCATAGTGAGCACCCTAGGATCCTTTCCTGTAGTGTTTTAAAATGTATTACAGGTAGGAAACAGTAGAAGTTTTCAGAAGAATTTGAAGTGCTCTAGGATTTCCTTATTCTGGAGAATTCTGTGAGCTCAGCACCCCCTCTGAGAGCTTTTCCAAATGAAAACTGCTTCCTCTTCCTTGTCCATTACCTCCACAGAGAGACGTGGATCTCTGAACCTTTTTGAAATCACAGACCGGGTGGAAATGGGACAGATGGCCTGTATGTTCTTCAATAAAGGTATAAGCTCTTTCCCAAGGTGGGGTGAGGGCAAAGAGAGGTGGTGCTTTCCAACAGACCTTGACCGCTAGGGATGGGGCAGGCTCTGCAGACACAGATGAGCAGACTGTCAGCAGGCCTGCCGGTGCACTTGGGCAGCCACCTTGCCGAGAGGACTGAACCGCTCGTGTTGCCTTCCTTGAATCCCTCCCCGTTCATCATCAGCACTAAGAGGAAAGAAGCAGCTACTTGGTTCCTACTGTTTGTAGAGGTCAGGAATCCTAAGCAGCTTTCCAAGGAAGGAAGCCGCTAGAGCCAGCTGGTAGTTTTGTGCCTCTTGCCTGATTGCTCCTGACGTGTCTCCTTTTCTTCTGGACTGCTCAGTCTAGGACAACGCAGGGCAGAGACCTGTGACGGATACACCGTGCACATACGTGTGTGTGTGTGTGTGTGTGTGTGTGTGTGTGTGTGTGTGTGTGTGTACACGCATCTACCTCATTTTCTGTGTGCCCCCCCCCACCCTGGTGGCCAGCAGAGGGCGCAAGGAGTCCATGCACGGGGTTGCTGTCTGGGAATCTCAGTGTCTATTCATGACCTGCTCCTTGGTGGGATTGCCTGCAGCTCAGAGGATCCCCTGACCCCAGCTCAGAGGCTAGCTTGCCGGGTGTTCAGTGACAACACCATGTATCTCCACAGCAAATGTTGTTCTTTTGAAAGATGATCTGCTTAAGAGCTTAGTTTTTTAGTGCCCAGACCTGCTGGTTTCCCCTCCATGGACAGTCAGACGCATCTCAATAAACCCTTGTCTTTGTGAAAATTTTCTTTTTGGGAGATTTCCTGCCCCTTTGTCACAGCCGCCCGTTTCCAGGGGCGTCCTCTCCACTGGTTCTTTCTAGTCTTAAATGTGACTGCAGTAACTCAGAGCCTGAGGGATCAGAGAAGCCAGAGTCTTCTTGACTGCTTTTCAGGACATTAAGCATTCGGCTTATCACGGGTGCTGCAATTTGACAGTCCAGAGCATGATGATCATCAGCCAAAGGTCGCCGGAGGGTTTGGGTCCCGCCCTCCCTACCAGCCTCACAGAGGGTTCCAGAATTCATGAAAACCAGACTGGTCATGTCCAACCCACTCTGTTCCTCTGTTCCGTTTCTATCTCTCCCCATCTCGTTAGATGAAGATAAGAGTGTGAACATTTCCTCCTGGCAGCCGCATGTTGGAGGGAGGACATATACCTTTGAAACCTCCTTTCTGATCAGCATGTTTTACAGTCCGCCCCAGTTTCTTTAACAATTCTGGGAACCAATGGTTTTATTTTTTTTCTTCCCTTACAGACCAGACTTCTGGTTCCCCCCCACTCTAATAGAAAAGGAGTTCACTCATACAAGAGCAGCCTCCCACTCAGGGGACGCCTTCTCCTCTGCTACGAGTTTGCCACACTCAGCAGTGATGACATTTGAGCTGGGTCATTCTTTGTCGTGGGGCCTGACCTGTGCATTGTGGGATATTAAGCAGCATCCTTGGCCCCCACCCACTAGATGCCAGTAGCACCTCCCAATCGTGACAACCAAACGTCTTCAGATGTTGTCAGAGGTCCCTGGTGGAGGTTGCGAGGCAAAATCACCCCCAGGCGAAACCCACTGCTCTGCCCTGTCCTTCATCCAGGGGTAGTTTTCTTCCCCTGGGAAGGACCTGCCACCCTCCACGACAAGATCCTTCGGGCTCCAGGCTCACTCCTGTGACTGGCAGTGCCAGGCCTCGTCATTGCCGTCTTCTCAGGAAGCTCGTCGGTCCTCCCATTTTGTGTCTAGTAATGAGATTTATTGATCAGGGAGGGCCAATGGCAGTTTATAAACAGAGCTGACACCGCAGTTCACAGGCAAGAGGAGAGGTTGAGTGGGGAGGAGACAGTACCTCTCTGCAGAGAGCATTCGTGTCAGAGCAGAAAGACAATCTGGGGCCTGGGGTGCGAGTAGCTGCCAGACCCCAGGGGCCACTGACTGAGCTTGAACACGGACACTACCTGAGGCCTCCTCGCAAGAACTGTGTTTTCCTGGTCTTTCTCCCCCAGACTCCTAGGAGCAGAGCTAACCTCTAATAGGCCAGGAGGAACATGTCCCTGGTTTTCCCCTTGGGGACCCTAGAGGCTCTTCTGAGCCACCAGGATTAGAAGGGAACTGTCACTTCATTTTTCTTTCTGTTCTTGGAGAAGCTGGCAGCCTGAGACCCATGACATCAAAAACGAGCAGTCGGTCTGAAAGGCAGTTTGAGACTGGCTGTCTGGGGCTGTGACCTCGAGGTTGTAGGGCCCGGATGCTTTTTTCAGAGCTTTTACACCTGGTCTGTAAAGCTGGAATCACGTAGGGAATTTAGCACAGGTGGAATAATTCTCGCTGTGCGGGATGGGAGGTGGTCGGGGACTTGCCTCCGTCATGGGTCAGGAAGTGAGATCCATGGCGCTGGGTCTAGAGCCCACGTTCCCTCCTGGTTCATGCCGCACTGGAGGGGGAAGGGGGCAAGGTTTGCCTCTGTGGAGGGAGCTTCCACGGGCACCTTCAGAAGGCAGCATTCTCCCTGGCAAATGTTCTGACCTCAAGCGCGTCTTGAGCGGCCCCTCCCATGGCCCCCTGTGTCGGCAGCAGCCCAGCCGCCCCCTCCTTCCCATCTGAGCCTTGGTGATCCGTCACCAGAATGAGGCTTTGGACATCAGGGCTTTTCACCTTCTTGCAGCTTCAGAACCTGGGCCATTTTTGGTTCTCTTCGCTTTCCAGTCCTCAGTACCAGCCTTTGTCATAGAGTCCTGTGTTAGGGTGTGAGGGGCCCCAATCCAGGCACGCTCAGGCTCCTGACCCAGCGCCTCTCTACTCCTCCTGCCCAGACAGCCCGTCCCAAGCAAGGAGACCCCTCTGATCCTCCCTGGGCAGCCCCCACCTCACACTGCCCTGCACCTGCCTGGATGTGGAGTGTCTTGGGCCCCCAGCCTCGCCTAGCCTCGCTGAGGTGGAGGTCACGGGCGGCCGTGGCTCCTGCTGCCACACAGTGCAGCCAGCCAAAACAAGCCACGGGACTTAGTTGCTTTCTTTCTGGAGAAAGGAAAGCTGTAGGAGAGTGGAGACCTCATGGTCAGGAAAGAACACAGGCGCCTGCGTGGCTCCCTGACAGTGACTCTGTTCCTTTCAGTGGGGGTCAACTTGTTCTATTTCTGCATCATCATTTACCTGTACGGGGATTTGGCCATCTACGCTGCCGCTGTCCCCTTCTCCCTCATGCAGGTGACCTGGTGAGTGTCTCTCCCCTCTCCGCCCCCCTCGCCACCTGGGCTATAGCCGAACAGGCTTCCTCATCCAGTCAGGGCAGAGTATTTGGTAGAAGCACAACACCCAGCAAATTTGTCAGCATCTAAAGATTGGAGAGGCCGAGGCCCCATTCTGTGGACACCACAGCTGGCTATTCACTCTGTCCCTGGGAAACACACTCTACTGCCCCCTCCCTGGAAGATGACTAGGATTCCCACCAGGGGCTCCTGGGTCACTGGGGAATGGCGCCAAAGGGACAAGTAGCACCTGCCCAAAGAGATTGAGGATTGTGATTCATGTTGAGTGAGGTTGGTCTAGAAGCAGCTGCAGCGGGAGTAGAGGCGCAGTGGTGGCTAATAATTAGTAACGTTACATCCTGTCTGCTCCCAGCCAAGTGGGGGCCACACTGAGCCACTCTTCTCTTTATCAGCAGCGCCACTGGCAACGAGTCCTGCGGTGTGGAGGCTGACACCAAGCACAACGACACCGACCCCTGCTGGGGGCCCCTGCGCCGTGTGGACGCCTACCGCATCTACCTGGTGAGTGGCCTCACCTCTGCCCAGCCTGGGTGGCTGGGGGCATTTGAACTTTACTCTTTGATCAAGCTCTTTCCCCAGAGAGGAGGGTCTACACAGCTCCACAGGCATTAATTACCACCTTCATCTTTCAGATATTGTGCTTATAACTCCCAGGCTAGTTACTGGGGCAATGGTCCTGGGCAGAAAACACCAGGTTACTAAGAACATAGCCTGCGTGTCCAGTCACACGTTCCTCGGAGTTGGCATTCGGGTCATTGCCAGCTCCTGGCTGTGAACTCATAAACTGAGCTCACGGTTTGAGGGGCACCCTCAGCATAGCTCTTTAAGTGTGTCAGGGCTAATTTCCTGGAGACTTGCCACATTTTGACTTAACTCCTGGCCAGCCCAAGAGCATATGGTAGGTGCCGGGCTTCCCAACTGGGCAGGCAGGACTGAACCATCTTAGCGGTTGGCCCTGACCACAAACAAGCTCTCCAAATAGGGAAGGATCAGCCCAGCTCTCTCCCTTTCTCCCCTCCTCCCTGCAGGTGAGGGAGGAAGATGAATCTCCAGGCTGCTCTCGACTCTTCTGTGCCATGGGCAGGGGGGACGTGGGCTGGAACTGGATGCCATGCCAGACATGAAACCAGAGGCCATTATTTATCTCTGCCTACTTTGTGGGCAGGACTCCGAAATGATTCCCTCCCCCTTTTGCAGGATCTATTAATATTCTCTGCCTCCTCTTGGTCCTCCTCAACCCTGACACAGATTTAGGTGTGTGAGGTGACACAGAGTTTGACACGTGGCCACTTCACTGATTCAGGGAAGGAGGTAGGGTTCAGGAAAGAGGCAAGCCTTTCGGGGAGTTGGCCTCTTGACTTACCTGTCCGTGTCCTGGTAGAGGTTCCTGCAGGTGCTTCCAGCGGTTACCTGGTTCTGAGTTACTGGGCCACTGAGTGCCGGTTTTGCCTTCCCAGTCCCATCTGAAGACCTGTGGACCTACTGAAGGCAACCTGTGGGCCACACATAGGGAGAGGTTGGTTTTCCTCTTCTGCATTGCTGGAGCGATTGGATGGTCTGGTTTTTGGCTTGCACGGTCACCTAGGACTAGAAATTTGTCTTTTAATAGAATCATATTTCAAATCCCCCTACATGTGGTGGGAACTTGGAAGCAAGTTAATTCCCTGGCACCGTTCCCTACTTGCCCAGTCTTGTTGAGGGACAGGGGTCACTGTCAGGAGGGCAGCACAGCTCAGACCCGTTAGCCTCTTAGCATTTCAACAAGCCATCATTGATGATATTAGCAAAGGTATCAGTGAGTAAAACGACCTGCCTAGATCTCTAACTAGAGGAAGGAGGAAGCAGGAGAAGGTGGAGGAAGAGGTCCAAGAGGCTCAACACAGACACTGGAGCACATCAGGGCAGAGGGACCTGCAGAGGGACCCGACCTCAGGTGGGTCTTTCTAGGAGAAGCTGATAGAATCTGCTAAATTGGGCTCCTGGGTGGCTCAGTCAGTTAAGCGTCTGCCTTCGGCTCATGTCGTGATCCTACGGTCCTGAGATCGAGTTCCGCATCAGGCTCCCTGCTTAACAGGGAATCTGCTTCTCCCTCTTCTCCTCCCCTCTGCTCGTGCATGTGCTCGCTTGCTCTCTCAAATAAAATATTAAAAAAAAAAAAATCTATGCTGAATCTGCCTGGCACATCCCCTCCCCAGCAAAATAGATACAAGTACTGGGAATATTGGCTGCTGCCATTTGCCTGGTAAATTATTTAGAAGCATTATTATTGCTTTATTAAAATGTTCCCTCACTTATTCCCGTAAACCTTCCACGTGATGGGAGCCTCCCTCCCTGAATCTCAATAACCCCCTGATGAGGAAGAAGGAGCTGTTCAGGAAAGCAGACAGGCATTAATTACCACCTTCATCTTTCAGATATTGTGCTTATAACTCCCAGGGCTGATTGCCACCCAACCCGCAAAAGCAGCAGGGGTGGGAAGGGCCCAAGGGAATAGAGCCTATCCCGCCGGGTTGTTTTTCCATTCCTCCTCCTCCCGGTCCGCTGCTGGGGGCCTTGCTTTGCTCAGGTGTTGTGTCCAAGTGTGCTTCCTCCCTGGTTTGGAGAAATTCAAGGCAGCCAGATCTCCACATCATCTCAGGAGTTAGAACTTTGTGTCCAGCTCCTGGGGTCTGTGGCTTCTGAAGAACAGTGGTTCCTGCCTCGCCACACTGGGTGTGCACCCACAAACCACACCCCTGTCAGTGACCTGGAAGGGATCAGCAAACACAGAGGTTTCCTTCCTTGGTCCTGAGCTCTCTGTTGAGGGTGGCAGGGGCACCTCCCCTTCCCAAACCGGACCCATGGGGCTCCTCCGGGTGTCTTCATTCCATCAGGTGGCCTCTGCAGATGTAAAGGAGGAGGCTCGTACTTCTCCCCATACTGCTTTAGTTATTCACATTCAGGAAATTGTCCCTTCTGGAGACTCCCAGTACCTCTCTCTACCCGTGATTTCTGATTTTTGCCGGCAGCCAGACTTCACCACGATGTGGGGTGAGACGGCAGGCAGCTTTAAAGCACCCCCACCCCGTGCACAATCCTCTCCTTGTCTCAGGTATTAGGTAGGTGATGCACCTGCCCAGCCTGCGTGTTTTGTAAGGGCCTTGTAATAACCATCTCTTCATTGCTATTTTGGGACAGTACATCCTGGGGAATAAAGATACAGGCTTTTATTTTGTAGTTTAATTTTCAGAAGGTCCTTTGGAAACCAGTCTTTTCCGTGTCTTCCCAGGAATGCTACTGAAATGCACACATAGAATGAGAATATTTGGGGTATTAACTCTACCCAGAGGCCAGCCTGTGCGTAGCATCATGATAAGAAAGGAGCTTTCTCCATCAGCAGCTACCAGTCGCCTCCCAAAGCCCTTGACCATAACGAATGGAAAATTTCTCCTCCCCTCCACCCTGCGACCTCCGTCCACATTCTGTGATTGCCAGTGCAGCTGATATGAGTCAGTCTCTCCCTCTCCTTCCTTGGAGTAGCCACAGAACAGGGCACTGGGAGGCGGGGGTCCCGTGAGTCACACGTGCTTGCCAGGGCCGTCCCCACAGGCTGCTGCAGCTGGAGCCAGCAGTGACCTGGGCCCTGGCAAGAGCCCATGAGAATTAACCATCAGGACCTGCTGTCAGCTGCCCTTGGATTCTCAGAACCCCACACATGCCCCTTCTGCTCCTTTGAAGGATCAGTGAGAAAGTGTCAGGTGCCCCACCTCTTTCAAACCAGTAACCTCGCCTCCAGGCTGGGGAATATCTTGGGATTCTTTGTGCAGAGCTTCTCTGGCCTTGCTAGGAAACAGAAGTGAGCGCTTCCCTCTCCCCTGTGCGGTGAGGAGGAGCCAAGGACCAGTGGTGAAGTGGTGTGGTTGTGCATAAATCAGTTCTCTCCAGGAACTCAACCTTCCCGAGTGTCTGGGAAGCAGGATGCGTGCCGCTGTTCCATGGAGTCGAGGGCACTACGAGTTGCTCATTTCACTTTCTTGTCCCTGCAGCGCTTCCCAGCCCATCCCCCAAACCCCAAGCCCAGGGCCTAGCCCTGATGTTGCCCCTGCCTCTAGAGTGTCAGAGGGAAGCCCTGAGGCCACAGTGGGACGTCCTGGGCGCCGAGCACTCCTGCCGGTTCGCAGGAGTGGCCTCTGCCTCTTACAGGTGGACAGATGCTGCTGGGTCACCGGCAGCCCAGCAGGCACCGGCCAAGCAGAGCCGGGAGCGCAGATGGCACAACGGAGCTCATCCTGGCTGGAGGCTCGGCTACAAACCGATGGTATGGAGTGGGGGCCCTCGTGGCTGCCTTGGGACAGGACAAGGTCACCCTGGCTTGCCATCCTGCCTTGATACAGGAGGTGGCCCGGGAGAGAGATGACAGCCTGCAGGTGCCTGGTCACCCCCTTGAAGAAGCGGGGTGTGTATTGGGGGCTGTGGGGGAGTTTAGGGAGTTCTATCTGCTGGGCTCTTCCGAGGGGTGTAGGGCAATCCGATTCGGGCTCAGGTTAACATGGGAAGGGGCTTCCTAGGCTTTCACGAGAGTCCCGGTTTCTCCATCTGCCAGGAAGTCGTGTTTTCTGATTCCATCTTGCCTCAGCGTGATGCAGCAATACTTGTCTGTCATCTGCAACATTTAGAATACCATGTAGTCCCCTTTTTAAAACTCAGGAGTCTTTTCCTAAGACAGTACCACTCAAGGTGTGAACATCCTTTTTGTAAGGAGATGGAGAGGGGCGTGACGTGCCTGCATGGCCATGCCAAGCCTTGACCGGCCCTTCCTACTGCAGCTTTGCGTGGGTGTAGCCTCTTGCCACTCACTTTCTCATTTCGCCCTTCCAGCTGCACACAGTAAGGCTCATGGCATCATTCCACTTTACAGCAGAGAAAACTGAGACTTTGGGACTGTGTCTTCCCCAGGGCCAAGGCAAAGACAGAAGCCCAGCTCCTGGGGTTCCCACCCCCATCCTCTGGCCCTGGTCACAGCCTTGCTGGACTTGCAGGCTGCCCTGCTGGCGAGGCCCGAGAGAAGGGGCAGGTCTCACCCGGTCATCAGCCCTTGGAGCTTAATGTTTGCAGAGGGGTGGGGTGGTGCTGCCCAGGATGGGATCTGTTCAGTGATCCGTGTCTGCTCACCCTGCCTGTCTGCTTGATGGATTTGCTGCCTCTCACTCCTAGATAGTGGAGCAGACTTCTCACATTCGCTCAAGGAGCACCAGCATTGGACACAACTTCCCAAGGACATTTCTTGTCCCTGCCACGGTCCCTTTCTGTGTTCTTTCAGCATCAGCCACGATGCCCTGGGGCTGTGGCATCTGCTAATAAGTGGGTCACCGCTGCCATCACTTGAATATTTATTCTTACCAATTCTGGGGCAAGAGGTGGCCTAGAGGCCTTCAGGACCAGTGAGGGGGGAAAGCACGGCGCAACAAGGTTTAGCAGCCACAGTGACATGACAGGATGTGGGGGCTCTCGGGAACACTGCTGCATACCTCTAGAGGCACCTCCGTGTGCCCCAGTAGGACATGGCATGGACGCTGCCCCTGGATTTGCCACTACTGGGAACTTGGAGTAGAAGGTGACAGTAAGCTGGGAAGGGAGGCCCCAGAGGGCTGGTGGGAACTGACAGGGCAAATGAACTGTCTTTGTGAGGGCTCATGGGGTGGCTCTGTTTGGGTGCAGAGAGCAGTGCCCTAAGCCCACAAGTGGCCTGATGGCAGCTTCCTTTCTCCAGGACACACTGCCCTCCTGTCTGGTGCACATGGGTTGCTTATGGGGTCTAGAATATCAAAGTGCGTCCTTTGTAGGATGGCCACCTACCAGGACTACCAGGGAAGCCCATCTTTCTTTCTTTTTTCCTTTCTCCCCACAATGTGCTACTTGTCAGCTCCCCTTCACTCCATCTGGATGTTCAATAATGTCCATTTTGCTTGGTCTCTCTTTCTCCCCACTCACTCATGGGAAGATAGCAGTCATACCGGCTGGTCACCACAGGTGGGAGGAGCGGGGCAGCCCTAATGCCCTGTGCCTGGCAGACACCGGGGGCTTCGGCTTGATGGTGGCCTGCGGCGTCTTCAGCCAGTTGTGCAGCAATGTGTCCTCGTGAGCCTCTCCCCCATGTGCCAAACCTCCACTTTCAACCCACAATGCCGGGTCTCCATGAATGAAATTTCTGCCCTATGCCCCAAAAATGTGTGGGCCCGCAACCCAAACAAGAGCTGGATCTCTAATGTGGGGGGAATGCTCGTGCTTACATTGAAGTGACTGACTTTAAAGGATTAGCTTGTCTCTCTTTCTCAAGGAAATCAATAATACAGGGACAGGTCTTTGTTTTTTTTTTTTTCTCTCTCTCTCTCTTCTTTTTTCAAGGGAGCTGTCTATATATTTCATCCTGGGAATGGCCTCTTGTTTTTGGTGTGCTTTCCACCCCCACCCCCACCCCCACCCAGCCCTTTCTAAATGAAATTCAGATTGCTCTGTCACTCATTCCAACACTGTGGTTTGGCTCTCGAACTCCTGTGAAGGACCTCATGAGCCTCCAGCACCCCGCCCATCACCCATGGCTACCGCTGCCTGGGCACAGCCTCCCACACATCCCGAGAGTCTGTCCGGCTGCTGCCCTGCATGCTCCAGACCAGCCCTCACGTTTCCATGCAAACCTGGGTAGCACCTCCCTGGGCCATGGGGACCGCTGCCCCCTGCCCCACTCCCCAGCACCTTTGGGTGTTGGGGCTGAGCTTCCTTCTTCAGCTCCGTGAGAGGATTGCTGTTTTTATTTTTAATGTGCCTCTCAGGGACATGGGTTCTGTCGGCTGGCGTTAAGCCCGCCATCCATCACCCTCACATCCTGTCTCTGCCATGGCAGACACCTGACACACTGGCTTAGAAGGTGACACTTAATCCCCAGTGCCGCCGCCTCTCTGCTCCCAGTCAAGATACCAGGTGATGGGAATTTGGATCTCAAGCTGGTGGTCCTCGCTTCTCCTGGACAGTCCCCACTGTCCCTTCCCCAAATCTCAGAAGCTGTTTGTTGCCATTGGTTGGGGTCCTGCATGCTCTACTCTGTCCTGGTGGATGGAGGGAACTTATATCCTAGCTCCTGAGCCAGGTGAACTGCCCAGACTCCCTTGTCACACGCTGGCAGTTTGAGCATTTCTCTGCCCTCTTAGAACGTCCCAGGTCTCTACCCCTATATCCATTGTCTGGCAAGTCATGAGTACTTGCTTACAAACGCCATTTGCCCAGGGCAGACTGTTTGGACTCCTGGGCCCATGGGTAGATGTCAGGTAAACTGACCTGGATTCTCATCCTTCCGCCCTGCCCCCATCCTCAATTCAGCCAGGCAGGTGCCTTGAGATGGGGGGAATTATCTTGTGTGCCATCACCTGGCCACCCTTACCCCAGCATGCTTAGCTCTTAAGAAACCTCACTGTATGGAAGTCCAAATGTATAAAACAAACAGGGGAGGTAATTGATAGTTACAAAGTACTTCATTAGTTCGTAAAAGGACTGGCTGCAGGTTTCTCTTGAGTACTTGGTTTTCCTAATGGGTGTAAAATGTTATTCCGTGAAAACTGAGGATTTATAAATAGAACTTTTAGACGCCTGTTTCTTGTAAAGGAAGTACCACCTATTCACATGCATTGGGGCAGAAAGGAAGTATCCACCTATATACGTGCATTGGGGCAGCAATCCAAAGCCTGGTTCGTATGGAAACAGGGATGAGCAGCGATGAGCAGCCCACCTACAAGAGAGCCAGGGATGCACACACCCTTGTACGCACACACAGGCTGGGAAGCTTCATGGAGCTTGTTAAGTGCATGCCCACGGCCCACACTCCTGCACGGGCCAATCTGGTTGGGAAACTTCCAAATAGGTCTCCATGGGGAGTGCTCATCCCTGCTGGGGACCTTCTGCACTGTGCTTTTTCAGGACCGTTTTATCCACACTCATCCCAGGCAGCCTGAGCTTGAGGCTTAAGCACGCCTTCTCTGTGAGTGGCACGAGTAGGGATAAATGCCTGACGCTCCTCGCTTCACAAGCGTCCTAGGCCGACCCTGCCACTGACCTGTGTGTGTTTTCAGCATTCCCCTCAAGCTGCTCTGGGCTGACCCCAAACGGTTCAACCCAGGCCATCTCCATGCTCCACATCCCCTCTGCTTCCAGCCTTCCTTTTCTGGGTAAGGAGCTAAAAGTGACTTTGTTTCCTTTAAGGAAGTGTCCTGATTGATTTCACATCTCGCTCCCCTCCTCCCCACTTGGTTTCATTTCCCCCAAAAGTGCAGGGGGGGAAAAAAAACATCATCTAGAACCCAGCAGCCTGCTAGTGGTTTTAGAGGAAGGTGGAATGTTCTTAAATATTTTGTGTTAACTAGGATGGAAACCGTGCACGCCAGCCCATTTTTTCCCTCCTGCCCTGTGTCCGTCTGATGCTTTCATTGCACAGAGGACCCATGGTACTTGTGAGGGCCCTGCTGAGTTTGTGGGGCTGTGCTTGCCCCCTGAGCGATGCTCACTCTCTGTTACAGGGTGTCTATTGTGAGCCGAATCCAGTGTCTTTCTAAATAGCGCCCCAGGGCCTCGGCAATAATTGTTTAATTAAATAAAGCGCTCATTCTAAAGTAATAACTGCGCTCCTCTGTGTTGCTGGCATCCTAGCCAGCGGCGCTGGCTGTGCAAACTGTGCTGAGAATAAAAGTGTCTTTGGGCACGTCCTCCGGACTGCAGGCCAGCCCAGAGAAAAAAGCTGGAGCCGAGGAAGTCCAAAGGGTTTGCAGCCAGCAGAGATGCTGACCCGAGCGTGATGGGCATCAGGGGAGCTGAACAATTAGGGTGCATATTAATGATGACATCTGATTAATTAGCATGAGCTGGGGCTGTCTCGTGGATTAGCTGAGAGCAGACCAAGGTACATTTTAATAAGCCTTCAAGTGCAAAGGGAGGTGCCGCAGAGCGCATTGCTGAGCAGATGCTTCGTGGTGAGCGTGAATCTGGAAGGAAGGGTCACAGAGCACAGCAGGGCCCAGTGAGTTTGGCTCCGGGAAGAACTTCTCTAGCCTCAGATTGAGACGTTCCCTGAACACCTTGACAGGAGGGAAGAGACGGCCGGGCCAGGTGCTGGGTGCCAACCGGTCTGTGATGCGTACCCCTCACCGCTGTAGGGAGGCTGTGCTCTACCCACAAGACAGGCATATGGCCCTGGGAACACTGTCCAGCTCTCTTCCTTCCCTCAGGTCCAGAGTATGAGCCTCAACTGTACCTCAGGGTTTGGTTCCAGGAACCAACTTGAGGTACTTGTTAAAAATACACATTCCTGGGTCCCAGCCTCAGCCCCGTGTAGCAGCTCCAAGGCTGTGAGGCCTAGAATCTGCACTTTCAACCAGTTCTGAGGAGAAATCTGTGTACTTTCCCCTTTGAGAAATCCTGCTGACTGAGGACCTGTCACAGTGGTAGACGGCTTTGCTGGCACCCCATCTCTTGGGCAGAGGCCTGCTCTGATCTCCGGGCTGCAGCTGTGGAGGGTACAGTCAGGGACTTCTGTGCCTTGCCTCTTCCAAGGGAGGACGATGGCCACACATCCACAGGTGTCCAGTCTGGTGTCACAAGTAACCTACTGGAGTTAATGCCTCATGCCCTTCAGTGCAGATTGAAGAAGAGCATCGCTCCTCTGATCAGACTATTTTCAGACTCTGTGTGTCCCCGGGAGGAAAGGGGCTCCAGTGACATCCTTCTGCTAGTGCCTTCTTTGTTAAGCCAGGGCCAACAGGTCCCTCCTGGGTCTCCATGGGTGGTGCTCTTGGCTTCCTCTTAGAGCCCACAGTATGCCAGCCCCATGGAGAGGCCTTTTACTCTGACCATCAACTAGGGAGGAAGCATGGGGATGGTAGTGCAATTTCTTATACCCAATTGGACAGAGCTTGTTAATCAGCCAGCTTGATGCCCTGTCTTCCCTCCTTCCCCACCTCCAAGGTTACTCAGTGTCGGCAAAGAATCCTGCTCCCCAATCTGTCTATTTCGAGGTCTGACGTCAGCAGGGAAGGGGTGGAGCCAGCCTGGCCTGTGCTCCTCTCTGCAGGGCTCCCGTGTTCTGGGCACCTGACTTCCTTCCCTCCCTCCCCTCCAGCTCCAGCGCGGAGCACTCCCACCGCCATCCACTCTTCCTGCGCAGAGGCGAGAGTGGGAAGAGTAGAATGAGGAAGGGAAGGCTCCAGAACACCTGCAGCCATCACCTGGCACCTCTCGTCAAGTGCTGCACGAACAAGCAGTTGAGGTGATGGAGAGCGATGGCTCACCCTCCTCACATCCCCGGGACAGGGACACTAAACGCAATCAGATTCCAGCTGGTTTCTGGAGATGCTAACATCTTTGCAGGTTCTAAGGTCCAGGAGGCCCATGCACCAGCCACTGAAAGTATCCCAGCTTACCTCCTAACAGAATTAGGTGGTGGGGGTGAGGGGAGTTGCTTTTCTCCAAGGGAGCAGCTGAGGGGTTGGATGGATGGTCCAGAGGCTCCCCACCCCCATCACTCACAGCAGAGTCCACCCGTTCCCCTCAAGGCCCCTTGTTCTTAGGACCTCTGAGGACAAGTTGACCCATAGCCTGACCCCACAACTCTCCCCAGGCCCTGGGTCACGTGGCCAAGCCAGAAGAGTACCTCCAGCTTTTCCGTGTGTGGGGCAAAGCACAGCCCTGGGGGAAGTAGTGCTATCTACCCTCCGTCCCCCCTTCCTTGACATCCAGCATAAATAGACCAAGATACAGAGCTGGTTTTGGTTCTCCGTGAAGAGATTTCAGGAACCAGTGAAAAAAGTGGGAACCAGTAAACCAAGCGTGCAGTGCAGGAGAAGTTAACATCTCGGCGTGTGCTTACTCACTCTGGCTCCCGTGGGGCTCACTGCAAGCACCAAGGTGGCACTTTTCACCCATTTATTGCTGTGGCCCGCTAGCCAGGACACCCCTGGTGTGCCTTTTCTCTTTTGCCCCCCAGAACTTACAGTTCAAACTAGTACAGTCCCTTTTAAGCCTTGTCCCATTAGCACAGAGGACTCAGGAGAGCCTGAGGCCAGGGCGACTGGTGTGCTCATCCACGCAGGAGACACTGCCCAGCCCCCATCCCTGTAGTCCAGGCATGAGGATTGCCCCAAGGCCACAGAGCTTTTCTCTTACTTTATCCTTTCAACATTGGTTTTAGGCAAATGTGACTGTCATTTCCCTGCCTTAAAACCCCTTTAGAAGTTCTCCATAAAGGAACATTTACATTCCTTCACGTGGTATGGTCTGCTCCTATATCCTTCTGGAACCTTCTCTCTCACCACTGTCCCCCACTCACTGGCCACTGTCCTCCAAAGACTCTGGGTGCTTTCAGGACTCTGTGCCCGTTCAATACCTTTCCATTGCTTCAGAGTCTGACGAGCACTCATCCAGAACTGAATTCAGGTGCCTCCTTTAAAGACACCTGCAGCCATTACCCTCCCCCCACCCCCTACCACGGCAATAATTGCACTTTGGTGTCTAATTACGTGGACTCCCCACGAGCATCTCGAAGTCAAGGCTGTGCCTGACCCACACATCTGGAATTAGCGTGGGCCTCACAGAGGGCAGTTGCTCCATGAACATTTAAATAACCGAGAGCACTCGGGTGTGCTGTCACCGCTGGGTCCGTGGCCAGCACTGGTCCAGTCCGTCTGTAAGGTCTCAGGGCTGTCGATGCCCGTGGCTCATTATGGCTGGCAACTGCTGCTCCCGCCAGGAAAAATCCACATCCAGCTGGCTTTACTTTTCCCAAAGGCACGAGCCATCTTCTGTACTGCCCTGGCCGGAAAAGCAACCCCTCAGCATGGCCTTAGGAGCACCCTGTCTTTGTAGGCTGAGGGCAGAGAGGAGCAGTCAGGCGCTGACCACATGCCAGGAAGTCTAGGGTGGCTCACCCATCTCTCTGCCACCTCCTCTTTGGCGCCTAAAATGCAAGCAGTGAAGTGCTAAGACAGGTGCCAGGTCTAAAGGCAGATCTGTTTTTCCAGGCGGGGCCCCCAGCCTTCCTCACGCACACACCCTCTCTGTCCCGCCAGCCCCCTGTCATCACTGCCCCTTACAGCCCTCCTTGCTCAAGATCAAGCCTGTGTTCTCACCTGGGCAGGTAGATGCAGACCCATCTCCATATCTCTCTCTCTCTCTCTCTCTCTCTCTCTCTCTCTCTCGATTGTGAGGAGCCAGGCTGCCCTTAATAATTAGCCTAGATGGCATATAATCATTAAGTGAGTGACTATGTGGGTTTTCCACAATATTTATCCCCCCCCGCCCCAACCACAAGGGTTGCGGCTCTGGCACCAAATCCTTGGAACTCTGCCCACCACCGGGCACCATCTGGCTTTTCAGCTGAGAAAGAGACAACACAGGCACGCAGGCCTGTCCTCCAGTAGGGGGTGAGGGGGACAGCAGCCATGCCAGGCTAATGCCACCCAGCCGGCCCAGCCCTCCACCCCTGCCCCCAGGGGAGGCAGCTTTGCTGAGGTTAGAGGTGGTGGAGAGACGTTCTCTAGGGCATAATCAAGGGAAGCAGTAAATGCCCTAGGAAGGGGGCCAGCCTTGAATACACACAGCCTAATTTCTGATCTCAGCTGTCTCCGTCATTACAGTCTTGACAAGTTATTTTATCCACTTTACCTCAGCTTTCTAAAGTGGAGCTAGTAACCAATTCCCAGGGTGTCGGGGTCTTCAATGGAAGGTACTGTGTGTGGGTTCCCTTGTCTCCAAGGCCAAGCCTTCTCTGGGTGATGGATCAGAGGCAAGGGGAGGTTCTGGGGCGAGACAGTAGGCATAGTTCTTCCCTCTGCCGACAGCATCCCTCCAAATGTAACCCCAACCATCTCCCGGTTGGGAGCTTGGAGATGATTGGGTAGGGGGATACCTGGACCAGGTGTGTGGGACCTGTTCCTATCCCACAGGCTGGGGCCAGGGATTGTGACTTGATAGTGGAGACAGTTGCCTGGGAGCCACGGCATGCGTTCTGGAAAGACACAAGCTGCATCCGGTGGCGGTCACGACACCTGAGCTGTTTCCTGGCAGTACACAGCCAGGCCTACGGGTACTGAGGGTGCCCTGCCGTGGGTCATAACCTGTCACTCCCTCACAGGTAGCTGCTTGTTCCACACATCTTTAACACCGAGTTTAGCAGCCAGGCCCCCCAGTAAGACATCATGCTCCTTGATGATAGAAATTTGGGATGAATTTCCTGATCTTTCTTTTTTGCCATCTATAGGTTTAGGAAATGTGCTTTTTTTTTTCCCCCTTAGAGGAAAAACCATAAAGATAGGTTATAAACCTCAGGTCCCTACTGAAGATTTCTATTTCATCTAAGTAGAGCAGGGGATGTTTAGAGCAGTAGATTCAGAGGAGGAGGTTATTTGGGTCTTTTCATAGGTCTGCTTTGTTTCCAATTGCCTTGAGAAAAGAGAGGCAGAAAATTTGGAGGAAGGGACCTGGGGATGCTTTCAGCTGTCAGTCACAGGCGGTGTTCCAGTTGGTGTATTTGGGGAATAACTGAGCCCAGGAAGTGCCTTGTGAGAGCCCTGGCTGTCTCCAGACTGACAGGGCTGGGATCAGTGTCACCCAGGCTCCTCCAGTATTGGCCAGTGGTGCTCCAGGAGCCGGGACGGCCCTGTGTCCGGCCCTCCTCCCCCTCAGCTGGCACGGACCGTCTGGGAGTGCTCACCCCACACGGCCTATGTCATGGTTGCCACTCATCTTCCAGCCTCCCGGGAGGCTGGAAGCTCTGTCCAGGAGATTCTTAACTGTACTCTTACATCTAACCCCTTCCCAGCCTCCAGGAGGGGGCATTCTGGGCTTGTGACAGCTGGAGCTATCTGCATGTACAAGGTTGGGAGCAGCCACCCTTGGCCTCTCCCTGAAATCAAGACAAACAATGTTTGCACTCATAGTTCAGCAGAACTTATTTGGGCATGACCTCACTGGCCAGCGTTCAGCTCCTCAGGGAAGACACCCCAGAGCTTCATCCTCTTCCCAGTTAATCAGGTGCTGGGACTAGTCTCTCCTCCTGGCCAGCCTCTTGATCCTGGTCTGACTGGCTGCTGTGTGGGTTTGGTTTCCTGCCTCTCTGTTCTGTAGCTCAGGGGCCACTAAGAGTGTCCTTCGGAGTCTACCTTTGGGGCTCACTGTTGCCTTTGTTGGAGCCTAGCACCCTCTCATCTCTGGCTCAGCCTCTTCCAGCAAGTACACACTTGCTTTTTGCAAATAGGACATGTGTCCACACTCCTGCATTCCAAGTGGGGCTGAATCGTTTGCTGTGAACAGACTTGGTTTTTGGCTATAGGTCATCGTGAGCCCATAGCTCGAGAAGGGCATGTGCTCCAGGAACACATGCTTCTTCAGAATATCTGGGCATAAACTCTCTGTTTTTAGTTTCAGGCATTCCCTGAATCTTCCATCTCTCCATCCATTCAGTAAGCATTTCCCAATCCCTTCTAGGTGAGGGTGGTGGTGGCACAGGGACAATAAGATTCAGTAACTTGCTCTCAGCAGCACATTCTTGGGTAGGGGGACAGGGCTGAGGGGTGATGCTCATCTGTGCTGCAGATGGGTAGGTGTGCTGAAAGAGGCATCCCGGCCTTCTCTGTCTCCATTACTCTACCTCCACCAGGGAAAGGAAACTCAAAGGATGGATGGGTGAAGGGCCAGCCGCAGCTCCATCATGGTTGGGCTGGTGTCTGAGGCCCAGCAGCCTGTCCTCGCAGAGCTCCCTCCCACGGCAGGCTCTGCACCTTCTCCGGGCCAGCCTCACACTGGGCTGGGCCTTCAGAAGGAGGCTGCTCGGCTCTGCCCTGTGGGAAAACCCCATTCTCATGAAGTTTCATATGAAAGCACCAGTCTCTGTGGATCTAGATTCTACAGAATCTCCACCTCCTCTAAATAGCGTGATGCACCCTCTTGTAGGATTTTGGCAAATGAGCTGTGATAATGGTTCACTGGGCTTGGTGTACAGAGGCTGCTGCCCCAGGTTCAGACCTATTCATGCTGTTGGGATCTCACCATCCTCTGCATGACAGCTGATCCTGTCTGTCTAGTTGGGAAGAACTTAAACTCCACCCCCTACCCCTGCCCAAGAACATTTGGGCCATTATTGAGCTTGGATGCAGGTGGTGGAAGTCCATTGAGAATAGGAGCAACCTGATGTTGTTTGGCTGGAAGTCATCACTGGGCCTCCGGTATTTGCATTCCCTGACCTGGTGTGTCTGGAGGACTGATGAGGTGTGAGAATGTGGGTGCGTGCTGATACTGTTGGGGGCTGATGTTTGTTGGCCACCTGTGCACACATGATGTGCTCTGAGAGATTCATTCCAGCCTGAGGGTCTCATGGTTAGCGGCGCCAAGAGACAAACCCCGGCCCTGCACACGTGGCCCTACAGCCTGTGGTCCCTCCACGGTCCCTCACAAACTCCAAGCTCCTCTCCTTTTTTGTGGATGAATCCCAGACATTGTCATTCAAGTTGGGAAAATAAAAACTCCCAAACCGAAATGTGCACAGACACTTGAGAAATAAAAATAGAATCCTTGAACACTTCTTCGCTGCACTTCAAGGACGCCTTGAAAGTTCAGTTCCCGTTTAGGGATGGGTTCATGCTGGGTTGTCATTAACCCCAATTAACTCTTAACCCCTGGCACCCTGGAATGAGGACAGCCCTGTAATCTAGGCGCTCATTGTCTTTGTCACTTGAGATAGCCTCCAGATCTGTCCAGAGCTCAGCTACACCATCCGCACATCCCCACCTTTGCCTGAACCAGCAGCCCTGAGCCCTGCAATGGCCAGGACCTCATATTCCACAGTCGGCCCCTGGGGACCCCTGCGTGTTTAGGATAGATCAGATAGTATGTCACCATTCCACTTCCTGAGACTTGTTACTTTGTCATTCCTGCTAAGTTAATAGGGAAATCAAGCCCCCTACCCTACCCCAAACCCTAGACCAGGAAGGCTCTGAGTGGATCCGCTTGCCTTTTGTGTTGACACTGGCAGCTGATGGGTGGCATGCAGAGGCAGCTGCTAATGGCTGGATCCTGGTCTCTTGGAAGCTCCATCTTGCTGCGCTGTGGGAGCCACAAACAGATGAGCCCAAAGCCCTCATTTTTAGAGGAACTAAATAAATCAGGCATTCTAGGAACTAGCCATCTAGCAGGTCCCCCGGCCCCCCACCTCGTCCATATTCATAGTAGCGCCAGCCAAGCAGAGTGTCACTTCCTTCTTTCTCCAGCCTCAGGAGCCAGAGAACACCACAGAAGCATCACCTTTGTGCTTTCGCTGGCCACTGCTGGCTTCCTGGACTGTTTGGCCTTCGTCCCCCCGGGATGCTGCCCCTTGGCTTCTGTCTAGGTTGGGGGACAGAGCCTCGAGAGAGCCTCCCTGGCTGGGTGGACAGTCACCTGGCTGTCTGCTTCTCTGCTAGTTTTCCTCACTGTCCCTGGTTGCAGGAGGTAATTGGTGTATCAGTCTTTGTCCCGTGGACTGGCTCAGAGGTTCTTAGGACATTTGTTCTGTATGGTGGCTGTCCCTTTCCTCCATGAACAGCAGGCATGTGTTCTCTCTCTCTCTCTCTCTCTCTCTCTATCTCTATCTCTCTCCCCCCCCCTCCCTCCCCCTCCACCCTTCCCCGCTCTTGCTCCTTTTTGAGGAGGGTGAGATGGACTAGGGGTCTTGTTGCATTTTCCCCAAGTTTAAGTTCTAATTAGAAGCTGCAGTCCACTGCACCTCTTCCCAGCAGAAAGGATGACAGCAAACAGGATCTGGGGCTTTAATTTTGTCTTGTGAGAGAAGAACTGGTGGAGTGGCTAGTTTATGACTGGCAACTGTGGATCCACGGTCTCCCAGAGGGAGGCATGGGAAGAGTCACTTCTTTGAAGACCTTTAGGTTTGTTTTTTTTTTCTTTGACCTTTATGTTCTTGACATTAGGTTTCTTCTAAGACATCACCCCTCCTGGGGGCCAGGCAGGTACACGGAGTGGTCACAGCCCCTTCACAGTGGTCCAAGCCCCTTCTTTGCTCGGTTCCCAGGAGACGAGGCTGATAGAAGGCAGCCAAGAGCCCCGGGCTCTTCGCGGAGGGGCCTTTTCCCCTTATTAGAGCTGAATATCATTGTCTCCTGAAACCAGGGGGTCCGCTCAGAGCAAATGCTATTTCAATTTGCTCTTTCTAAACCAAAGCATGTTGATTTCACAACAGTTTGAGGAAGAAAGGCTTTTTCCTGACACAGTGAACCGCTCTCGGGCAGAGCGGGTGACTTGCCTACCTGTGCGCTTTGCCAGCTCAGACGCTGCCCGCAGCAGGAGGGACAGGTAGAGGGTACAAGGCAAGTCAGCAAGACTGGGGTTGCCCCACCCTTCCTCCACCAAATTCACTGTATTCTGCAGGTGCTCAT
Source organism: Nyctereutes procyonoides (assembly GCF_905146905.1). Taxonomy (NCBI): domain Eukaryota; kingdom Metazoa; phylum Chordata; class Mammalia; order Carnivora; family Canidae; genus Nyctereutes; species Nyctereutes procyonoides. The sequence continues at coordinate 54,761,748 of NW_026575020.1, forward strand.
TGAGCATCTCACATGCGCCAAGCCTTCCTGGGTGTTGTGGCGAACAAGAATGCAATCCCTGCCATCATGCAGCTCATACTCCATGGGGTGAGGGGGCATGTACAAAATCAACCCATGAGAAAGGAGCAACTCAGAACCTACCAGGATTAGGTAATATGGTACCAACTGTATTTGGTGATCCAATCAAGAGCCCCAGGAAGGAGCACTGTGCAGAGACTTTACCCAAGCAGAGCTTCGAAGGAGACTGGAGTAAGGGAGGTAGAAAGCGAAACTCTGTGCCAGCAGGTGGAATCACAAGGGTAAAGGCATGAGGCTGAGCAGCAGTGTGATGTGGAGAGAGGAGGTGTTGGGGAGACAGCTAACAGGATGCAGCGTGCAGAGATCGCTGTGGTCAGAAGGATGGGGTCAGGAGACTCCTACTCCCCCTCCGCCACTTTCTTACACACCTCCCTGGTCCCTGAGGCCCCTCATCACTAAAATGAGGCATCGTCACCTGCCTGGTGGCCTCACAGATGGCCAAGAACATGACACAAAACTGCACTTGTGAGCATGGGGTCCTGCAGCATTGGACGGTTATGTTCCCCCAGGACAGCGAGGACGTGAGGCCATGGTTGACAGGACCAGCAGCAGGAAGACAGGGTTGGGGTGGATGTGACGAAACAGAAGACAGCCACGTGCAGGAGGGATCGACAACAAGAAGGGGAGTGACAAGCTCACTGAGCCAAGGAGGGCAGGGGGTGGGACCCAGAGACTCTGTCGACCTGTTGTCCCGCTGGAGTTTAGTTTAGGCTCAGCAGCAGCTTTAGGTTTCCATGTTGTTTCTCTGACCAGCTAACCCTGCAGAGAAATTTGGGAAATGGGAAATGGGCGTTGAGCGTTTTTGTGCTCCCGTGTCGACCCACGGGCTCCTGCTTCCCCATTCTGTATCCTCGACGCAGGGCGTAGCCTGCAGCCAAGGGCTCGTTTTCTGGCTGAAGCAAGGTGGAGTGGCATTGGAGGGAACCTTTGCTCTGTGAGCGTGGTGGGCTGTGGGCTTAAAGCTCGAGAAGATGGAGGCAGGTAGTGAGTGTGCCTCCCCCTCAGCAGCTCAGACTCAAGACTTTCTGGGGGAAAGTTCCATTCTCTTAAGTAGCAGGTGTTTCTCCCATTCTGCAGTTGGTGACTGGCTGCTCACACAGCACCCAAGAGTCAAGTGGCAGCTTGAGTTAGGGGGTAAGCCTTCGGCTTCCCAATGCCAGCCACCGTGTGGACATGCACCTCTGCCCTTGGGGAACTCAGCAAAGCCACCATTCTATCCCGGGAATGCCCACATACAGCCCTCACCCCCCTTTCCCACATCTCTCAGACTGATTTTGAGGAGGGGATTCCCTTCCTGCCTCAGGCAGGCAGAGGGCTGGGACCCTATTCCCTTGTCCTTGGGTCTCATTTCTGGCAGAAATGTGCCTCCTCCTATCCTCCGGGGCTTGTGGGGTTGGGACAGCCCTACAGTGGGGGGGCACTGTGGGAACACGGATGGGCGGGAGCTGCAGCCGCTGCCCATGCGGAGCCAGTGAGGGCTCCTGGAAGAAGCACGAATGATTCCAGGGAGGAGAAGTGGAAGAGAACAATTGGGTACAGGAGATTGGGAGTGGGATTGGTAGCAGAACTTCGGCCAACAGAAATAGAGCTTGCCAAGCAAAGGCCCAGTGGTAAGAAGGCTTTGGGCAATGTCAGGAACTCACAGGCCAGGGCTGCTGGAGAGTAGGTTCTGGGGGGTGCTGTCTTCAAGGGCAGGGTTGAAAAAGGTGGCTGGAACCAGGTCATGGGCCAGTGGACTTTGTCATTTCTGAAGTGACAAGCCTTTGAGAATTAAACAAGAAAGACACAGGTTGGAGGCTGGGGCGGTGTGTGGGAAACAACACTGTGACCAGCTGGCTCTGGGCCCAGGAAAGAGAGGACAGGGGCAAAGGGAGCAGGACAGAGCCCCCATGGCACAGTCCTGAACCTTCCCCAGCTCTTGGCCTACCTGATTGCTCTCACCTGAGGTATCTCTTTCTCTGTCGATGTTCCCCTGAGTGACCCCAGCACAGCCCCAGCCAGGCAAGGTCAGGAGCCCATGCTGTGTGCTCCATTTCCCCTCCAGCATCGTAAGAAATGTATTTCTGTGGTTTTAAGCCACCAGGTTACTGCAGTCACAGATACTAGTACAGAGAGTGAGAAAGGAGTCCGAGGTGGTTGGGAGTTCAGAGCCAGAGCAGCTGGAGGTGAGCAGTGTGCCTAACCTGCCTGGGATACAGGAGAGAAGCAGCTGGATGGCACTGTAGACGCCGCGTTAAGTTCGGAGTGCCACCAGGACACTGTAAAAGCTGTGCCCAGGCCTTGCTGGCGGTGCCTTAGCAATGTGAGCTGCCTTGTGTCCACCAAGACTGGCAAGGTTGCCATGGGGCCTTTGGTGCACATTTAAACTCACTGACCCGAGAAGAGACCTGAGCGGCCCCATTTGCACCCTCCCGGGTCTGTCTCAGACATCATTCATTCCCAGTGACCAATTTGAAGATTGCATTAGAAACCAAAGAATCGTTCCTTACTTCTCTTTTTTTTTCCGGAACCCGTTTGGCTGCACAGTTGCTGTCCCTGCCTCCTGTAATGAGTTGGGCTCCAAGAGTCCTTGAACAGAGGCTGAGTCTGAACTGATCAATGGCATTTGGGGGTTGGACCATTGCTCAGGAGCCAGCTAATTTATAATGTCATATAGGCTAGACGAGAAGACCCAAGAGGATAGGCTGTCTCTTGGCTTTTTATCTCTTCTTTTTGAAAAAGGAAAGGGAAAACAGAAGGTGCCACGCTTGGCTGTTCAGCATTCAAAGATGAACTCCATCCCCGCTAGACCATGGGAACATGGGGGCTGTTTCTCCTCCCATGCCCCCTTTCTTCCCAGAGACCTGGCAGCCGCACCGCGGCGTCCTTTCCGGCTCTGGATGCTGGCCCCTGCGGGCGCCGAGTCTGGCTCTAACTAATTTGCAGAGGACACCTGTTCCTTAATTAGCCCCAGCCTGTGCTGTGTGTCTTGGTCTGGGCTCCCTCCAGTGTGTGAGCTAGCAGCCGTGCAAGGGCTGCTGTTTGGCAGTGTGTGCGCGTTTGCTCTGACCAGGCAGGCCCTGCACTTCCCGCTTCTGGAGTGATGTGGTCAGTCTGCACTCCTGAGCATTAAAACTATATTCCGGCCACCGTCCCACTGTGGGTGTCATAGCTGTTGCCTGAATATTCCAAAAGAGCCCTCCGCTGCCAGTCCCCACTGCCATCCCTAGAACAGGACATGGGAGGGCCAAGCAGGTGTGGAGACTCCTGAGCCCCTCTCCACTCCTGTTCCCCACCACTCAGATGGCATCTCACATACACTTCTTACTCGACCTTTCTCAGATGTGCTTGTGTGGTTAGTGTCTTTAAAAAGAGGGAAGTTCTTGGGGGGTTGGATGCCACCCCTACAGGGTTTTATAAAATGTGTCCTCTTGTGTGAAAGATCTTGGTAAACAGCTGCTGGGGAGGAGGATGAAGATGGATCTGGAATCTGGAAAAGGACCTGGCAGGCTACTAGAGTAGCAGGATTCCCTGCCTCCCTTCAGGGCTGATTCTGCTGTATCACCACCCACCCCCCAACCCCCAGCCTTGGTTTTACATAGTAGAACCTTCTGAAAACTGTCTTTAGGCTTCAAAGATGAGCTCCAACCTCCCACATACGCTGCCCCTAAGAAACCATCCAGCGTGCACAGTGGGCATGCAGATTGGAGGAGAAGCACCCACACTTGCCCACACATCAGGAGTCCAGTTTCGAGCAAGCCACGGTAATTTGGAAACATCTGTGGCAAGTGGCTGTGTATGTATTCTTCCCTAAGACCTCTTCCTCTCTAACCCTTCAAGAAAGAAATCTGTCGAAGTTTCCCTAAAGTGGTTCTTTTCCTAAAGGCAGGCTGATGGTGCTACGTGCTGGCCTGCTGTATGGAGCTGCTGACTCTGCCTCACTGAGTCTGGCCTGCAGGGCATCCGGTCTCCCCTGCCCCTCTTCTCTACACACACACACACACACACACCCCGCCCCCAGCACCCCTAGCTTAATGGCGCTTCCCCTCCTCATTAAAGGATTGCTAGTTCCAGGCCCCCAGCAGAAAGCCAGTTCCAGAAGCCTCCCAGCCCTGGAGCCTGCCTGGAGGCCTTGGCCCCCAGCTAATTAGAGCCTTCTCCTTAAGCGGTGCTTTAGTCTTTGGTGTCATCCTCACAGTGATAATGGACTTGGATAAGAGATCACAGCTTCTCCCACTTCCCACTCTCCTTGTGGATGGGGGCAGGGGAGGAATGGGCACAGCCTGCCTGTCACCCTATCACGGGAGAGCCAGGGAGTGGGGGACTGGCCGCCAAGCTGAGCAGCTGCGATGCCTCCTCCCCAGATCACAGGGCCAGAGCCCGACTCCCCATAGTGGGCCCTGCTCCCCACATTCAGGCCTCCGCCGCCTGCTGCACCTCTGGCGAGTGTCATCAGCATTAACGTGATAAAATGGCGCAGTGTAAATGTTAATAAGGTCTGTTGCCTCTGCTGCTTCCGAGTGGCAGATTGGAAATGGTACCATCATCGTAACGCCAACCAGCAGCTTTTAATTTCTCTGCTCCCTGAGCAGCCAGTTTGGCATGAAAATCCTAACCTTCTCTTAGCCCCCAGCCCAGCTCTGCTGTGCCAGGTTCACCCCCATATTCCTTTGCAGAGAGGGTTCAGATTCCCCACAGACTGGTTTTCTAAGATAGGGTTTGAATCTTTATTTTCCCTAAGTAAACAGTTTTTCCTGTTCTCCAAAGGGAAGAGCCCTGAGCCCCAAACTCAGCTCCCACTTTTCCTGGCTGCAGCCCTTTCTCTTCTTGGTTCAGGATAGTCCTCTGAGAGGTTTGCCCTGGAAGCCTAGAGCTGCTGGCTCTCCAGGCCTACCCTCCTCAAGTCCTAAACATTGCTGATTAACGACATCCCGACCGATCCTCTCTGAACGCTGGAGCACAGCAGTGATCTCTCCACTGGAGCACAGCAGTGATCTCTCCACTGCCCTGTGTTGTCGGGGCGCTGGGCGCGCCTGGGTTCCTCTTAGATCCTCATCTTCTTGCTGATTACCTCCTAATTGGGGCTCGTGACCAGCTCTGTGCCGGGCCTGGGAACCCTCAGCACTTGGTGAAGAGAAGTAGCAGGCGATGTCCCTGGGGTGTTGACTGGGCCTGGCCCAGAAAGTTGTCTCAGGACCAGGGGCATGAGGAGCAGCTACGAAGCACGGCTTTGGATTTCTCCTGCACCCCAGGGAGCTCCCCACATGATGTTGTTTGCCCCTGGGGAGCCTCTGCCAGTCAAGGTTCACAGCACAGTTAGGACCGGCCCCCGCGGGCAGAGGCTGCGTGGATGGCGTGTTCTCCCCACACACGTGGTGTGTGCTGTGTACGCCCAGCCCCGGCACCCCCTCACCCTTGTTTCTGTCACCCAGGCTGTCTTCACTCTTCTCCTTGGACCCTTCACCTTCTTTGACGTCCAGAAGACCAAGTACCTGCAGATCCTGACCTCCCTGATGAGATGGGTTGGTGAGTGAGAGATGTCTCGAGTCTGCCCTTTGTCCCCTGGTCCCTTCCTCACCTTTTCCAAGACGGCTGTGTGCGCTCACGGCGTAGCTAGAATGTGGCGGGGGTTCCGTGGATTCCCGAAAGCCAAGAGGGGCAGGGGCTCTGTCTGCTTTTTTTACTGCAGTGAAGATCACATAGTGTGCATGGAGCCAGAGCTAGGCCCAACTGTCTTCACACGCCCCTACCCCCCTCCCCACCCCCGCTGGGCCAGCTGACCCCTGAAGGCCCGGGTCGGGCTCTGCTTTGCCTTCTTGTGGGTGCCCCGTGTGGCACAGCCATAAAACCCAGCGGGCTGTAGCAACCGCCTCCGCGTTCCTGGCCGGTGGGGCATGAAGAGACACCCTCTCCACAATGCCTTCTGACTGCCTGATGCCCTACTGAGCCAGAGCACCGTCATCCTCAGGGGTGTTTGGGGGGGTCTCTCCGCCTAAAGCAGGTTTGTGGTAGGGAGCCCATTCATTCTGCCGCACTGTCCCAGAAGGTTCCGGCTGCTGAGACCCCTAGGCCCAGGACAGGAGGGTACGGGGTCCCTATTGGCCAGCACATGCTCTGGGATCATTTGTATTCCGTGTTTGGGTCTAAAAGCAAAGAATACCATTGCTGTTCTGGTTGAGAGGCTGGCAGAGGGAGTCTGCCCAGTTTCCAGCCCCTCGCCGGCCCCAGCACAGAGGTTCCTGAGGAGCCCGGGGTTGGGACGCCTCCCTCCTGGCCCTCTTCTCTACCTCCCTTTGCCTTTGCATCTGCCCCATCATTGCCCCTCATCAGGATTCAGCGCGCACCTTGCTCCTCCACACCAGCACTCAGCACTAGATCATGACGAGCACAGCTTCTGATAAAAATGATTTCCGGCTTTTCTGGCACATCCTGCTCAGGATTACAGAAGCCCAGTATAAGGAGCCGCTGCATCACGGGGTTCCTGGCATCTTCAGTCGGGAGGGACCATGGCGGCCATCCAGTGTAGTCCTCACCCCACAAGGGCAGGCTCCACGGGCACGCGCACGGGGTGGCCCCTGCTCCGCTCTGAAGGGATGTTGTTGGCACTGGAAGTCCTGTCTTGTCTTGAGCCCGACTTGGCAGCCTGTGACTTCTTTCCACCTTGGTCCTTCCTTGCAAGGAATTAAGAGCAAGACTGAGTCATCTGCTTAGTTAGCTTTTGGGGCCTCTGTAACATGATAAACCTGTCCTTCCTCACCCAGCCAAGTGGAGGGAGCAGGAGGTCATTTGTCCAATGCCCGGATGGAGCAGGATTCCTGGTCTACCCCACTCAGCTGGTCCAATCCTATATGCACCTACGCGGTGCTGTTTGCAAATTTTATTCACATGTATCAAAGCCCCAGGTTAAAGTAATACGACCACCTGGGAAAAAACGAGAACTCATTACTTAGAACACGAAGATCACACTGACATCAACAGAAAAGGTGCTGCAGTGGAGCCCCTTTGGGTGCCAGGATGACTTACATTCCCAGGTTGGGATCAGCAGGGCTCACAATCCCTGCTGTCCATCCTTCTCCTTATAAGTCTGCTTATAAAAAGTAGGTGAAAGCCCTTGTGACCTTCAGAAGGAAAAGTTTTCTCAGTAAAGCAGCACTCAGAGAAAAATACGCTCCCTCGTCTCCTCCTGGCCCCCCTCTTGTCACTATTCCTCTGCTCCCAACAGCCAGTCCCCACAGTCCTGAGAGCCTTGCCCCTCCCCCACTCGGGACAGCTGTCCTTGACCTGCCACATCAGAAGTCCTCACGGGGAGGGCAGGAGCAGGGTGGGGAGAGGTGGAGGGCTCCTGTGCGTTAGCAGGCATGATGGATCCCCTCGTCAGCCCACGAGAGGGGTGCCCAGATCATGACGGTTAATAGTTTCTGTGAATCCCTGAGCTTGTTGAGGTGGAGCGTGACCGAGTCCTCGCGTTGGGTGAGCAGTACATTCATTAAAAGGGGGAGATTGTTAAGGGGGGGGAGGAGGCTGGTGGTGAATAAAGAGTGATTGTCTCAGGACAGGGTAGGAGATGCCCCCAGACTCAGCTTCCACCTGCAGAGAAGGCACTGAGCTTCCAGTGGGCAGGCCCCCGGGGGCCTCAAGAGCATCTCAGAGCACCCCTTGCCCCCTCTCCTCTCAGAGTAGTACCATCCTGCTCCCTTGTGACCCCATATTGCCTCCCCTTTTCCCAACCAGAGTCCCCTTGTGCAGGCCAGCAAGGCTAGTTAGCCCCGGGGACTGCAGTGTGGACTGTGTCTACCTCCCTGAGGCTCTTAGGAATTGCGAGGTGGCCCCTTGCAGTGCAGCAGAGCGAGGTGGCAGTGGCCTTGGGAGGGGTGACAGCAGCAAGGGCCTGAGGAGAGAACAGCACGTGAAGGTCACCCACGCTCATGTTTTCACATGGTGACACTGTTGTCACTGCAAGTCGTCTGCCTCATTTCTCCCTTCGGTCTGAGAGAGAATCAAATGACACTGGCCTCTCCACACACCAGTTCTCCAGAGTGTTCTGGGTGACCATGCAGCTGTAGTCATTCTTCTCCCAGACAGGTTCAGACCCTGCCCTTGGAAAGCTAACCTCTCTGTGACACAAAGCCCTCTGAAGCAAAAGAAAAAATGCCCAGTTGAATAAACTCTGGACTGTAGGTAAGCCCAGGGTTTAGTCCCAGCCAGGGGCATCAGAGCCACCTGGGCCGTTTCCTCCGTGGGTCTGGTGGGAGGGATTTCCCTCATCCTGGCCCCACGTAGCCTGAGCAGCTACACAGCACTGGGAGCCAAGGACGGTGCCAGGGGACAGGGATGGAGGAGTCCCAGGGAGCTGCCAAGCACCAGCCAACAAGCAGCCCTGCTGCAGGAAGGACCAGGGTCTGCCCACAGTACGTTTGCGAGGGAGGTCTCTCCCCAGAGAGGTTCTTCTAGAACCTTCCAAAGCAGCGAGCACCAAAGCCCGTTTGTCCTCTCAAGTCTGCGCCAAGTTGTCAATTTGCAACAAACTCCTTTTCATCTTGCTTCTGAGAAGCAGCTGTGTGGCCGTGTCCCCCCCTGACCCTCCCTCCTTTCCCACACTCCCGCACACCCTACCCCTTCCTTCTCCCCAGATTAGGGCCCAGACTGTCCAAGAGAGCCGAGCGGGAGCGCAGGGTGGCAATAAGCCGACTTGGGTTCTAGGAAGACAAAAGGGAAGAATGAGCACCAAAGGGACCGGAAAATCATAAATAAATGTGCTGAGCCGGAAACTTTCTTGTGCTTAATTAGGAATTTGTTCTGCCATCTGTTGAAATGAGGCTGGGGAAGGCTGCAGGAGCCCCTCCCCGAGCAGGGCCCCGGAGCTCGGGACTCGCCAAGCAGCCTTTAGGTTGGTGCTCGTGGCCACCTCGGTGCGCTCCTTCGGTTATTAGCGCCTCATGCTGCCAGAATGGGCCTTTGCAAATAGCCACCTGTCCAGGAAACTGTCGAAACGTGTATGACAAGTGCCAGTGTTAATGTATCTCTCTTGGTCCCCAAATAAATTCTGGGCAGACCAGGCTGGTCAGCTTGGGAGACCCAGACACCAGGTGCCTCTGAGTTGACAAGTACACGGTGGGTTCCAGGTGCCGTCGGCAGGTGAGACCATTGTTGAGGCTTTAGCAGACTTCCTGAGCAGCCGTCCTTTCTGTCCTGTCACTCATCCCTGGGCTAGTGGCAGGCTCCTGAGCCCAGGGCTTTTGGTTCTGGCGCCTCCTCCCAGTGTTCTCTTCCACGTGGTCTCAGTGTTCACCAGCGGCTGAGCCTGCCTCAGCCAGGTTCCTTATCCGGCAGCAGCCAAGGCAAGACTCCTCACCACAGAGCAGCCCTGAAGTTAAAATGGGATCCGAGGCCGTATGGCAAGGGCTGTTAGCACTGTACCCGGCCCTGGGTCAGCATTCAGGTAGTAGCCACAATATGCAGCCCCGCCGTCATCATCTCTGTTGGCCGGTACATCCTGGGGGTGGCCTCAGCAGGAGCCCCCCTTGGGGCTGGCCGTGAGATCAGGGACGTTTGCGAGGGAGGTGGCCCAGGCCACCTCCAGAAGGAGCTATGGCTCTGGCAGTGAGATCTTGAAGCATCGCCAGTTGGCTCTGTCAGCCTTCTCTCTGCCCCACCTCCCAGGGCTGGTCCCCAGGGCACCCGGCACCCCCAGCAGCCTCTACCCTCACCACCTTCCAGGAAGCTTGAGCCAAAGGGAAATGAGAAGCAGGTGCATCTCGCAGAACAGCCTGGGGCTTCCTCTTTAGTTCCCGGTTCTCATTCTGTAAGTGGTCAATAGGCCGGGGACACTCAGGAGAGACACAGGCCCCGTAGCTGTGGCCACAGAGCCTGAGCCTCAGACCACTAAGCAAACAACTGTAGACTGCCCCCACCTGGGCTGCCTCACAGGGAGCCCTTCGACAGGAGGGGCTGAAACCGCGTCATTACTTCACCCCTGTTACCAGCTTCTGCAGCACACACCTCCCAGCTGGGGACACACACAGCTGGCTCAGCTCGGGGTGCCCCATTTGGTGTTATTAAAAACCCGATTCTTTCTAATAAAGACTGCTCTGGAGCACGGCAGCCTTCCTCGGTCTGGGCTGGCGAGGACCCACAGGGCTCCTTCCTCTGATTGTGTATTCAGAGCAGCGCGGCACACATCACGCCCGTTCTCTGTGCTCCCCTCAAAGTGGGTCAGGCGCCAGCCTCTCCAAGCGTCCGTGGGCAAACTTGAACCTCATGAAGCTCCTCGGCCCAGCCTTCCCTTCCTCCCCCCAGCAAGTGCCCCAGATTTGTCTTCCAGACCTACCCAGCAGGGAGAGGTGGGACTCGGCAGTGGTGGCCCGAGAAGCAGAAGGTCCCCAGGAGGAGACCATCACCTGGGAACATAAGGGCTCTGCTTATACCTGTCCCCAGGATTATCTGCGGCCGCTTGGCTGACTCCCCTGCAGATCCATGACTGTTTCAGCTGAGTGTCTCTTGGTGGGACTGCTCTATCTGTCACCACCAGCAGCCAGGGGTCGTCTCTGTCTGGGCCATCTGTTCCCCACATCCTGTCGGCTCCACATGCCAGCTTTGGTGCATGAATTCCTGCACAACCACTCACTGCTGTCCTCTCCACTGATGCTTCTTGGAGGGCTGGGAAGTGGGTCCTGTGGCCCCCTCTGAGCAGCCAGCCAGCCAGCATCGACCTTCAACATTACCCCACCCCGCTGTCAGCACTCGCTCCCCGCCCACCCTCTCTCTGGGCCCCTGTCCAGGGCTCTCCTGGGCCATCGAGTGTGTGGCTTCCCCTCATTCCTCAGCCAGTGGAGGGAATCCAAGAAAACCTTTCTGTGTATATTTCATTTTGGACTTTATCCTTGGTTTCCTAAAAGTTCTTTCTGCTAACACAGTTTAATGGAAGGGAGGATGTAGTTTCTCTCTTACTGCTCTCAGGGCAGAGTGGGCACCCAGGTAAAGTTTGCTGGAAAGCCAGCCCCGTGCCGCCAGATTACCCATCTCATTCACGGGACTGACCCAGGAGCCGTGCTGGGCCCCAAGTAAAGGCCACCCTGCTTCTGTGAACAGCCTTTGTGGTCAGCAGCTCTGCTCTGCATGTGGCTGAGACGCGTGCTGGCCGGTCCATCAGACAACCCCAGGGGGTCGTGGGCCGGCCGCCTGGACACTGGCAAGGGGAGGGAGGTAAGGCTCAGCTTGTGATCAGCAAGATGAGGTCTTGGACCAGTGGCAGTGGCTGCAGGTGTGTTCCTGCGCAGACTGGGCCTCGTATGGGCTGGGGTGACCTCAACCATGCGTCAGAAGCAGCCCCTAGATGTCTCAGAGCTGGTGGGGCCTCAGCTGACCAGGGGAAGCCAAGCGCTGGTGCCGTAGTACTACTTCTCCTCATTTTCTCCATCCTGGTTTTTCTGTGCATCTAGCTACGCAGAAGAGGTGCCTCGATGGGCTCAGACCGCATTACGGAATACTGCAGGCTGGGTGGTTAAACAGAGATTTATCTTCTCGGTTCTGGAGATTAGAAACCCAAGATCAGGGTTGGTTTCTGGTGAGGCCTCTCTTCCTGTCTTGTAGACGGCCACCTTCTTGCTCTTCCTCACAGAGGCTCTTCTCTGTGTGTGTGGGGGGGGGCAAGAGCTCTGGCACCTCTTACTCCTCTTAGGAGAACGCGGATCCTGTCAGATTAGGACTCTTATGACCTCATTGAACCTTTGTCACTTCCTTAGAGGCTCCATCTCCAAGCAGTCTCAAGGGGCGTCAGGGCTTCCGCGTAGGAATTAGAGACAGAGATAATTCAGTCTGCAACAAGAGGAGAGGACTGAGCAGCATTCAGGAAGGGTGACAGAGCCGAAGTTTTATGTTTGCAATTTTGGAAGGAGATTAGTCGGCTACTAGCCAGAGGCCCCACGGCTTCACTGTTCCGGCCATTACAAACTGAGCTTGCTCTGACAGCGTAAGAATGAAAAATTGAGACACTTGCCTCCCAGGCGCCACTTGCCGTGCTTGGAGGGAGTAGAAAGGGGAGCGATGGAAAAGCCAGAACTCTTGACTTCCTACTTGAGATTTGATAGCTTTAGAGACTCAAATACCTACTCTTTGCCCACGGCCCCCTCTTTCCGGCTCACTTGGAAAAAGGAGCTTTGCTCTGAGTTCTCAGAAATATTTCTTAAGTAATCTCTATGCCTAACATGGGATCAAACTCACAACCCTGAGATCAAGAGTCACATGCTCTACTGACTGAGCCAGCCACCTGCCCTGGCACCACTGCAGTTGAGGAGCCTGTACCCCTTTGGAGGTAAATATTTAGCCACAGAGTGTGACCCCATAAGTTAATTATCCAGGCGTCTTTCTCTTCTGGTCCCGTGATGACGATGACAGTGACCATGAGGACAACAGGGCTGGAGTCCTCCAGAAACCACAGGGGCTGAGTCAGCGTGGCAACGTAGTTAGATTGGCTTTGAATCCCCTCCCTTCAGTAGAAACACAGGTGACTTCTCATGAATTTGTCCAGGCAGGGCCGGCAATCACAGAATGTCTTATGGCCTGAGATGAAACCTAACCCAGGCCCGAGATGCATTTGCAGACAACCACATCTGTGAGGGAACTTCTCATTTTTCCCCAAGGGGACTCCTTCCAGCATGATAGGCCAGTATGTCCTGTCTTCTCGGGGTGTGAAAGGAGCCCCCACCCAATCCATAGCCTGTGCTCAGGTGGGAGGGTGATGATCAAAGAAGGACGGGCCAATGTGAGCCCCCAAAATCCAAGCATAACTCCTTTTCACTCAGCCCCATTTGGAGAGAGCCCACATCCAGGGTCCCCCCCAAATGACAGAGTGGTGGGAACACATTGTCCTTGTGTGGCCCTAGGTGGAGCAAGAGGGAGCTGCCTCGTTCACAGCAGGTGTGAGCAGCCCAGGTCTGATGCCAGGACCAGGACAAGGGGCATTCCTGGAAGGATGATGACTGCACCTGACCTAGCCAGGGCAGCTGGGGCCCCTAGTATGATCCCAGTTCCCCTCCTTGGAGCAAAAGGAGTCAGGTGAAAACTAAGGGTTGGCAGGTTCCTACCTGCGCAGGACCAGGGTTTTCAGGATGGGAGATAAGGTTTCCACAGTGACTCATTCCTAAGGGATGGCTTGGGCCAGGCTCCACCCAGGGGCTTCGCTGCACCGTCTTGTCCCATCCTCCACGAGGTGCCGTGATCACCTCCATTTTTATTTTATTTTTTATTTTTTTAGTTTTTTTAAAAGGTCCTTTTTTTTTTAATTTTTATTTATTTATGATAGTCACACACACACACACACACAGAGAGGCAGAGACACAGGCAGAGGAGAAGCAGGCTCCATGCACCGGGAGCCCGACGTGGGACTCGATCCTGGGTCTCCAGGATCACGCCCCGGGCCAAAGGCAGGCGCCAAACCGCTGCGACACCCAGGGATCCCATCACCTCCATTTTTAAAGGTGGTAAAATGGAGGCAGCGACGAGTGACAGGACCACCCAAGATGACACAGTTCGGTGGCAGGACCTGATTGAATCCAGAGTAACTTGAGAAGCTGAACTTGCTGAGAGGAAGAGCAGTGGGCTCCCACCCTCCCCCTGGTGGTTTCCGAGGCCTTAGAGCTTCCAGAAGTGAGCCCCCACGCACACCCCGTGCCCTGTGGGCTCTCTGTTCACAGTGGGTCCTGTTACCTAAGGAACAAATGCCCAGTCACCTGCTCCTGCTTAAGGGCTTTGAAACCTGGTTTTCAGCTTCTCTCAGCTCAGCCGGGTGTTACCCCATCTGCTCCCCCCAGCCCTCCTGAATCTCAGGAAGCCCAGGCCAACCTCTGACCAGCCTAAGGGAGGCACATCTGTGCCCCAGCCTCCTCCAAGGGCAGCACTGTGGAGGAGGAAGCTGGTGCCACATCCTCCCCGGATCCAGCTCTGATGATGGGCACAGCACGGCCATTCATTATCATTAGCCCTGGCATGTTGATTCTCTGCTTGGAGAAGAGGGTGCCATCCTCGTGACAGCCGCCTTGATGGATGGCCTCTGCCTCCTATGTGTCAGAGCTAAAGCTGCTTACGGGGCTCAGAGAACAGCGAGGTATCTGGGGCAGCCCAGGCTGGGCCCTACCACAGCCCCGGGGCTTCTGGGACCAGGTTCAGAGGTCGGAGACTTGAGAGCAGCTTTCCAGGAAGCAGCCCTGCAGAGACCAGGCAGGGTACCGCAGCCAGTTGCCAGAATGGCCTGGGTGCCTGCAGCACCCCTAGGGGAAGTCCTGGGGGTAGTGGGGGCAAGGAGAGCTCTGCCCCAGGCTCCTCGACTCCAGTGGTGCCAGGGCAGGTGGTCCAGCTCATGCCAGCACCACGCAGACCCTGGAATTCTGTAAAGAAAGTGGAGCCCTGCCCAGGCCTCACCCACGCTGCAGGAGCAGTGGGCAGAGCCTCCCCACGGCCCAGAGGCCAGATCAGTGCCAGCCACGGCTGCTGGAGGCCCCGGAAGGAGCTCCTCCCTCCCCACCCCTGCCGCACAGGCTGGCCCTTACTCACCCAGGGATGGGTTTTGGCGCGCGGAGGATAGAAGTAAATTACAGTTGCTGGTTGTGCTCTCCAGACGCATACACCTGGGCCCTCAGACCCCTGCTCGTCTCTCATTCTGTCCCAAGAGCAAGTCTGCCCCTCTGGGGAAGCCTTGACCCATCTGTGGGCAGAGGGCCTGGGAGAGAGGGACTCAGGAGAGAGGAGCCGGGGAGGCCGAGTGCTGCTGCCTTTGTCTCTCACTCCTCCCCCTGCAAACTGGGACCATCTTTGCCCCTTGGCAGGAGTTCAGAAGGGTGTTGGCCCACCTGTCCTACTCTCTGAAAGGAGTGTGGCTGTGAGGACAGAAAGACAGCGGGAGGCCCCGCAGCTCCTGGCCAGGCTGCTTCTCTGGCTCTTGCTGGCAAGAGAGGGAGAGCAGGAGACTGCCTCTGGAAAGCCGTATTTCTCTTCTGACAACTTTGAGAGCCCAGTTAGTGCCTGGGTAGATGAGAGGGCACCTGATACGCAGTACCACCCTGACCGCCCGCCATGGTCGAAGTCGCCGCCATCCCTGTGATGGGACCCTGGTGTTGTCGTGCAGGATGTTCCTGGTGTAAAATTTACTTTGAACCACGCTTCCTCAGATAGAGAAGGGAAGTGTCTTTACTAGGCCATCTGCCCAGGCCTCCAGAGGACTGAATGTGTGGGAGCCGGGGGCAGGCTGTGACCCAAGGCCAGTGGATGTGGTGAGGCTGGAGGACGCTGGCCTCAGAGCAGCTGCCAGAGTAAGCGTGTGAGGGTAGCACACCTCTCCAGGCCAAGTCACTAGGGTGGGAGCCTGGAAACTGCGATGCTCGTGGAGGGCCCTACCTCCAGCCCCTCCTCCTCTGGCTGCCAGAACCAGGACCCCTGCTCCTCTGCGACCCCCCACTTGTCTTTTGCCTGTGGGCTTGGATAGGACTTGGATACCTCCCACAGCGGGGATCTCATCACCTACCCTGCAGCTAATGTGGCTGTTACCAGTTCTTTCTTGTAATTTGTCTCTGCAACGTCTGTCAGCTCCCCTGGACAGTGGGCTCCCGAAGGACAGGGATTATATTTGCTCAGTGCACTGTCCTCAGGTGCCCAGAACACGTAAGCAGTCATCGCACCTTCACCAGGTGGGTGGTCAGTCCCAGCAGAGCCATGAGTTACACAAAACAAGTGCAAGTTTTTCACATGGGCTGTTATTTCAGCTATTTAAAGAGAAGTCTCTTGTCCTGCCTCATCACCTGGCAGCTGTGCCTCCCAAGGCCGACAGCCACTCCTCATGTGACATGTGCCAGGCCCTCACCTCCTTCCCCACTACAGAATCCTCCCCGGCAACTCACTGCATCTCGTCACCCCTTGGAGTGTGAGTTCCAGCGCCGATGCGGGTGGATGTGGGCCAGGACCCTCGTCCCATCGCCCGGGCTCTCTGAGCGTGGCCTATGAGGGTCAGAGAGAAGTCAGGGCCTGGGCAGCAAGGTGTCGGGGAGCACTCACCACCCTGCCCTTAGTGTCCGCCCCACAGCCCTGGCCAGGTGGGCCAAGCATCTGGCGGTAGCCGGCCGAGTCTTCGGCGTCAGTGTGGACACCTAGAGCCCTGCTGTCTGTCATGCTTCCTGACAGTCTGTCACTCACAGCCTGTCACCCTCTTTCATCTTGATTTATTAGCAGGTCTAATGAGTTTGGGGAGCAGCTGTCTCCCAGGGATGGGACCATCCATCTAGGAGATGGCTGTTGAACTCTGCTCCTTCCGCAGCCACGGGTAGGAGCCATGGACTAGGGGGTGTGGCCATAAGGACAGGGGCCGGAGAGCCACTCAGGGGTGAGTCCTGGTGCATCTAGTCCAGGACCTGGCCCTCCTGCCTCCTTCCCGTCCTCTCCTTCTCTGTCCCTCCATTACAACATGAAGTTGGGGGTATCCCTGCTTTCTTTTGAACTTGCCCACTTGGAGACCAGGCTGGAACATTTGGCCTTGCCTCTCCACTCCTGAGAACATAGGCCAGCGCCCACCCTGTGACCTCGCAGTGACGGGGGCGGGGCGGGTTGGGGGGACCCGAAGGGCTCCGGTGCCTCCGACTTCCACTGCCCCTTCCCAAGGCTTGCTGGGGCTCATGGGCGCAGAGCCAGTCCTCAGCGCTTTCCAAGCCCAGGCAGTGCTCCTCAGGCGTCTGTTCCGGGGGCATCGTGTGCCCTTCCTCTGAAGAGCTTCTCAGCTTGGAGCCGTGTGCTCATGTGATGAGCATCACACGCTGCTCCAGCGAATGTCCCTCTTCCCCCTGACTGGAGCATTAAGTGTCCCAGGAGCAGGGTGGGGCCTGACACCCAGTGGGTACTGGGTCAGGATCCAGGGGGCAAATGAAGCACCTCTGCTTCCCTGTGCTGCAAGGTCATGCGACAAAGCAGTACAGCATGTGGGTGACAAGAGCGGGGCTCGCCGGGGATGGCCCCCAGATGAGACTGTCTCCCTCCAGGCCCTTCTCCAGGAGCTGCTACTTTTTTTGATGTTAGAATCACCTCCCAAGAGTCTCTGGCATCTTCATTCCTGGATAGGATCCAACATCTAGCCCTTGGGGGTAGATCTGGTTTTTGGAAATAGACTTGGGTAAGAGAACAAGATGGGCGACGAATCGAGGTCATAGCATTGTGAGGTAAGCCTAATTATAGCTAGAAGATTGTGAGATAAGCTTTCTTATCTCCCATAGCCATGCTTTTTATCAGCCACCCTGAAAGTTCTAGAAAATGTCGCATGTCATCATTGACATAAAGACACGGTTCCCGAGACGGTGACTCCAGGAGACACCGGTCAGTAGCCATAGGTTCAGGATAGAGGTTGCCCATATCTCTGTATGCTTTAATGCATATAAAAGTATAAAAACTCAGTCTCCTGTCTTTGGAAGCCTCTGTAAATCGGCGTTTTTGCAGTAAGGAAAGCCCAGGGCCGCCCAGACAGCTCACCTGGAAGTCAGCAAGCCTGCGTGTCCCACAGCTTCCTGGAGATGTAGCGTTGAGGAGGAAGGTGGGCGGAGAGGCACTGGCCAGCATCCAGGGCTAGAGGCAGCCGTGACTCAGTGACTCGGAGTTGCTGACTTTCTGTCTTCTCCCACGGCACCCTGAGACCGAGCCACAGGGACAGCTTTCTCCACGCACCTCTTTCCAGGCTGCGAGTGGCACCAGGTCACGAGGTGACACCTGAGATGGTGGTGGCAGAGTCGGGTTGGAATCTTGCCTTAGAGCGGCTGCCTTCCACAGGTCAGCAGCGGCCTGTTGAGTAGCTAAGCTCCAGGCACCCCCCCCATGCACCCCGTCTGCCAGCTGTAGCCACCTGACTGCTCAGTTCTGTGCTGTGACCCTTTCTGGCCCCGAGACAGACTGCCTGGCACACAGGGGACTCCACCTCCACCCTGGCCCAGTGCACTTCCACCCAGGGATCTCTTCTCTTGAGATCCAATGAGCCAGGCTGCCGGGGTCCCGGGCTGTCCCGTCGGCCCCTGACCATCCTCCAGAGGCTAATCCAGAGACAGCTCCCTGGGCTAAGACCCCACGGGAGGAGCTGGCTCCCCACTTTCCTCTTGACCTGCGGGAGCGCAGAAGGAAGACAAGCAGCGTCTCTGGAACAGCGAGGGTCGTGGCGCCCTCAGAGTTGTCCAGAGTCGGGAGCGGCAGGGACTGGGGCAGGCTGAGGAAGAAACAAATCATCTATATTGGCAGTTTGCACAGGCCTGTTCCCGTATCCCTCCCTGCTCCTGTCCCCCGTGTCAGACAGCTCTGATTAAAAGGAATAGATGACATTTCTGTCGATCCCACTCCAGGGTGTCATTGTGGGAACACACTGGTCTGGCTTTCTGTGAGTCCCAGGAAAAAGGCCACTGCTTTCCAGGGTACCAGGGGCTGTGACATGGCCTGAGGGGACAGCGGGGACACCCCCAGCCTCCCACACAAGGAGGGGCCCTGTGCCTCAGACAGGCTGGCCTCCTTCAGCCCCGCTGCCCCTTCCTGCTCACCTGTGTGGCCCAGCAACAGATGTCGGGTGTCCCGGAGCACAGGCTAGGGGGGCCGTCAGGTCTGGCCTGAACAGACGGGTTTATGAACTCCAAAACAGGACAGGGACACCAGGGGTCCTGTGTGTATCAAGTGGCTGACGGCGAAGGCGGTCCTGGGCAGTCTGGGTAGCAGATGTGAGAAGCCAGAGACACGGGGGCGTCAGCTGGACCTCGCAGTGTGTCTGCCTCCGGGAGCCCCAGCTGATGAGTGCGGCTCCGGGTGTGAGACCCTTACGAGGGTCTCTTGTAAAACCTGTTGGAATCTTCGCTCCGAACAGCCCTAGGTTCCCTTCTGCCCTATAGCAAACCCAGGTCACGGTCACTCCCTCGTCCCCTGCCTCTGCCACCAGGTCCAGGAGGTCCAGGAGAACAGGGCCATGTGCCATTTGCCTCCAGCCTTGAAGCCAGCAGCTCAGAGGGCTCGGCTCTTCCGAGTGTTGGTCTTGATGCCATTTCTTCTCTTGAGCGGCCACGGGCACCCTCCTGCCTGCTGTAGGCCCCTGGGCGCCCACCTCTGTTCAGAGCCACCGACTCTCTTTCCCACCCCCCTCAGATGCCTCTAAGCAGGTGCCCGTGGCCCCAGAGGACAAATCCTCCCAAATGCTCGGCACCCCTAACCCCTCCACTGCCCCCAGCTCCCCACACATAGGTTCTTTAAGCCGAGGGAGGGAGGGTGAACGTGAGTTCCGACCCAGACCTGCCAGGGAGAGGCAGAGGCCCCAAGAAGCCCCATGAGGGAGCCGGGCAGCGCCTGGCCGGGAGCACGCACTCCTCGGAGAAGACAGCGTGGGGCCGCCCTGCCCACCGCCCCAGCGCAGCCCCTTCCCATGCCCAGGCGCCCCCGAGACACGTACCGTACCCTCACCCCCCGGGGAGAGGGAGCACCGGCAGCAGCCACTGCCGACCTGCCCCGCCACGCGGCCCTCAGGGGCCCCTGAGCTTCCTAATCCCGTGGAGCTCCGGCCCCTGGGCGGGCGGCACCCAACAACCGGCCAGCCAAGGGCCGGTTCCCGCTCAGCTGGCCGACGGCCCTCTTGTCTTCCAGCTTTCGCCATCATGATCGTGCTGGCCCTGGTCCGCATCGGGCACGGGCACAGGGAGGGCCACCCGCCCCTGGCCGACCTCTCCGGGGTCCGGAACCTGTTCGGCGTGTGCGTCTACTCCTTCATGTGCCAGCACTCCCTGCCGTCCCTCATCACACCTGTCTCCTCCAAGCGCCACCTCACGCGCCTGGTCTTCCTGGACTACGTGCTGATCCTCTCCTTCTACGGCCTCCTGTGCTTCACCGCCATCTTCTGCTTCCGCGGCGACAGCCTCATGGACATGTACACCCTCAACTTCGCGCGCTGTGACGTCGTGAGCGTGGCCGCCGTGCGCTTCTTCCTGGGCCTCTTCCCCGTCTTCACCATCAGCACCAACTTCCCCATCATCGCCGTGACCCTGCGCAACAACTGGAAGACGCTCTTCCACCGTGAGGGGGGCACGTACCCCTGGGTGGTGGACCGCGTGGTGTTCCCCACCATCACCCTGCTGCCCCCCGTGCTGGTGGCCTTCTGCACCCATGACCTGGAGTCCCTGGTGGGCATCACGGGGGCCTACGCAGGCACGGGCATCCAGTACGTCATCCCCGCCTTCCTGGTGTACCACTGCCGCAAGGACACCCAGTTGACCTTGGGCTACGGGACCGTCAACAAGCACAGGTCCCCTTTCCGCCACACCTTCTGGGTGGGCTTCGTGCTGCTCTGGGCTTTCTCCTGCTTCTTCTTCGTCACCGCCAACATTGTCCTCAGCGAGACCAAGGTCTGATGGCGGAACATGTCTGGTGTTAAGAGAGGTGGGGGCTGCACTCTGGCCCCCCGATTCACCTTCCCGCCTGCAGAGCCAAGATCTAGTTCCTTCCCAGGGTTCCTGGGGGCAGGCGAGACCGGACTCTGGGAGGAGGCCCTCCACACCTCCAGCTGGAGGTCTTCTCCCCGGCCAGGATTCCGCACCGCGCCTCCCTCGCCGGGCGGCCCTCCTCCCAAGCCCTCCTGCGTGGGGCTGCCCCTGGCCAGCCAGGCTGCACGACCCGGGCACGCAGCTGCCCGGATTCCAGGCTCGGCTTCTGCTTGACGCACAGGCCCCACCACGACAACCATGGGGGCAGGCTCCTCCCCCGCACGGTGGGGACGCAGTGCTGGCACTGCCACTATTTATACCAGACACCATGTCCCCTTCTCCTTTGTCTCAGTCCCTCCTGCATCTGTGTCTGGGGAATCTGCTCCACTAGTAGCTGCTGCCTCAGGGCGAGTCCCAGGCCCTAACCCTCCTCCCCTGGGGCTTGCCAGTGACAGGCAGGTCCCACCTTCCCCTCAGGCCTGGAGTGGCCAGGTGCCACGCCCAGGGGGACGGGTGTGTTTCCAGCCCCCACAACAAGAACAGGAAGTGCTAATCGGCACCAGGGTCCCCGGACTACAGCTGAATGGGGCCCTTGGCTGTGGCTGCCAGCGCCCATCCTGAGCTCCTGAGCCCGTGAGGACTCGGAGCCACAGGCAGGAGCACTCCTTCCTTGGCATACAGCAGCCCGGGAGACCATTTAAAGCCCAGAGCCTGTGACCCCTCAGAGGGATCCTCTTCTCTCCTGACTGCCGCACTGAGGCGCACAGGGGCTCCTGCGTGATGGGGGGTGGTGTATAAGGACCACTAAAGGGAGCCACCCCGAGCCACCATCGCGGTGGCCTGATAGCACCACAGACATGTAGTGGTGCACAGGCTCTGCTTCCAACCCTATAAGAGGTCAGGCCTGTGGGGCGGCAGCAGGCTTGGCTGACCCTGCTCCCGCTCCAGTACTAAGGGTGGCTCCCTTTTGAGCCAGGCTGTGGGTGCTCTGTTCATACTTTCCATGACCCTTGGGTGCCGTGGAGCGAGATAGGGCACCAGCCACCATTCTCATGGAAGGAGGCGAGGGTTTCTGGTCACCTCACCAGCTCTTCCGTCGTCCCATCCCTGTCACAATCATGCATGCGTCTGCTGGGCCAGCCTTCTTGGGAAACACAGGTGACTGGGGAACTCTGCATTTTCAATGTGCCTTCTGCTTCAGGACCTGGGAGTCCTTCCTGACCCTTCCTGGCGTGCCCCCAGCCCTGGGCCTGGCCCACCTGTCCTGGAGCCCAGAGCAGCTTGACCCAGAGCTGCCTGTCTGGGGTGGGGTCTCAGTTCCCAACCCCCCCCACACACACTTTGATTTCAGTGCCTTGCTCAGCCCACGTTCGGGAACCTTCCAGCCTCCCCTGCATGGCCTGGTATTCGTACCTTGGACAGAGCAACCACGCTGGCTCTCCTGGGGCCCCTGATGGTCTCGGAGGGAGTGGGAGGAAGGCCTGGGATTTGTAGGAACTGGGCAGTCCACAGGCGGTGCCACCCCTAGCCCTGGCTGCCCCGGCCTGTGAGAACCCCAGGTCGTACGTGATTGGCCGTGGTCTGCTTTCTCACTGCTGTCACACATCTCTTTATCCATCCCCAAGTATTGTGATTTTTCCATCCATGTGAAAAATAGACCACCCCTCCCCATCTTCCACCGCGGCTTCTTCCCAGGAGACCCCACCCCGGTGGGCAGAGCAGGGAGGGCTCCTGGATAGCAGACACTCCATGGCTCCAGCCCTACCTGGAGCTGCCCAGCTGTTTGCTGAAAACTCAAAACATCTGTACTTATTACCCTCCTCTAGTTACATCCCCTCTTGCTTAAGGACAAAGCAAATTAAATCATCTTGCTGCCCCAGGCTCCAAACCAAATATTGGCTGCGAATTTATTAGCATCATAAAGCCCAGGTTGATTTATGTGACAATCTGGAGCCACATGGCAGTGCAGTCGGGTGGCTCCATTCCCCTCCTCCAAGCCAGGCAGCCCCGGGGCCTGGAGGGAGGGAATTGGCCCCAGGTGGCCGCATCGCTGATGGCTACAGTGAGCCAGGCCACTCCCCACTGCCACTGTCTGGGCTCCTTTGCTCTTCAGTGTTCACCTGCTGTCTGACCTGCTGGAGGTCGGATGGGGTCACGTTCCGCTCTCCTGCTGATAGCCAGGGGGACTCAGGGCGAGGGGGGGGGCTGCCAACAGCTAGACAGACCCCCGATGATGCTTGTTCACCAAGTGCATGGTGAACCAGGCTTGGCTGCAAGTGCTTACACCAGTGTGGTGAGGTGGGCGAGTTGGATCGTGATTCCTGTTTTACATCTGGGCCTCCCAGGGTCAATGGCAGGGAGGGCAGAGGAGACTGCCAGCCCGACCTGGCCCTCGTACAGGTGTCACTGTGGAGGAGCACATAAACTCAACAGCCTCT
Source organism: Nyctereutes procyonoides (assembly GCF_905146905.1). Lineage (NCBI taxonomy): Eukaryota > Metazoa > Chordata > Mammalia > Carnivora > Canidae > Nyctereutes > Nyctereutes procyonoides. The sequence continues at coordinate 54,784,705 of NW_026575020.1, forward strand.
ACCCCATGCCTTTCACCCAGCCTGGCCCCAAGGGCAGGCTAGGCCACGGTGGGAATTGCATTCCCTCTGGTCGTGGTGCCACCAGCTCCTGCCCCTACGGCCAGAGAGGCGGCTGCAGGCTTATGGTTGGGGCAGATGGCAGGTGACAGAGCTGCGAGGCACTGCTGAGTGGTGGAAGGTGGGCAGCGGGCACCTCGCCAGGCCCTTAGCTACACAGCTGTTCTCACCACCTGGGGGCCGGAGCAGCCTGGGCCTCAAGCAGGCTGAAGTCACGGTGGGGACGAGCCCAGCAGGGCCAGGCCCTCGGGCCGTGTGCCCACAGATTCCCTGGGGAAGGGCTGACCCCAGCCTGGCCATGCTCACAGCCACTGCAAAGCTGTTCTTCTGAAAGCGAGATCCAGGACTGCAGGAGAGGGCTTTGCACACCTTCTCCCACAGGGCTGGGGTTCTCAGTGTTGGTGGGAGAAAGAATAGCAGCCCCCCGAGTGCCTGGTCTGTGCTGGACACGGTACTGGCTGCTGTCCGCATGAACCTTGGCATCATTTGGGGATTGGGAACGTGGACCGAGACGTCAGACCTGCCCCTTGCAGGCGGCGAGCCTCCACGCTCCTCCCCGTCATTCGTAACGTGGAGGTGATAGTGCCAGCACCGCTGACCGGTTGTGGGACCTTCAGTGCTGAGCTTAGTGCCTGGCACAGAAGTGCTCCATAAAGCTATTACGTACGGACACTCGGCTGTCTTGTCACTTGCCGGCCATATAGCTGCGCTCATAGCCACAGACCCCAGATTCACCGAAGACCCCGGGATGGGTCCCCAGGCACCTGCTGGCTTCCTAGCCTCCCGATGCATTGTCTTGGGTCAACTGCCTGCTACAATTCAGAGACGGGAAACTGGGCTGAATTCTTCGGGGTCTAGAGGGCGAAAGTGGTCTGTCCCTGCTCCAGGGAACTTAAGGACCCTTTCAAAGAGCCAAACTGAGGCGTGGCTGGAGAGTTCTGGAGCCGGGACGGAAGCCCAGGTATGCTGACCGAGGCCATCATGCCCGCCCGTGGCTCAGCTCCGTGCCCCTTGCCTGCTAGCAGCCCCTGGAAAGAGGTGGTGTGGACGATGAGCCGCTCCGTGAAGCCAGTCGAGGAAACAGCCACGCAGCAGCAGGGTAAGAAAAGTTCCTGCTGCTGAGACAGGTGACCGAGAGCCTCCCTTTTCTTGAAGGCATCTCAGCAAAAGCAGCAGCCACGTCTGGGTGTCTGGTGTCTGGGTGGATCCAGCTGGCTCTCTGCTCCGCAGTTGGGCCCTGTTCATGATGACTGATCTGCGGCCCTGCGACAAGGCTCCCTCCTCCACCCCCCCCCCCAGGCTTTCTGCCCTCCTCCTGGATGGCGCAGGGGGCGCCAGGGCTCTGAGCAGGAGGCTGGGGAGCCAGGCCAAGCAAGCTCTGAACCTGCAGGAGGCGCCCTCCCTGCCTCCACTTCCCACGGGGCTCACCTCTCCCCAGAACACATTCCTAGAGCAGGGACGAGGCAGCCAAGAGCCTGGCTCCAGGAGCAGGATTGGCCCTTCCTCGGAGCCAGTCAGCAGCAGGCTCAGCTCCACATTTGGCTTTTAATTATCTTTCCAGTTCTTGGTTATTAATGATCTTGGGCAGAGAGCGGAGAGCAGCCTGGACCTCAAGACTCCTCCCAGCTTACCTGCTGCAGAGCTAAGCTCAGATTCCGGGAGCTGGAGGGGTCAGGTCCAGGGGCTGGCAGCCAACAGTTAACTCTCTCACCACCTGTGGTTGTTGTCAAGGTCAACTCCCTCCCAGGGCACTGGCCTCGTGCACTCACCTAGACCCACATTACCACCTGTGGCTGAGACCTGGCTCCGTGAAAATCCATAGTGGAGAGGACATGACATTGACTGTAATGGGCTGGGGCCACGCATTCCTGGCATAGTCCAGCTCTCCAGTCAGGCACAGAGCAGTGTTAGAAGTTCCCCCCACTCCAGGGGCGCCTGGGTGGCACAGTTGGTTAAGCCTCTCAGTCTTGGTTTTGGCTCAGGTCATCTCAGGGTCAGGGGATCGAGCCCCGCATCAGGCTCTGCACTCAGGGAAGAGTCTGCTAAAGTTTCTCTCTCTCTGCCTCTCTCTGATCTCTCTCTCTAATCTAATAAATCTTAAAAAAAAAAATTTCTGGGGCACCTGCCTTGCTCAGATGGTTAAGTGTCTGCCTTCAACTCCGGTCATGATCTCCATGTCCCGGAATCAAAACCTGTGTTGGGCTCCTGGCTCAGCAGGGAGTCTGTTTCTCCCTCTCTTTCCTGCTCGGGTTCGTTCTCTCTCTCTCTCTCTCTCTCTCTCTCTCTCTCAAATGAATAAATAAAATCTTTAAAAAAAAAAAAAAAGGATTTCCTCCCTCTCCACCATTGCAGCTGCTCTCACCCCTAAAACCAAACAAAAAAACTTCCAGTTTTCATGGCTCCACCCCAGTAGCAGAGTGCCCCAAGGCAGGCCCAGCCGGAGCTGTGTGGGCAAGGGCTGGGGTGCTGACCTTCAGCACTGGCCTCCCCGGCTCCTCCCTGTTACGTGGAGGTCGCTTCTGCCCTGCCTCACCCTACTTGTCAAGGACACTAGGAGGTCTGACGGCACCAATCGTACCGCTTGTGGAGTGGGTGGGAGCACGAGTGCTTGCTGCACACAACCACGGATGTCACAGCACTGAAAATCCTAAGCAAGGGCCATCCTTCTAGATGGTCCTGGACATGTGACAGAGAAAGGAGCTGGGGGGGGGTAGTAGCCCCAAGGGAGGGTGAAGACCTGAGCTCACTGGCAGATTCTCTGACCTGGGGCTCTGACCCTCACGAGTCTGGGCGCCAGCAAGGCTGAGCGGCGTCTGGTCTCAGAAGCTGCCTGTGCCAGGCGTCCGGAGCCCCACGCAGTCCCCACAGAATACGCCAGGGCCCAGGAGAGCCCCGGGGGCTCCCCCCCCAGCAGACCTCCCTCTGCATTTCCACCAGTGAGCTGTCAGGCTCCCTGGCAAGGCGGGACACCCACAGCCCCTGGCATGAGCCTCTCTTTTCAAGGAGATTGAAGGATGAACTCCATCCGTCACCACCCGAGCCCCCATGCTGAGCACATTTGTCACATCCAGTGCCAGGGTGGGTAGGAGCTGGCACTGAATACCAAGTGGCTTCTGCTGCCCAGAGCCCTTTCTCAGCCTCCTCTCCCAGACTCTGCCCCAGAAGGAGCTGCCCACCTTCTCTGGACAGACACCCTGCCCGGGTCCCCCCAAGGTGCTCCTGTCGCCTACAGGCTGTGGTGTGCCCCCTCCAGGGGTGCAGAATGAGGCAGCCAGGACCAGTGGGTTGTAAAAGATTTGTTTAATGCCCCAGTGCTCTGAGGAGAGACTCCAGACAGGGGGAGCAAGGAGTGGGACAGGCCTCCGTGCTCCCATGCCAGGCCCCCTGGCAGTCAGGACGGGGAACTAGCTAACGGCAGGGCAGGGAGACCCCATTGCTCCCGGTGACTCCAGGACACGTGGGAAGGACTTTGCGTGAGAGGACAGCAAGAGCCCACCCAGCCCCCTCCAGGACCTGAGACTGCCGAGGTCACTGAACTGACCACGGAGGACCTCTGTCACTGGGGGCCCACAGTCCGCATCTCCAGGCAGAAGCCAGAATCGCCCGAGTCAGCTGCCGCCACTGACCCTGACGGCGCCAGGCGGGCACCCAGCCGACCGGAGCCAGAGTAGCTGACCCCTCACACTTCTGACTCCAGGCTGGAGATCCGCCTCCACGTACAGGGTCCGGGGAAGCTGTGTGTCCCGCAGGCCGCCCTGCTGACCTCTTCCAGCCCCGCACTGTCCCTGTAGCCTGTGCTCAGCCCCAGGGTCCTGCCCCTGCGCCTCGGAGGCCCCCAGGCCCCAGGGAGCCAGGGGCCGTGGCTGGCACAGGGGGGCAGGGGGGGGCACACAGCCCCCCAGCAAAGCGGCAGGTGGGCGTGGGCGTGCAGGCAGGCGTGCTGTCTGTGCCAGGCGGGGACCCTGGCCCACACGCCCGCCCGGCAGGCCTCCCGGTAGGACGGCGCCGGCGCCCAGTGCCCGCAGGCCGGGCGGCCACACCCCGCGGGCAGCGACCGGGGCCGGGCGAAGGCCTCGGCCACCGAGCTGGGCAGGGAGGCGTGGCGCGGGCGCGGGCCCCGGGCCCAGGCGGCGCGCAGCAGGGCCTCCCGCCGCGCCAGCTGCTCCGGCCCGAGCAGCGGCAGGTCCTCCGGCTCCGGGGGCTCCGGGAAGAGCGGGAGGAAGGGGCGCCCCGACCGGTCGGCCCGAGGGAAGGAGCTGTAGTGGCAGCGCTCGGGCGACAGGGGGCGCTCTGGGAGCGCGCGCCGCTCGGAGGCCGCCAGGTGCCGCTCGGAGGCCGCCAGGGGCCGCCCGCCGGGCCCCGCGCGCACCTGCCGCCGCGCCTCCCGGGCCGCCGGGCCCGACACCCGGGAGACGTCGGGCAGCGACGGCCGCGGCGTCGGGGGTCGGCCGGCGGGCGGCGGGGCCCGGGCCCCCGGCGCGGCGCGGCCCCCGCCGGGCGGCCCCCAGCCCGTGGGGCTGGGCTCGGGGGACGGGCGGGGGCTGGGCGGCCGCGGGCCGGGGCAGGCGGGCGGTGGGGGCGCGCGGCGGCCGCTGCCCCAGCTCTCAATGGTGCGCGCCGCGCGGTCCAGGGAGCTGCTCACGCCCGCCGTGGTCACCATGTCGCGCGCCGCCTGCAGCATCTTGAGCACGCTGGCCTGGGCCGAGCCGGCGGTCAGGTCCGGGCTGGGCGGCCGCGCGGGGCTGGCCAGGCTCTGCACCCCGCTGAAGCAGCTGTAGATGCCCTGGGCGGCCGGGAGGAGACAGCCGTGAGCGGCCAGCCCCCCTCCGGGCGCCCACCTCCGGCCCAAGCCCCGGCCCAGGTGTCCCCAGGGCCCAGGGAGCAACTGACATTGGGTAAGCGCCTCCCGTGCTGCCCGCACGGTGCCACTGTGAGCACGCCTGCCCGGTGCCCTGTGAGCACACCTGCCCGGTGCCTGTGAGCACACCTGCCCGGTGCCGCTTCGAGCACACCTGCCCGGTACCCTGCGAGCACGCCTGCCCGGTGCCCTGCGAGCACGCCTGCCCGGTACCCTGCGAGCACACCTGCCCGGTGCCCTGCGAGCACGCCTGCCCGGTGCCCTGCGAGCACACCTGCCCGGTGCCCTGCGAGCACGCCTGCCCGGTGCCTGTGAGCACACCTGCCCGGTGCCGCTTCGAGCACGCCTGCCCGGTGCCCTGCGAGCACACCTGCCCGGTACCCTGCGAGCACACCTGCCCGGTGCCCTGCGAGCACACCTGCCCGGTACCCTGCGAGCACGCCTGCCCGGTACCCTGCGAGCACGCCTGCCCGGTGCCCTGCGAGCACGCCTGCCCGGTACCCTGCGAGCACACCTGCCCGGTGCCGCTGCGAGCACGCCTGCCCGGTGCCCTGCGAGCACGCCTGCCCGGTGCCCTGCGAGCACGCCTGCCCAGGGCAGTCGCAGGCCCTGAGAGGTTCTCCTCCTGGAGGAACACAGCTTGTAAATAGCCGCGAGGGTTCGGCCCGGGTCAGCCTGGCTCCTGGCTCCCGACACCGCCCGGCCTGCTGCAGGGGACTCTGCTTCCCATCTGCTGTGTGATGCCCGCAGGCCTCACTTTCTACCTCGGTAATGGGGCCTTGGCCAGCTCTGACTTCTCTGGGCTGGTGCCCCTAAAGCTGGGGCCTGCCTGGGGGGTGGGGGAGTGGCACCCACCCTGCTGAAGGCCAGCAGGAAGTCCAGCCGGGACGTGTTGGGCACCGAGTGGCGCAGTTTCCAGTAGACCAGGTGCTCCCAGGCGAAGACCAGCAGGGCCAGTCCCATGGCCACGAGCAGCATGTAGAAGACGCCAGCCATGTTGTCGATGTCCAGCTTGCTGCTCATCACCTCGTTCTTCTCATTCTGGCAGATCCCCGAGAGCCACACCGTCTCTAGCTTCTGCGTCTCCCCTGGCAAGGGTGGGGACAAGGGACACACCCCTGGCTCAGGAAAGACCCTCCCAGGGCTCCCCCAAGCCTGGAGCAAAGAGAGGTCTGGAGCCAGGGTGCCACCCCTTTGCAGGACCACACAGGGATCTAGCCCAATGGGGGGCAGGATGGGAGGGTCGGGGGTGTCAATGAGCAGGAAGAAAGGAGAGCCGAGTCGGAGCTGGGGTCGGCGATGCCAGCTGTAGACGTGCCTGCCCCGCACAGGCCCAGTAAAAGCTTGCTGACTGGGCAGGTGACTGGGGCAAAGTTATTGGTCACCGACATGCAGGCACGGAGCTGGGCACACAGGGACAAAAGACCTAGCCCCTGAGGACATGACAGCACTTTCACTGCTATCATTCTCATTCCGTGGTACTGATGGAAAAATCAGTCTTATTTTCTCGCACTGAAACCTCTGGTTTGGGGGCAGGATCAGCAGGACTGCTTAAACATCTGAGCCCCTGGTTCAAGGCAAGCCTGGGCCCCGGGCTCTGGGACTGGGCAGGCCCGTGGCTGGCTCTACACTAGGTGATGCCAAGATGTAAATGGTGGGGACAGGGGTCTAGAGGAAAAAGAAAGGATCTGAGGCTCCCCCCCAAGCCCCATTGTGGCCTGAGCTTCCTCCCTTCTTCCGGCCCTTCAGAGACTCTCCTGTCGTCCTACCTCCCACTCCTCCTGGCAAGCCCACCTCTTCCCCGGGACTTCATGCAGTCCCTCCAAATACCCTCACCCACTGGCCCAGCTCTCACTCCCAGAGACCTCTTCCTGTCCATAGGCCCTGGGACTCAGAGAACAGTAACGGAGATCCTGACCAGCCATCAGGCGGCTGTCCCCCCACCCCAGGATTCCATGGCCCACCCTGGATCCCAGCCCCCCAGCGGCAGCACCCACCATCCCCCAGGAACTGCAGGAGCGCCAGGTCTATGGCCCGCTTCCAATGGGAGTCCTTCTGCATGGCGATGCCGTAGCCAGTGGTGGCAAAGACCTTGCCAGAGCCAATGGTGACCAGCTTGCAGCCCTCATCCTTGCCCGCCATGTAGTTGAGGACGGCAGCATCATAGATGAAGGCGTCCAGCTTCCTGGGGACAGGCCAGGGTCATGTGAGGTGGGGACACCGAACCTGGGGCCTGACAGGGATCTGGGCCCTAGGAGCCCACAGAGCACTAACCAGGAGGGATGAGTGAGCAGGGCCTTCTCCAGTTCCCCTGGGTCCCGGATTCAGAGAAGAACCCTTCCCGCAGCTCAGGGATCCCACCTGCCCTCCTCTCAGAGAGGCCAGGGAACCCTCTACCCCAGAGGACATGCCCTCTCTGCCCAGCCCCTCCACGCCCCGAGGACCCTAAGAAGTCATAACCACCACGTCAGGCCACGGCTGAACCCTGGGCCACACCTCAGCTGAGTCTCTGGGCCACATGGTGGGCATCTAGTTCTGTTTGAAACTTGACCCTGTCCCAAGACCACCTTACCCCCTTCCCCAGGAGCCCTACGGGACACCCCAGCCTCAACGTCCCCACCTTGCGTCTCTCAGGAAGGACCAGAGCTGCGGCTGGTCATCAGGGAGACATGTGTGTAGGGACAGTCAGAGGGTGGGTGCAGAGCTGAGGACCCACCCCATCTTGAGGCTGGTGAGCGCGTCTTCCACCGAACGCTGGTTGAACTTGACCATGTGGGTGTGCATGTCTCGGTAGTTGCTGCGGATGTTGCGCTCCGTGCTGCCGTTGGGCACCGTGCCAAAGCGGAAGGGTGGGTACTGATCCTGAGGCCGCTGAAACTGTGGGCAGAGGGCAGGCGCCCTCCATCACCCTCTGTCCAGCCCCCCAGACACCAACACTCCCCGCCCCTGTCCCCTGGGGCCCGGCCCTGGGGTCTGCGCTTGTACAGTGAGCACTCCGGAGTCCGGGGACGGTCCAGGCCACTCCTGTGTTTTACGGATGGTGACATTGAGGCCGGGTCAGTCACCACTCCATCGGGGGACCTGAGCCTTCCTGCTCCCTGCTCCATTTCAAATCCCCCTCCCCGGTCCCTCAGGCCTGCCCCTGCTCTCGGCACCCCTTGCCCTCCACGAGCCGTGTCCCCAGAACCTTCTTATCACTAAGGCCAGACACGGTGTCGATGTACTGCTCCTGGATCATGAAGGCGGCCAGGTTGGCGGTGTAGCTGGCAAGGAAGATGACGGCAAAGAAGGCCCACACCAGGACCATGATCTTGCTGGTGGTGCCTCGGGGGTTCTCGATGGGCACCGAGTTGTTGAAGACCAGCGCCCACAGCAGCCACACAGACTTGCCGATGGTGAAGGATGGGCCCCCAGACTCTGGGAGTGAGAGCGTGGGCACAGAGGGACTCAGGTCTGCACTGTGCCTGGGGCGGGGCCCCCTCCCCAGCCACCCCCGCCCCAGGGCAAGCCAGCCCACCTTGTTTCTCTCTTTTGTGTATCTGACTGGCCCCTGCAGGTTGTGCGGAAGCCAGAGGCCTCCCCCAGGATCCAGCCTTCCCCCCCCTGCCCCGAAGGGCCCCTGCACCACCCCCCACCCCCACCCCACCCCCACTGATGCTCCCTCTCCCAGGTCCAGCTGAGAGCTTACTCTTGCCACTGGTGAGGTTCTGGTTGTAGCTGACAGGGCTGAAGTACTCAAACATGAAGACCGTGATGGCCACCACAGTGAGACACATGACAAACATCATCACCCACACCGAAGGGCTATAGGGCTCTGGGAACAGAGGGAGGCAGCTCAGAGGCCTCACTACCATCCCTCCCAGAGCCCTGGGTGCAGACAGGTGCATCCATTTGGTCAGAATGGGGCCCATCAGCCCCAAGGACTGAGCCAAGGGGCTCCCTGACTCAGAGCAGCAGAGCCCCAGGAGAGACCTCCTTCATACACCCCAGGGAGGTCAAGCTCTCCAGCATTCTCAGTTTCCCCCTCCCCTTGGCCTGGGACAAGATCCCATCACCCCACCCCAGGAAACCTCCCTTTGACTGCACATCTCCCCTGGATCCCATTCCCACCCCCAACTGCCTTTCAAAAAGAGAGTTTACACCCCGTGCGCTCTCCCCTCCGGGTCCCATTCGCTAGCCTGCAACCTGCTCCGTCCCTCCCCACCCTCCCCCGCCCCCCCCCTCCTCCCCAACTGGCCGGATTCCACAAGGCCAGGGCAAGTTTCTCATTCCCTCTCCTCCCTCACCTGCCAGCATCACTAACCATACTCCTGTTCTGGAAGTGCCCTGCCTGGGCCAGCATTGAGGAGCTGCTTGCTCTGCCTGGAATCAGGCAGGGTCTTTAAAGCTAAGTTTCACTCTTGATCCTACTGACAGGACCCCGAAGTGCCAGGCGCTGGGGAGACCAACTGAGCTTCTCTGACCAGTCTGCTCACTGGCTTCAATCTCCATGAACAAGGAGGCATTCCTGCCATAAGCACTGTGTCCCTTGATGCAGTGGCCATCCTGCGGGGTGGGGTTTGTTGTCTCCTACAGGGCTGGGGAACCCTGCTCAGAGAGGCTCAGTGACTTGTCCAAGACCACCCAGCAGGAAGGAGATTCTCTCCTCTGCTCCTGGCTGAGGCTTGCCTGTCCTCATGGCTCTCTGTAAACCTCACACCACAAGTCCCATTGATCTCTTGGCAGGGCACTTGGTGACCCCAAGGACTATGGCTGTATCCCCAGCAGCTAGAGTGAGGCTTGGCCCAAAGGGGCTGCTCCACAAATGCTGAATTCCCAATCAGGTCACAAACTAGCACCACTTCCCACTCTCTGGGGTGGCTCCCCAACTGCCTGTGAAGCTTCTCCCCCAGGGCGTCCTAGCCGGTGGGACACTTCCTGAAGTCAGCCTGCCTTTCAGGCTTTCCTGCCCTCACTCGGGCTCAGAATGGAACATGGGCTTCACCTCTTCCCTCTCCGACCTACTCTCCTGCAGCCCAGGCCTCTGGCCAAACTCCAAGGCACCCATGGCTGCTGTGCTGGCCCTCTGAGGTCCAGCCCAAACTCCCCATTTCCAGGCACAGCCCTCAGACTCTGGAGCCGCCCCTGCCCACCCTGAGCCGCACCCAGGAAGGCCGATGGGGACACGGTGCCGTTGCTGCGCGCCACCATCACGCTGATGCCCGTCTCCACGAAGGGCACAGAGAAGTCCACGATCTCGGAGCGCTCCTCGTTGATGGTGAGGGAGCCGATGGCCATGTCTGCCCGCTGGTAGTACACCTGGGGCCATGGGGGCCAGGGCCGGGTTGGAGGAAGGGTCCCACAGGCTGGAGCACCCTCCCCAGCCTCCCCCAGCGCCCCCGGGGGCTTAGTTGGCTGTTGCCATCTGGGGTCCTCAGAGCTCCACTTGCAATAGGGACGACCCCAAGGAGCATTACTGGTGACAGCCCACTTTCCCTGCCAGCTGGGAGAGCCTTGGGAGCTGGGCCCAGGCCCCACCCTGACTGACCCCCAGCACAGGAACATCAAGGGGTGACTGAGTGATGCGTGGGGCCTGGGGTGGCGGGCGGGCACGGGGGGTGGGCTCAGGTGGACCTCAGGGGTGGGCCTACCTCCCCAATCATGCCATTCCACACGCCTCGAACCCTCTTGCCATGCTTGCCATTGGTCACCAGGTACAGGTCATAGGAGAACTTGACCACCTTGGCCAGCTTCTTGAGGATGTCAATGCAGAAGCCCTTACAGCACAGCTTGGTGTAGGGGGCCGTGTCACCACTGCTGCCACCAAGAGACCAGAGCAGACGTCAGGGCCAGCAGCTCCTCCGGTTTGGCACGTGGCCCCCACCCCTCTACACGCCTGCCAGCGTGTGGCAGCACGCAGCTCCCACGGGGCCTTCCCGTGTGTTCTCGCAGACCTGAAGGTGTGGTTGCTCTGCCTGCGGCACGGCACAGTGTTGGGCACACAGCCGCCCGTGCCAGGGTCCGGGCTCTCCACAATGACAAAGGGCCGCTCTTCCAGCGTGGCCACCGTCAGGTGCCGGCTGTCGACTACAGGCTGCAGAGACGCACTATAGCGAGGCCACACCGGGTACTTCATGTGCAGGACGCCGTGATCCCAGCGCCCCACCTGCAAAGGGCGACCAGCGTCAGCCTGGGACCTCCACCCCCACTACCCCCACCCTCTAGGTGGGGGCCTCTGGTGGGGGCCTGCCGGGGCCAAGAATCCCCCTCCCTAACCTGGGGATAGCGGGGCAGGAGCATCTGGGGACCAGGAGAGTCGGGGCAAGGAGCTGGGCATGGACAGGAAGGGAGGGCTCCCTGCAGCCTCCTCCCAGCCTCTGGTCCCCATGCTTTTCCCATCCAGCCCCCACACTTGCTGCTGGCCCACAGCATCTTCCCGGGGCCCAGACCTGAGCCTGTGTCACCACACTCCTCACCCCCCACCCAGACCTCAGTATAAAGTCCTTCTTCACTCAGGTCCAGTACCCCAGACCTCCTGCACTCAGGTCCACCGCACCCTGCTCTTCCTCAGTCTCCACACCCCCCAAACACATCACTTCAGAATGCCTCAAACCCTTCTGCCCCTCTGTCTAAACCAGGCTGGTATCCCTCCCTGATGGGCTCCTACTCAACCCTCCACAGCGCAGCCCAAATGTCCCAACTTCTGTGGATCCTTCCCCAGTTTGCTCCTCTGAAGGCAGAACTGATTTTTGGGCCTTCTCAGTACCCCCGTAATGCTGTGCACGCCTTTCTCCTGCTGATCTCCCCAAATTCTACTTGTTTACATGTCTGGCCAGCCAGCATAGCTGTGGGTTCGATCCCCCAGGGGCAGGACTGTGTGATGAGAGAGCCCGACAAGTTCTACGGTGGAGGGAGGCCAGGGTGCCCTGGGAGCCCTGAGCAGACGTGCCTCACCCACCCTGGTGCAGTGCAGTTGCTTCAGCTGAGACCTGGGATGAGGGGCTGGATGAAGGACAGAAGGGACCCTCTGCTCAGCTGTGGGACAAGAGGGGCTGGGGACAACATGAGACGGCACCGAGGGACCCTGGGCTCACCCCCTTCTCACCATCTCCCAGAGGCGGTGGCGGTTGAGGGCGATCACAACCATGGTGGGCTGGACCAGGTACCCACCAGGGCTGAAGGAGAAGTCTCGGCCCTCCCAGGTGACATTCAGTAGGTGCCTGCAATGGGGGAGAGAAACCAGGGGTGTCCCCGCAGCCCTGCCCAGGACCAGAGGCCGCCTCCCTCGCCTTCTGCCTCACCTCCGTCACCACCACCAGGAAGCACTGACCGCGCCCTTATTGCTCTGGTTCCCTGTATTGACACACACCCTCTGCAACCCTCGACACACCTTCACACCCGGCTTTTTTCTTTATTTTGTTCCCAGTTGAGGAAACTAAGCCCAGAGAGGTGAGGCACCTTGGCAACCCAGGCTCACAGCGAGCGGGAGGGGAGGCCAGCGGGGCGACGGTCCCCGCCCCCACTCCCAGGCCCTGGGCAGGTGCCCACCTGTAGAAGGCCTCCCGGGCAGGGCTGACGGGCCCGGGGTGGCCACGGCAGTCCCCGGCCGGGGAGGGCAGGGCGCCGTGCTGCCGCTGGTAGCCGTGGGCGCCCAGGGCCAGGATGGCCACGCCGTCGCGGACCTTCTGGCGGAGGCTGAGGCGCCAGCTCTCGGTGACGACGCTGATGAGGCCCACGGGGAAGGCGGCGGGGGGCGCGTCGGTGCTGCCCAGCGCCAGGCTGGGCACCAGCCACACGTGTCCGGGCCCCACCAGGCCGGCCTGCGCCGCCTCGGCGAAGAGCACCTCGGCCTCCTCGCGCGAGCAGTAGGCCACCAGCACCGGGGCGTCGAGCTGGCGCAGCAGGCGCTGCGTGTGTGCGCGCTGCCCGCCGGGGCCCAGCTCCAGGGTGAGCACGTCCAGCAGCCGCCAGCTCAGGTAGCTGGCGTCGGCCGCGGCGCGCACCCCCTCCAGGAAGAGCGCGTGCCCGGGGTGCAGGCTGGTGATGACGGCGAACGCGCTCCAGTCGTACTCCTCCAGCACCTTGAACAGCACCTGCAGCTGCTGCTCCAGGGACACGCCCAGCTGCAGGAAGGCGGAGCCCGGCTCCTGGGGGCGGGGCGGGGCGGGCGGGGCGGGGCCTGAGTCGGGGGCCCTCGCCCCGCCGCGCCCCGCCGCGCGCCCCCGCTGCGCTCGCTCCCGCAGCCCCCAGACGCCCCGGGGGGCCCCTGCGCTGCAACACCTGCCTCGCGCCGCCGGCGTGGTTCCTAACCTGCTGCGGGTGGAGAATCACCCCAAGCGCCCCCCGCCCCCCGCCCCCCCCCCAGGCAAGGCCGGGATCAAAAACCAGCTGCAGCAGCTGCAGCCCGCGGAGCTTGTGGGACATAAATGCAGATGCCCGGGCGCATCGCGCACCCACTGGATCAGAACCCCTGGGGATGGCGCCCGTGAGTCTGTACTTTTAACGAGCTCTTCGGCTTCATCCTTGAATCCTCTAGTTTGGGAAGCCTCCGACCCTCAGACCCACTGAACTGGAATCTCAGAGGTGGGCCCCTGGGCGTGTGTATGTTTCTAAAGCACCGTGAAGGCAGAGAAGCGCTGTGCTGAGAGCTCCGCGCGGGCCCCAGGATAACTCGGAAAACACCACCCTCCCCGGAGCCCCGGAGATGAGAAAGTTCCTCCTCTCCACCGCCTCCATCATCACAAATGCCCAGGGCCCTGCCCGCTGGAGCCAGGCTAGCGCCCTCCCCTCCTAAACTGTGGGCCGCCTCTCGCCCCTACATGCCCTCCAAGATTTCATCACACTGCGACTGTCCCAGTCTTTTTAAAGAGCAAATCCGGGACAACCCTACAGGACAAGTAACCCAGTTCCTTCAACAAACAAATTGCAACAAAAAGACAGAGACGGAGGAGGATCCTAGAAATTGAGGCTCAGAAGCCACATCCGCAGATCACCACGTGGAAACCTCATTTGTTCCTTGATTCAAGCAAACAAACGTAAAAATAAGCATGTATGATGTTTATGAAACTATGGGAAAATTTGAACACTGCCCCGGATGTTTGATGATGCTAAGAAATTTTTATTTTTTTAGATGTGATCGTGTATGGTGGTTTGGTTTTTATGCCTTTATCTATTAGAGGTATATACTGAAATATTTCTGGTTGGGACAACAGGATGCCTGGGCTTTGCCTCAAAATGACACAGGAGAGGGGCACCTGGGTGGCTCAGTGGTTGGGCATCTGCCTTCCGCTCAGGTCATGATCCTGGAGTCCTGGGATCGAGTCCCTCATCGGGCTCCCGGCAGGGAGTCTGCTCCTCCCTCTGCCTGTGTCTCTGCCTCTCTCTGTGTCTCTCATAGTAAATAAGTAAAATATTTTTTTTAAAGTGACACAGGAGAGGGGGGAAGTGAGTGGAGGTAAGGATGGGGCAGGGTTGGCCAGGGGTGGATGGTACATGGGGTCCTTATATTCTTCTGCTTTTTATGTCTGCTCAAATTTCTCCATAATAAAAAATAATCATAAAAGAAAAGCATATCAGATCGGTCTGTCCCCTCAGCACCTTCTTGGGCTCCCCCAGTTACTTAGAACAAAACCCAAATATCTTTCTATGTGTTCAGTATCTCACCTTCCTCTCCAGCCTTCTCTCAAAATCTCCCAGCTCCTTCTGCCTGCTGCCTTCACACCCCCTGATGCCTCTAGCATCACTGTCTCCCACTCCACACACCCCCCCAAAACACACACAACTTGCCAACTCTCCTTCATCCTCCCGACCTTAGCTTCAATATGACTTCTTAAGAGAATGTCTCTGCCCAACCCCCTACACACACGGGGCCCTCTAAGACCCTCCTGCGTTTTTCCTTCAGAATACGTGTCCCAGGGGATCCCTGGGTGGCGCAGCGGTTTGGCGCCTGCCTTTGGCCCAGGGCGCGATCCTGGAGACCCGGGATCGAATCCCACATCGGGCTCCCGGTGCATGGAGCCTGCTTCTCCCTCTGCCTATGTCTCTGCCTCTCTCTCTCTCTCTGTGACTATCATAAATAAAAAAAAAAAAAAAAAAAAGAATACGTGTCCC
The DNA here is from genome assembly GCF_905146905.1 of Nyctereutes procyonoides. NCBI lineage: Eukaryota > Metazoa > Chordata > Mammalia > Carnivora > Canidae > Nyctereutes > Nyctereutes procyonoides. The sequence continues at coordinate 54,799,709 of NW_026575020.1, forward strand.
AGCTATGACTGCAGATGAATGTGTGTTTAGAACACTCTCCCCACGTGATGCAAACTCTGTGAGGGCATCCCAGGACAGTGACCTGCCACCAAATGGTCTCCCTGCAGGTTAACTGCACCAGGTCCTCTCCCCAGCTTGGCCCCTCTGCCCCTGGTTCTGGAGCTTGACCAAGGAAGGCCAGAGAAGCAGAGGGAAGGGGGGCCAAGACTGCCCACCAAAGCCAGAGGTGAGCTCACCACCTGCACCCATTCATCTAGACACAAAGTGAAAGCAGCCCAGGAAATTTATCTTCTAGAACATAGGAACATCGTTTCCATGGCCTTCTTTCTCCCCACTCCCACTCCCCCGCCAATGTCGCACCCTCAACCCCCACCTCCCTGCTGGTCCCACCCGATCCCAGCTGCCCAGAACCTAAGTCTCTCCCTGGCCATGCCTCAGTCCCGCTCCTGCAGCCCCAGCCTGGCTCCTGGCCCAAGGGATGAAGGGACAGGGGTTTGGACAGGCACCTTGGGGGTGAGGACCACAGCAGAGCCCCCACTGATGCTGAGGATGGGCACGTGGGTCTGGGAGGAAATGAAGTCCAGGATCTGGGCCACCGCCTCGGTACCCACGTTGTCCTCAAAGACAATGCCGTGGACACGGGCCGCACCCAGGAGTCCGCAGATCTGGGTGAGGAGGCTGCTGGGGTTGGTGTTGTTGACTCCCACGGTGAGCGGCTGGATCTCCAGAGGCAGGTCCATGAAGCTCTGGGAGGTGAGGCGGGTGCGCGCCTGGGCCTGCGGCGGCCCCGAGCTGCCAAACACCACGGCCACGGTCACAGCCTGCTCACCCTGCCCCGGGCCCAGCCCCGCCCAGGCACCGAGGAGTGAGGTGAGCAGCAGGGCCGGCCCCAGGGCGCCACCCATGTCCACCGGAGGGTCCTGCAGAGAGATCCGGATAGGGAGACAGAAGCACAAAGAGAAAAGATGAGCACGTGGACAGGAGGTGAAGGCCGGCGTCAGAGACACACACCCCGAGGGAAAGAAAAGAGGGAACATCTCCTTCCACAAAGAAAGGCAGAGAGGAAGGGACAGCCAGACACAGATAAAGAGAAAGAGACGGTCTAGCTGAGCGTCCCCAGAGCCGCCTGGAGGGGCCGGGGCTGGAAGGACGCGAGTCCCCAGAGGTGCTCACTACTTCCATTCTGCTGTTGTGCCGGAAAGGCCAGACCTTTGGAAACTCCTCTGTCTGAGCTCTGCCCCAGAAAGGCACACTGAAAATGCTAGTCTGGTGTCCAAGTGCGTGGATTTGAGTCAGACAGACCTGAGTTCAAGTCCCAGCTCTGCCACTAGCTGTGTGATGCTGGGGAAGCCACTGAGGTACGTTTTCTCAAGATAATCACGGGACCTACCTCCTACGCAGTGGCAAGGAGGTTACCCACTGCTATCAGCATCCTTGTCCTATAGGTGACAGCTGCACGTCCAGGTGAAGGAAGGCAGCGTCTGTGACACTCCCTGCCCTGCCTTCCATATTCTCCATCCTAAATGGAATCTAACATCGCCGAAGGCCCTGCTCTGTGTGGCCCTGCCTGCCACAGGACCCCCCCATCCTGGACACCAGACATCCCCACCCTTCCCCCGTGGCCTCAACTGGTAGCAGCCATTCCACAGCCCGAGTGTGACACCACTGACCTGGTCGGGGCTCAGGATCTCCTGAAACCCTGAGGCGTCTTACACATGAGCTGCTTCCCCAGGCCATCGCTGGTGTGCAAGATTTTTTTGACCTAACCCAAGGACGTGACGTGTATCCCTGCTAAATAAACATCATTGCTTTGGACTGGAACCAACAGCCAAGCCAGTGAGTGGTGCCCACTGACGCAGCTCTCCCTCCCCGCTGGCCATCGGCCACAGCTATGCCACCTTCTCCATCGTCATCACATCCCCAGCAAAACTTCTGAACAAGAGAGCCAAAGGGTGACCAGGGTGAACCTGGTTTAATTTAGGCTGAGAAGACAAGATTTTTGGCAGGGGAGGGAATACTCATTTTGGTACCCTTGAAATCTCCTTCTCCCCTTATCCCCCCACGCCCACCCCCACCCCCACCGCAGGTATGGTTTCATAGTACAGCGACTCAGACTGGCAGCCCAGAGACATGCGTGAGTCTGGGACTGGAACCTAAACCAGCCTCAGCTACCACCAGTCAGGGACCCCGAGAAGGGCACCACCATGCTTGCTCCTCCCTTTGCAAGGCCTTTCTGTGCCCATCTCTGCCCACAGCCCAGTCCCCGTAGTTCCCTATCCCCAGGGCAGCCCCAAGCCCCCCATCTCTGCCTCCCAGCTCTGAGCTTCACATCTGTGCTGTCCAGAACAGCGGCCACCAGTCACAAGTGACTATAGGCACCAGAAATGTGGCTCCTCTGAACTAAGGCTCCACTTTACTAGGTGTAAAATACATGCTGTATATCAAAGACTTAGTATGAAAAAAAGAATGTAAAGTGTCTCATTAATATTCTTTATATTGATTACAGGTTGAAATAGTAGTTTATATACACTGAGTTGAACAAAATATACCGCTAGGACTAATTCCACTTGTTTCTTTTTACTTTTTCTAATGTGGCCACTAGAAAATTTACAATTACACATGCAGCTCTCGTTTTGCTTCTTTTGGACATGACTCTAGTTGTAGGAGCCAGGCATTCCCCCAAAGGGGCACTACCCCCAGAGACTCCCTGGATGGGAAGGTGTCCTCTAGGATTGGGGTTGAGAAGGAGAGGAAGTCCAGGCAGGTGACACCTCTCACCAGGAGTGATCACAGAATACCTCTGGACGGAGAGGCCCCATCAGGCAAGTCTCTCTGAGCTTCAAACAGCAGTGGGCAGATACAAAAAGACTCAGACCCCAGAGCCTCATCCCCACATGACATCTGGCTTCCCCCACAAGGCAGGAGGGTCATACTCCCAGCCCTGGGCCCCCAGTGTCTCCACTCCCCCATCCACCTCACTCCCCTCCGGCCCCACTGGTCCAAAACGTTCTTCTGGCCACCGCACCCCTGCCCACACAGCACAGCTGTTCCCTGGTGCCCACAGACGAAGCCTAGACACCTTCATCCCATGACCTGAGCCCCGCACACCAGGACACCCATCCATTGTCTCCTCTCCTCTCCTCCCACACTCTTGGGGGTCTGTTGGCTAGACAGCCCCTCACTATCCTCGTCTCCGGGTCTCTGCTCTGTCGTTCCCTGAGGCTGGAATGCCCCCTTCCCATGGCCTCTCTCTTGTCTACACAACAAAATTCCAGAGCCCAACCTAAATACCTTTCCCACCAGGCACCTGCCCTAGTCCCTCCAGCTTCTGGACACTTGGGGGTGAGTAAGAAGATATAGGGCCTGTGTGGGGCTGTAGGCCACCTCTTTCCTACCCCACCTCCCCACCTCCCCTGGAGCAAGAAGCTCCCAGTTATGGCACTTCAGTGACTGGCAGGTATTTGGCCACCCTCCATGCCGCCCCTGCCACACACCTGACTTTGGTTTAGGAACCTCTGCCCACCCTCTCAAGGTATCCCACCTTTCACTAACGGGCTAAGTTAATGAACACTGGCACTCCAAAAAGGCCCAGGGGAGGATGGCAGTGGTCAGGCCTCTGAGACACCCGGCAGCGTCACCTTGAGCTCCCCAGCACCTCCCCAGGCTTGCAGCTCCCGTCGCCGCGCCCCAGCCCCCTCCCCCATCCCGGGGCAGGCTCCCCCCCCCCCCCCCCCCCCGCAGGCTGCGCGGATGTGCGCACGTGCACACTCGGCCCGACGCTGGACGCTCCCCCCTCTCCCAGGCCGGAGCCTGGGCCCCAGGGACGCGCCCACCCACCAGCTGCGCTGCTTCGGGGGAGCCGAGGGGCCCAGGCTGCTCTGCCCGCTGTGTCCAGGGCCCTTTGGTGAGCGGCCTCAACTTTGCCGTCGGGTTTCCCTCCCTCCATCACTTCTGCTGAGCTAACATCCGCACCGGGCGTCGGGGAGAAGCCCGCCCTGCATCTCGCTCCCTCCCACCGGCGCGGGCCCCCAAGTCTCCCTCCAGGATGAACCCCCCGCCACGCCCCCCCCGCTGTTTCCACCCCGGCCCCCCGGGGGGCGCCCTGCCCCCTCCCCTTGGCAGGAATCTCTTACACTCGGGCTGTGAAGTTCGGGGTATTTTTAGGCCGGCGATAAATAATTCATAGGGAACGTGGCATCAGGCTCCCCCCGCGGGAGGACGGGGCGCGAGCGGCTAGAGCCACCGTCACCCGCGGCTCAAGGACACTCGCGATGCGGCGGCGGCGGCGCGGCGGCGGCGGCGGCGGCGACTCCGGGCTCCGGGACCCGTGCCACGCCTCCTGGCGGCCAAACTGGGCACCACGTCCGCGCCCCCCGCCGCGCGGCCGCACCCCCCCCCTCCCCGCAGGCGTCCGCGGCTCCCGCGCCCCCGCCCCACCCCCCGCGAGCTCCGCTGGCTGGGGAGGGGGCGCGTGCTCGCCTGGCAGGCCGGGCTGCGGGCGGGGCGGGGCGCCGGGGCTTGGGGCGGACCCAGAAGTCTGGTTTCCAGGTACCGGGGCCCCTTCACGCTCCTATCCAGATTCTTAGTACGGAGTTTAGGGGCCGACCTGAAACCGACTGGCGCAGCCGGAAACTAGACGGGCTCCAGGACAGAGCGCCTGAGCCTTCCTCGACTTCCCTGTGGCCCCGGGTCAGAGGCGGAGCCGGGGCGGTACCACCGCGGGAGGCCTGGGGGACCCCGAGCCAGAAGTCCCGCCGGGCGAGCAGGGGGGCGGGGGGGGGGAGCTCGGGTGCATCAGTGGTGCGAGTGTCAAGAACCGGGCTGGGATCCCCGCTTCGCTTCGCTCACCCAGCAGGACCTGCCGATGGGTCTTGGGGCGCACCGCGAGGTTTTCCGGCCGCTTGATGCCCTCCTTCCCAAGTCCCTGGCCCTGCCCTCCTAGGCCTGGGCTCCAGCGCCTTCCGCCGCAGGAGGCTCGGGGTTTCCCTTCCCCGCCGTCGGGGATCCTTGTCGACGCCCCGGGAGACCGCAGCTGCCCGCCGGTGCGACAGCCAGGGCCCAGCGCTCCGGGCTCACGGCCCCCCCGGTGCTCTTCGCCCAGCCCTCCTTTTGCGCCCTCGGAGCCCGGGTCCTCCGGGCGTTGGGTCCGCGTTTGGGAAGACCCCCCCCCCTGCAAACCCCGTGAAGCAGGGGCTGATTCCCTGAGGTCAGGGGAGGGAGCCTTATGCCCGGCCGGCCGGGGAGCAGGAGGAGAGCCCGGGGCGGGGGTGGGGGGGATGTAAGGACCTGGGGGACTCGCAGCGTGTGACGGGGCGGGGGTGTCGAGGCAGAGGCGCGCAGAAGGTGCTCGGCGAACCCCGGGAGGCGGGGGCCGAGCGCGAGGCGTCCCCGACAGCCCCCTGGGTCCCCTCCGCCTAGGCCCTCTCCAGCCCCCCGCGCGCAGCGGCAGCCCCGGCTCCCGGCCCAGCTCCCCGCCCAGCGGCTTCCAGCAGCAACAGTTGCGGGGCCCGCGGCCCAGACTCCCGCGTCCCCGCGCCGCCCCCTGCCCCGCGGCCCCGCGCCCCCCCCCCCGGAGGAGCCGGAGGGCTCGGCGACCCGGGAGGCGAACGTCTTGGGCGCTCGCCCGCGTCCTTCCCTCGCGTCCGCCGCGCGCCCGTCACCTCGGCCTCCCGGCCTCGCCTCCTCTCCGCCCGCCCGGGTCCGAGTCCCAGGCCAGGTCCCCGGTGTCGCGGGGCCCCGGCCGCCCCCTCCTCGGGCTCCCCGCGCCGGCCAGACCGCCCCCGGGGCTCCCGCGTCTGCCTCCGCCGTCCTTGCCCGCGCGGCGCCCGAGCCCAGCCCCAAGTTGGCGGCGAAGTTGGCGTCCCCGGCTCGCCCCCGCCGCCCGCCACCCGCCACTCACCGGGGGGAAGGGGCGCTGCGCCCGCGCCGAGAGCCCGCGCCGGCCGCCTCCCGCGCGCTGCATGTCCCCGCGCCTCGGCCCCGCGCTGGCGCGCTCCGTCCTAGCTCGGCGGGCACCGGAGCCCGGGCAACGCGGGGCCCGTGTCCGTGGCGCGGCCTGGCGGGCAGGGACCCCGGCCCCCGGCCCCCGCCCCCTGCGCCCGCGCCCTCCCGGGGCCCGCTGGGCGCCCGGCTCCGTCCCGGGCTGGGCAGCGCGCGGCGCCTCCGGCTCCCAGGGCTCGCCAGCGGCTGTGCGGAGCGCTCGGCGCCGCCCGCGCGGGCCCGCCCCACCGGGGCCCGCCGCCTCCGCCCCGCCCCGGCCCGCCCCGCCGCCCGCCGCCCGCCGCCCGCCGCCCGCCGCTCCAGGCCCCTCCTAGGCCGGCCGGGCGCGGACGCCTGGGTCCCCTCTCCCCACCCAGGGCCGTGTCCCCGGACCCACGCTGGGGCCAGGTGCGGCCTCGGAGAGACCAACTGCCTGCTTGGAGCCCCGGGTTCGAGCCCACAGCTCGCCAGCTGGGTGACCTTGGCCCGTGAATTCCGCGGATCCCTGTCTCTAAAGTGAGACCAGCCTCTTGGGACTGGCATGAAAGGCGGCGAACAACGCCTTGTACAGGGCAAAGCCCTACAGAGACCCAGGGACTTTTTAAAACGCTTATCCATGTGGCTGGAAAGCAAGAGGTGAAGGCCTTGGGAGTGGCCAGAGAGGGAGGACCCATACCAGATGCTCTGGGCCACCAGGTGGGCCCCGGGCCAGCCGCTGCCACCCAGACTCCTCACTCCCGCCTTTTCTCTTCTTGTTTTGGTTCTGCCGAGGGCTAACAGGAAGGGAACTGGGCCGAGGGGCCAGCAGAGCGGGCAGGCTGGGGTCCCAGGATGCCCGCAGTGTGAGCAGAAGGCGGGCAGGTCGCAGCAGCAGGGCCAAGCCGAGAGGGACAGTGGGTTCCAGGCCTGGCTGCCAACCCCCCCCCCAAGCCCCCTAGAGGCCCCTGAGCCGGGAGCTGGCTCAGCAGCGCCACCTGGTGACAGGAGGGGTGCCGTGGCTGGAAGGTGACCCCGGGCCCCAAAAGAAGTCGCACATCAACCACTGGCCCTCCATTACAGCTGTTTTATTTCCAGTGTATTCCCGACCTGGTGACCCTCCACAGTCTGACAGGAAAGAGGCGGGAGGGAGGAAAGTCAGCCAGCGCCTCCACCCATCCCTAAGGTTATCTCTGGCAAAGCAACCTTCTGCCTCGAGGAAGTGCTCAGAGGTCCCTGGAAAAGAGGCAGCTGGGACCTGGTGCAGGGTGGGCAGGTGACACAGCTGTGGTGCAGAGTCCCGCTGACTGGCCCCAGGCCCTCTCCCGGGCCCAGCAGACCTTCTCTCCGTGCCAGCCGGGCCAGGATCTAGGCTCAGCGCCCCAGCAGCCGCAGCATCTCCTGGGGATCCAGCAGCTTCTCTCTGGGCTTCCCAGCACCCTTGCCTCGGGACACCTCCTCGGCATCCAGCTTCTCCCAGTCCGAGAAAGACACAGGCCGGACCCCTGAAGCACAGGGAAGATAAGTCACCACCTTCACCTCCTCCTCCTCTTCTTCCACCCCCAGCCCAATACACCTCCTCCCCAACAGTGGAAAGGCCCAGGGCTGCCCACCACGCCTCCCAAGAGCTCATATGGGGCCCAGACCTCGGCTGCTGAGCAGGGCCTCGATGGCCGCATAGCCAGGCCTGGGACCCAGTGGCAGCAGCCCGGCCTTCAGGTCCTGCAGTAGCATCTGGCCGGTGAGGAAGCTGTCGGTCATGGTAGTGGCAATGACCCCTGTGGGTCCCCGCTTCACCCAGCCGCTACAGTAGAGGCCTGGCAGGGGACAACAGGCTCAGCGAGGGGAAGTGGCTGGATGCTTCTGGCAAGCCTGGGCCCCCAGCACACATACATATGTGCAGACATACATGTGCACACCCATCTGCACACCCCAAGTCCTCCCGGCAGCCCGGTCACCTGGGCCCACTGTGGCCACTGGCCCACCACCCTGGATTCTTCTCCACCTATTTTTACCACACCACCCCTCCCACCTCAGTCTCCCTGTCGTCCAGGAGCTCCCTGAGGACAGCGGATGGATGGGTCTTGCCCTGCCACCATTCTCAGCAGGACCTTTGAAATATGAACTGGATGAATGAACGAGTAGGCAGGCATGTGGGTGTCTAATCAGACTGGAAGGTCCCTGAGGACAGGCACTGTGGTGTTCTCTAAGCCCAGCCCCAACACGGGGGCTTAGCCCAGGGCAGGCCTTGGTCAACTGCACGACTAAGTAAGCAGGCATATGAGGGCATGTGGGCTAGACGGGGCCTTCCCTCCCAGCTGGAGCCAGGAGGAGGGGGGCTGGGCCCCAGGATGCTGTCCAGGGACAGGGCCTGCTCTGAGCAGTTTCTCAGTGCGTGTCATTGGCCGAATGAACGGCCCCAGGAGACACCAGCCTCTCCATCCACCACCACAGTTTGGTGTTTTGCCTTCTTGCATCCTCTCACCTGGCACATCTATAACCCGGCCTTCCATATTGGGGATGACCCCACGTTTGGAGTCAAAGGGCACGCTGGGGTCGATAGGACGGCTCTTATACCCAACGCTGCTCAGTACCAGCCCACAAGGGAGGTCTTCCGAGTCTCCGGTGGGTACTGCGCGGGCGGCCTCACCAACACCCTGTGGAGGAGACTGTGGGCAGCACGAGGCTGCAGTGGGGAGACTTGAGAAGAGGGGTGTCTCTGGGTAGCATGAGACTCACCTCCAGTCTGGTGACTGCCAGGCGAATGCCAGCCGCCCGTCGCCCATCTGATGAGGGCAGCACCTGCCGGGGGCTTCGGAAAAAGCGGAGGCCCCAGGTGCGGGAGGCTGACGCCTGGCGGGCAGCCTCCTCGGCCCCTGGCCTCTCCGTGGCCGTTCGAAGCAGCAGCTCTGTTAGCCGCTTCCTCGGCCGGGGGACCTCTGTCAGCAATGAGAACATCTCAGGTCTGTCCTGCGTCACCGCCCTCCCCCCAGCCCTCTCTGGCCTAGACCATCCCCTCCCTAGGGAGCCAGGGTCAGGTCAGGGCCCCTCACCCTTGATTCTGTCCTGAAGGCCCAAGAAATCCGTCGGATCCAAAATGGGCCGGGTTCCTGGTAACTGAATCATCTCCCGGAGCTCCTTGGGGGTGGGAGGGGAGGGGAGGAGTTCAGGCCCAGAGCACTGTCCACTCCTGAGCCCACCCCAGAGCCCAGCCCAGAGGGGAGCCCCCCACTACCTACCACAGGGAGCATGAGGCCCCGGGGCCCTGCCTGGCTCCCCTTCTCCCACCTCAGGCGGCAGCCACTCTGGGGGGCTCAGTCCTGCCACACCCCCCCAGGGCAGGCCATCTCTTTGGGACCCTGATCCCCCTCTGGCCCCAGCACCTTAATGGTGAAGGCCACTTGCAGGGGTCCACGTCGGCCCACTATCCACACCGTCTTCACGCGACTCTGCCTCAGTACCCCCAGGGCAGCCGCTGTGATGTCTGTTTTCTGGCACAAAAGGAGGGCTTGCAGTCATCCGGACAGTGACCGCGCAAGGGGACTTTCCATTCGGTGGTTTTCCTATCCTCCGTGGGGGAGGGGGGAGGTCTGCAGCCGGAATTGCACCGCCGCGCCTCCTGGTGGCCGGATGGAGCACTGCCTCCAGCTCCGCACAGGGCTCCAACCACTAGCAGCAAACCAGGCTCCTGGTCTTTCATTCAACAAGTGTTTCCTCAGTGTTTAGCAAGAGCCCGGCACTAGGCAAGGGGCCCCGGGGGTGGGGTGTCAAAGGTAAGCAAAAGAGACATGGTGCCGGCCCTCATAGAGCTTCTGATCTGGTGGAAAGAGTGATAACTGGTCAAATATTCACGAGTAAGTACAAAATTGTGGTGGTGACAAGCTTTGAAAGAAGTAGCCAACTGAGAAGAAGGTATTACAGGGAAATGGACCCATTAAGGTGATACTGGAGGGCTTCCTGGAGGAAGGGACATCTGAGCCAAGAATTAAAAGATGAACACAGGTCAACTGGCAGGGTGGAATGATCTGTACACACTGAAGAGTTTTGTTTTGTTTTTTTTAAATAAAGGCCCATGTAGCTGGAGTGTAGAAGCAAAGCTCACGGGCTGCCTTTCAGAAGGCCACTGCCTGGAGTGTTAGGGAAACAGAGGCACTGAGCTCAGCATGGAGGGGAGGCCTGAATCTTGTAGGTAGCAGCACCCTCTCCTCCGTATGACCCCCTCTCTGCCACTCCCCCAGCCCCTGACCTGCCCACTCACCTCCAGGTACTCAGGTGGGGTCAGCAGGATCCGGGCCACATCCAGAGCCACATTCCCTTGCCCCAGGATCACAGCAGTGTCGCAGCTCAGGTCTGGCGCCAGCTGGCAGGGAGAGGTCTGGGTAGGGCTCCCCTAGTCTTGGCCCCAGTCAGGCTAATCTCAGCTCAGCCCCAGACACCAGCCGAGCCCCCAGGCTTCCCCACACCCAGAAAGCCCTCCCCACCTGAGCCTCAGCTGATGCCCCTTCTCTCCTACCCAGCCCTACCTTCTCCCAGAGGCCCTCCCTGGCTGACCTCCCCTCTCAGGCAGCCAGAGAGCTCACATCTCATCTCACTGAGAGCCTTGCAGTTTGGGACAGTGGCTCCCTCATTGCCCAGCTGTGGCATCCAAGAGCTGCCCCTGGCCCTGGCGGAGGGGTGGGGAGGAAGAAGTAGCAGAGTGCTCCTCAAACTCACCTCACGGTTCTCAGGAAGCCCGTTGTACCAGCCCACAAAGGCCCGGGCCGAGAACACACCGGGCAGCTCCTCACCGGGAATTTCCAGGGCCCGATGGTCCTCTGCCCCATAGCTCTGAGGAAAGACCCAGAGTGTCTGGCAGCAGCTAAGGGGCCAGGCCCACCCTGGCAGGCCTCCTCCCGGTTCCTCCTCCCCAGCTGCCATCCCCGGCCCTGCCCAGGGCCCTGCCCAGCAGTTTGGGCCTCTCCCCTACTGCCTTGCATCCCTCAGCAGGCTGCTGCCCTGCCCCAAGCCCCTTCCTCCCCTGCAGACACTCACCAGCACCACAGCATGGTAGGCTGCCTGCAGCTCCGGCACGGCCACGTCCCTGCCTACCACCACATTGCCACGGAAGGCACATCGGCCCGAGCGAGCCGTCTGGGTGAAGGTGTTGATGACATTCTGCAAGGCCCCAGAGGGGAAGGGGTTAGGGCCCAGGCACTCCAGGGATCCTGCCTGTGTCACCCCTGCCTCACAATGTCCCCAGGAAGGGAACCTGCGTGGCATCCACACAGAGGGCCTGGGATCACTCCATGCAGCCGGGGAGCCTCCCTCCCCTCCTAACCTTGACCCAAGTCTCCAAACCCCTCCTCCTCTGGCCCAGAGAGACCCACCTTCACCTCGGGGTGGTCAGGTGCCACGCCAAAGCGCACCAGGCCGAAAGGCACAAGCTGCTTCTCGTAGATGTCCACATGGGCCCGGGGGTGGTGCTGGGGAGAGGGTGGAAGCTGGTGGGGCCGAGGGAGAGGTGGGGCCCTATGGGTCCTCCCCTCCCCAATGGGGCAGCAGAGCCCAGCTCAGTGCGCTGAGGACACAGGGAGAGAAGAGAGGCTCCCGACTCCCCATCTGCCAGGAGAGCCGGACAGGAGGAGCGGGGCAGCACAGTAGCCCAGGCCGATGAGGCCAGACCTCAGGACTGCCAGCCCATCGAGACAGCCAGGACTCTGGCCAGCCAAGGGAGAGGCAGCTCTCCCGCCACTGGAGCTGTACCAGGGGAGCTTCTTCATCTACTTGGGCCAGGCACGACACACAGCCCTGGCCTCGAACCCTTCAATATTTCTAGAAACGCTCCACCAGTCTGATGAGCTGGGAACTTCCCTTTGAAATTCACACCCGCCTTAGCTCCAGTCTCCAAAACCATCCTGTTGGCAAAAGGAGCACAGGCCATGGGGCTGGGAGCACAGCTGAGGCTTTCAGGGGTCAGAGGGAGATGGAAGTGGCTCACTCTCAGTCTTAGAAAAAACAAGCTCACTGATCCAGTGGTTCCGTATTGCCTGCCCTCGGGAGCACTGACGGGGGCCATGGGGAAGGCAAAGGGTGGCGGTGGGGCAGACAAGTCTGGTCTGGCTCTGCCACCAATCAGCCTGGCCTGGGCCTCAGACTCTTCCTCCGTAAATGGGACAGAAAACAGCCCCCTCTCGCGTTGTTGGGAAGCATCCAGAAGGTCAGGGCAGTGAGAGATGTGGGGCCACAGGTCCAGCAGCTGGGGCTCGTATGGATGACACTGCCCTGCCTGCACCCCATCCTAGGCTCTTGCTGTGACCCAGTGGGACTCAGGCCCAATGGGACTCAGGCCCAGTGGGACTCAGGCCAAATGAGCTCCTGCCCTCCAGCTGCCCTCACCCTTACAAAGGCTCATGCTCACCTCCTTACCTTTGTCCAAATCCCTTCCTGCTCTCCACTCCACTGCCTGCACCCAGGTCTAGCCCCTCTCCATCTGCCCATCCGTGCCACCCATAGGTAGCACCCAAATCAACTCCCTCACGCCCCACTGATGCTGCATGCACGCTGCAGGGACCAAGCCCAGCCCCTCCGCTGCCAGGCTCTGTGCCACAGGGAATGTTTCTGAACTTCTCCTTAAAGAGCGAGGCCTGGAGCACTGAGCCCAGCACCTGACCTACCACTGAGTGCTCAGTCAAAAAGCTGCCCTTTCCTATTACTGTTGCACGTCACCGGCCTTGCCTGCAAACCTTCCCTGGCTGCTCACCACCCAGGGACAGAGTTCAAACTGCTTAGCCTAGTGGTCTGTGCCATACACAGCCCGGCTTTTCACCTTTATTGTCCTTTCCTGCCATGGATCCTTCCCCTCCGGTCGTGCTGTCCCATCCAAGGCCACCGCTGGGATCCTAGGCCTGTGGGCGTGTTTACTGGATATCTCTCATGGCCAACGTTGTATTCAAGCAACCTTCCCTTCTTCCCTAATTCAGCTCCCCTCTCCCTCTGGCAGTTCTTTCTCAGGGTTCTGCTCCCCTCTAAGGAAAACATTCTCTGTGGTGCTTCCAATGTGGGACCCCTCCCATCCCCCTGACACACATTCCCTGGGGAAGTCGCATCCACTCCCTCCTACGGCCTCAGGTTCCTGCAGAACTACTCTCTCCCCTGCCAGGACTGCCCCCTCCAAACCTGACAGCCCTGGACGACACTGCAGACCCTCAGAACCATCTAGATGGAAGTCAACTCCTCCTTCCCCCTAAACTATTTCCTCCTGCTCCTGTGTTCCCTCCTAACCCATTCACCGGGGCCCATCCCCAACTCCGCTCAATGCTGCCCAGTCACCCACCCTCCCCTCCTCCTCCCCACTCCCCACTGCTCTCCTGGCCTGCAGCCCTGCTTCCCCGCTCCACTGTCTGCTCTACAGGTCAAAATGGGGTGCTTGCCTAGAACCTTTCAGTGAAGCCAACTACCCAGAGCAGTGGGCTTCAGAATCCCCTGCGGTGTTTGTTTAAAATGGTTGATTCCTAGGATCTAGCCATGGAACCAGCAGTTTGATTAGGTCTGAGCTAGGCACAGAAACGTGCCTGTTGATAGGTATCCCCAAGGACTGTGATGGAAGGAAGGGAGGGGAGTAGAAAGAACCATGAGAAACTGCCTGCCTCCAAGCCTGGCTTCGGAGGCTCCCTGGATCTGGGCTCACCTGCCTCCTCCCTAGCTCTCCACCCTTACCCACAAGCCTTTCTTTCCCAACTCACTTGTCCCCAAAGGGGCATTTTCTCCCCTGCGGACCTGCATCCATGCAACTGTCTGTGCTGGGGACTCTCTGGCCTGCCACCCACCCCTTGTCCAGCTGGCAGCTCCTCCACGTGGACACCTCTTCCTCCAGGCTGGGTTGGGCACAGCTCTCCGTGCACAAGGCCCTCCACACCCTCCACCCCCAGTTTCTGCGCTTACACTATTAGAGCCTCAGAAACTATAAAACCCTCTTCCCTTCCACTGCATAAACCACGCCCTCCACATTAGGCTGTCATGTCTTGAGCATAGGGGCCATGTCTGTCCTCCTCACACCCACGTTCCTAGTGTCGAGACTACGCCTAGAACATGTCAGGGTCCAATAAATCACTGCTGAATGGATGGCTCAGCATGGAACTCAAGAGCAGCTCTGACCCATAAATACAGAGAACGGACTAGTGGGTGCCAGAGAGGAGAGGGTGGGAGGTTGTGCAAAATGGGTGAAGGGGAGTGGGAGGCAAAGGTTCCAGTTACAGAATGAATAAGTCACAGGGATGAACAGTACAGCATATGGAATACAGTCGATGGCACTGCAAAAGCAGTATATGGTGACGGAGGGTAGCTACACCTGTGATGAGTGTATCCCCATAACACACAGGCCTGTGGAGAATCACTGCTGAATACTTGAAACTAATGTAACATTGTGTATCAACTATACTTCAATTAAAATAAAAAATCTTAAATATTATTTAAGTAATCTCTACATCCAAGGTGGGGCTGGAACTCAAGACCCTAAGAACAAGAGTCATACAGTCTTCTGACTGAGCCAGCCAGGCACCCCAAAATAAATTTTTTTAATTAAAAAAAAAAAAAAAAGAGCAGCTCTGCCATCAGATTGCCTGCACTCAGATCCTAGCATCTTCCCTGTCCAGGTGGGACCCTAGGCAATGTCGCTCAGCCTTAGTGTCCTTACCTATGGAGTAAGAGTCATACACCTGCCTCAAAGGTTGTTGAGGGGAAAAGACACACTGTCCAGCACCTGGCTCAGCTCAGTGCCAGCGCCCCACATGTACTGCACATGTTCCTGGCTCAGAAGCACAGCCAGTAGCTTGGAACTCCCCGTGGGCAAGGACTGGCTTGAAACTGGCTCCTGTGTCCATCCCCCAGCACCTCTCACTAGGAAAGAGTGTGCTGGCTGAGTGTAGGACAGAGTCGTTGCTCACACTGGGGGCACTGAGAAGCCTGCCTGGAAGGCCCACTCCCCAAATTTTAGGCTCAGCCAGCAAGTGCACCTTATACAAAGCCCTCCAGGATCCCCCCCATGCCCCGTGAGAGCCCTGGCCTCTGTCCCAGGGCCCAGGGCTCTTCGACCACAAGGCAGTTGGTCCCTGCATGATCCTCACATGTGCCAGATCCTCTCCAGAGCCCATGACCTCCTTCAGTGAAGCTCAAATGCACCTTCTCCAGGAAAGACTTTTTGACTGACTGCACCTAACTCAGCTCCTGCTGGTCACATCTCAGTAATTAGCTCTTACACCTGTGTTGCTTGGAAGGCAAGTTATAGGTCACTTTTCAGCAGGGTGTCCAACCCATGCTGGTCTCCACGAGACCTCCTGGTCTTAACATAGCACCATGCCGTAGGCAAACTAGGACGATGGATCACCCTACCTTTTCAGTTTCTGCATATGTGTGTGTATAATTAACATATTCACCCTTTCTCCTATCTCTGCACAGACAGAAGACAGTCAGCCTAAGTCTCCCTCTCCACCTCCCCCACCACCCGAGGTTCTCCCTCCCTCTTCCCTCCTCCCTCCCACCCAGATCTGCCCAAGTCTCAAGGATAACCAGCAGCCTTGGGGCCCTGCCCACCAAAGGCCAACACTGTAAGCCTTGAGGCTCTGGCCTTGGGGTGGGAGGGAAGGGGGTTGGAGGGCAGGCTGAAAGAACAACATAGCATGGGGAGGGCTGACTTCAGGGACAGAAAACCCTGAGAAGAGGGAGTAGCCTTCAGACATAGGACATTGAGCACAAAGAGAGAGAAGAAGGGAAGATGAGAGGCAGGATAAAGTCACCCACCCTGCATGTTTGCATAAACTCCCTGAAGGCCCTGGCCAAGGTGGCAGAGCAGACCATCTGCCATTGACCACTTCTCCCATAGCTAAGGCCCTAGAGTGGGGAGCCCTGGATGTAGATGACAAAGTATACAGGGAGTGTCCGATCTACATGTACTGGGAGCCCTGTCCCCATCAGGGATCCAGGGGTGCTTTTAAAACCCAGAGAGGGTCGGGCTTGCCCTCGGGATTGGAGCAGGTGAATCATGGGAGAGAGAACCAGAAAAATGTGGCTTACCTTTAGCAGGTGTTGGGCGGTATAGAAGCCAGCGGGTCCACTGCCCACCACACAGATCTGGGGGGGCTGCTCCTGCGTGGAGAACTGCTGCCGGAAGCCTGATGGGGGGGCAGGGGGGGAAGGGATGGAAGGTCAGATCAGCACTTCCCAAGCCAATATCAGCACCAGACAGAAGCTAGAACTTCCCAAGCTTCACCTCCATTTGCACCCTCCTCCTCTTTTTCCTCAAAGCTTTGGCGTTTGCAGGGTCCCTTACTTCGTCTGAACCCCCAAAGGCTGTGTCTCAGTCCAGAGCCCCGCATCTCACCCACGAATTTACTATGCCCACTCAATAACCCCCATCATCCCTGAAGCTGCCCTGCACAGTACAGCATCTTGCTTTACAGGGGTCCTTACCCACCCAGTTAGAATACCACATCCTTCCAGCGACTCCAAGTCATCCCCACCCGGCGCTGTGGGTGTCCTCTGATCACCCACAGCGCCGGCTGCACCTCTTCGCCTCACTCTCCCTCCGCGGAACACCGTATTGTCCCTATGGAGCCCGGTGCTTCCTATAGACCCCTGTTTCACCTCGGACCTTCAATAACCCCCATGCACCCCGCCTCACACCTGTGCGCCTCACGGTCTCCCCTTCTCACCTCTGTGGCTCACATTTGACCGCACAGGCCCCCACGTGCCCCCGTGCCCCACGCCAATCTCGTCGGCGTGAGTGCACCGCTCGGGTCTCGCCCTGGTCCCCTCTCGCCCCTCTCCAGCCCTGCCCCAGCTCCGCTCGGATCCCCGCACTTGGCGCTCGCAGGCCTCCCGCGCCCTACAGGTAGGTAAGTGCCCTCCTTGCTCCTACTCGGGGTGCTCCCGGCGGGAGGCGGCCGGGCCCGACGCCACGCCGTCCAGGGCCACCAGCGCCAGCAACGCGGAGCCATGGCTGGGAAGAGCGACCAGCCGGAGGACAGGATCGCGGAGACGCCCCGCGCTGAGCGCGGGGAGAGACCAGCTCCGCGCGGACTCAGGCCCCGCCCCCTACCCGGCCCCGCCCCTGCGCGGCCACGCCCCCTACGCGGCCACGCCCCCAACTCCCGCCTTCCGCGCTCCGGGGACGCGCCGCGTGGAGGCCACGCCCCCATCCCCGAGAGAATCCCGCCCCCCAAGAGAAGCCCGCCCGCGGATCCACCCCCTTATCGCTGACGGCCCGCCCCCAGGACTTCGGAGCCGTCAAGACTTAATAAATGTCTCCCCAACCCAATCATCGGGAGAACGAATCTCCATCGCCGTTGCAATCCCGCCCGAAGGAGCGAGCCAATTAAGAAGGAGCTTACTTTTCTTAGCCCCTCCCCCTCGGAGACTCCCGTCGCTCTCTGATGACGCAGAGCCGGCCCCCTTTGAAGGCGTACCCTCCGCGCCCGGGCCCGGTTTCTTCCCAGCCAATCACGAGTCAGGTTCCCTGCCCCTAGCGTGACCACCGCGGAGTCCGGAAGTCCGGGAAGAAAGGGCTCCTGCGGGGACTTTGGTCGCACCTGCGTCGTCTGCAGGTGTGACCCCGGCCGGATGCTGTTCGGTTCAGGTAGGGGGAGGCTGCTGAAGCCCTGGCCTCGGTGCAGGAGTTCAGGGGGCGCAACTAAACCTCAGTAATTAAAGGTAAATAATATGTTAATACATTTTAAGAGGTCGAAACTGATGCAAAAAAAAATCCACGGTGACCAAATATATATAAATATATGTTTTTATTTTTTAAAAATGTTTTAAAGATTTTATTTATTCACGACAGACACAGAGAGAGAGAGAAGCAGAGACACAGGCAGAGGGAGAAGCAGGCTCCATGCAGGGAGCCCGACGTGGGACGCGATCCCGAGTCTCCAGGATCACGCCCTGGGCTGAAGGCGGGGCTAAACCGCTGAGCCACTGGGGCTGCCCAAATATATATATTTTAAAGATTTTATCTATTTATTTATTCGTGAGAAACCCAGAAAGAGAGGCAGAGACATAGGCTGAAGGAGAAGCAGGTTCCCTATGGGGAGCCCTATGCGGGGCTCGATCCCGGGACCCCCGGATCACCACCTGAGCCAAAAGCAGATCCACTTGAGCCACCCAGGGGCCCCCAAAATTATATATTTAAAAGACGGGATCCGTGATCAACTCTGACCCAATAACCTAAGGCCAGCTTCAGCTTCCTTTTCCCCATGGTCCCTCCCGCCAGGCACTTCCTTGGGGAGGCCTTCCCTGACCTGTCCTCTCCCACACTGGGTTAAGGCCCCTGCTTGTCCCCTGGCCGCTCTACTTTATCGCATCATCGCTTATTACACTGCCTTACCTTTTTTTTTTTAAGATTTTATTTATTTATTTATGAGAGACACACACAGAGAGAGGCAGAGACACAGGCAGAGGGAGAAGCAGGCTTCACCCAGGGAGCGGGTTGTGGGACTCATCCCGGGTCTCTAGGATCAGGCCCTGAACGGAAGGTGGTGCTAAACCGCTGAGCCACCCGGGCTGCCCCTGCCTTAACATTTTTTAATTGCCTTTTTATTGAACCCTAACAGAAAAGTGCACAAATCATACATATACTATTTGATGAATTACCACAAGATGTCGGACACGTGCCTCTCTTTGTCACACACACACACACACACACACACACACACACACGGCTGAGAAGTAAACACTGTTCCTGGTTTTTACCAAGTCCTTGTATTTTGTGCCTGTCCCTCTAGACAAGGGAGGGGCTTGTACGCCAAATCCTAACCCACCACCCGTTTTCATGCTAGTGCAAGCTAATGGTTTTTCCATCCTTAAATGGTTAAACAATTGAGAAGAATAATATTTTGTGGCCTATGAAAATGACATAAAGTTAAAAAAAGTAAGTTTTATTACAACACGGCGATGCTCATTTCTTTACATATTTTCGGAGGCTGTTTTCACACTTGCCTTGAGTAGTGGTGACTGACACCATATGGTCCACCAAGCCCAAAATACATATTATCTCGGGACACCTGGGTGACTCCATAGGTTAAGCGTCTGACTCTTGATTTCAGCTCAAGTCATGATCTCAGGGTCGGGGGATTGGGCCCCGTGTAGGGCTCTGTGCTGGGTGTGGAGCCTGCTTGAGATTCTCTCCCTTTTCTTCTGCCCCTCCCTTCCCTTCCCTCTCAAAAAAATGTTTGCCATAAGTTCTGAAAATGTTAGCTATCGTCATCACCATCATCAATATTATCACTTCCCATATACCTCTGTAAATTAGATCTTAGGTCTCTGTAGAGTCTCTCCTATCACCCCCTCCTTCCCTCTCAAACCCCATTGCATTCCCAGCCCACATCCTTAGAGTGACAAAATGGAGCCGCAAAGAAATCAAGTGTCTTGTTCCCAGGCTCCTGTGGTACAGCCAGGTCTGGTACGAGGGCTGCCCATTCCCCACTCAGGCCCAGATCAATAATAATGAGTCCTTGGTATGGATTAGGATGGTTTGGGTCATTAGCCAGGACTATGCAATGGGACTTTTTCTAACATTGCATTTTGTCATTTGGAGAATAAGCAGTTTGATTAATCACATTCCCAGACCCGAGGGCCACTTCTGAGCTGCTAATGCATTTCAAAAGAGCAGCAGTAACGTAGAGCAAAGCGGCCAGCTGGGGAGGCTGCCAACCCTTTCCTGTTCCAAGAGGGCTGCTTGGATCCAGAACTCTGCTCTATCAGCCTCCCAGCAAGAAACAGTTGGCACACTCAAAAGGGCTGATTGAAAAGAGTTTAATGAAGGAACTTCTTACAGAGGTGTGAGCAGGATCCAGTGGATGGTGAAGCCCCCCTGGCTAGCAACGGCTGGAAGCCATTTCCACCCAGGGCCCGAAGGAACAAAAGGAGGAAGCAGTTTCAAAAGTAGTGAGAGCTGTGGGAAAGGGCACCGCACAGAAGCAGCTGTGGTCTTTGGTGGAGGAAGGCAGGGTGGAGAAAGAGTAGGGTAGGGAATGGATCTAGGGGGCCAGAGATGGGTTCTCCACCAGGACCAGGCTGACAGGACGGCGTGGCCTGCTGTCTAACCCGTCTGCCCATCCCAGTGGCTGCATTTAGCCTCCCCAGCATCAGAGCCAGCATGCCCTCCACCCTGTCCAGGGCTTCACTGAAAAACAAGGCAGTTGTGTGCTAAAACACGACTTGCACGTTTGCAACCAGAGATGATTTTGCCCCCTAGGGGACAGTTAGTTGGCAATGTCTGGAGACATTTTTGATTGTCACAACTTGGATTCCTGGCATCCCTGTGGTTAAAAGCCAGGGATGCTGCTAAACATCCTAGGATGCCCAGGATAGGGCCCAGTGACAAGGAACCATCTGGCCATAATGTCAATACTGCCAACATAAGAAACTGTGCTTTGGACTAACTGCTCTGGCTCCTGTCATAGGCCTGGCCTCTTCTGTCCCTCCCTCTGCCTCCAGCTGGGCCCTTCCTTGCGCCCTCTCATCCAGCCACAGGTTAGGGTGGCCCCCAGCCCTCTCTCCAGGCTGCCCACTTTGGGCTGACTCTCAGTGGTGTCTTAGCGCGCTGCCTTCTTCCTCTGGCTGGCATCGGTGATTCTCTATATCCCTGCCTCCCTCTCAGGCGGCAGGCGCCTGTTCACAGGCGAGCCCTGCTCCTGATTCCAAATCCTTGTATCTGCACCCTGTCCTCCGCCATCTCCCCTCAAAGGCCGCCTGTCCTCTAGACCCTATGCCCATCACCCCCTCCAGCCTTGACTACCTTCTCAGTAATTTTTCTCTTTGCAATTGATAGTTCTTTTGGGTCCAGCCCTTCTAAACATCATGGAACAAAGCAGATTTTTTCTCAAGCTAGCCAAGGTCAAGCTCAAAACTATTTACACTCTTATTTATGCCCTTAGTTCCCCTGGAATGCTCTCCCCACAAAACACATACACTTGGATTTCACTAATGGTGCAGGTCTCGGGAGCTGCTGAGCCTGTGCCTTGCAGAGGCTTCTCTGGCTGAGAAACCAGGAAAGTCTGCCAAAAGTAGCCTCTCCCTATGCTCCCCAGGGAGAGGGCTCCTTAGCAGCCACTGCAGTGGGGAAGGGCCCAAGCCCTCCTGGACGGAGGGAAGGCCAGCAGAAGCAAGGTGTGGGCCAGGGAGGGGGTGCAGGGTGACTGTGCTGCCCACCCCTCACTGCAGTCCCACCAGCTCGGTGATGGGAGGGGTCTGTACCATGAACTCCTCATAACGACTGAGAAACAGCCTGAAGCGAGCCAGGTAAGAGTCCTCGTTGTACGGCAGCTGCTTCTCATGGAGGTACTGGGACACCACGGGCTTCACCTGCCAGGAGATGGGCAAGAGAGGCCACTGAGCCAAGACCCCCTCCCCATGGGGAGCCCTTCCTCCTCTCGGCCCCAGCTCCTGTCTCCTGGTACCATGATGCTCTGGAGGAGCTGAGGGGCAGCAGGGGTAGGTAGGATTCCTGCCTCTCCCCTCCCAGCAGGCAAGGAAAAGGGGTCGGGGGCTTCCCATCAACATCCCCGCACCCAGGGTGCCCAACTCCATGACAGTCCTCCTTGGCATAGGGAATAAAAACTGGGGCTCCCTTTGACCAAGCACATACTGTGTACCCAGCATTTCAGGTCCATCTCCTTTCATCCTTAAAGCCTGCCAGCAAGCACTGCTTACTCTCATCTTCCAGATGAGGAAGCTGCAGCCCCTCGACATTCAGTTAACTTGTCCAGAGTCACCGTGGGAGTAAGAAACCCACACGTCTCTGATCAGAAACGCACACTGCTGCTTGTGCACAGGGCTGACCTTCCAGGGTACTTCAGACCAGGCCAGCCAGGGGGCCCAGGGTTCAGGTGGACCCTGAGGGTCACCCCCCTCTGCCCTCGGATAGTCGGTTCATCCAGCCCAACCCCCACCTACCTTCAGGCACATATTGTCAGAGAGCCGGGGGAAGAAGTGATGTTCCACGTGGCAGCTGATGATGGAGTGGCCAAAGGCCCAGTCCAGCACAGGCAGCCGCGGCAAGTTCAGCACGCCCAGGCTCATCATGTGAATCCGGGGGGGTTTCTTGTCCCGGGAGAACATGGGCAGCCCAATGTGCTGTGACAGACACGGGGGTCACACCCTAGGGCTGGGCCGGGCAGCCCTGTACCTCCCCACCCTGCCCTGGACATCCTCACCTACCACTTGGGGACCCAGTGTGTCCTTCTGCCTCCCTCACTCCCACTCTGGCAGGACCCAGAGAGGTGAGAGGAGGCTGGGACTCTTCCGCCTGTGCTCTGAACTCAGTCTCACCCATCTCTGGGCCTCTGTCTCCATCCGTACAAATGAGGGGCTTGGCCTGGATGCCCCTTGGACCTCATGGTACTGACATGCCCACTACTGCCCACTGCTTGCTATCATGCCACTATGCCTTTGTCTCGTCCTGGAGAGACCCTTCCCTGGTTTCTTTGCACTAATCACAATCCTGCTCAGCGTTCAAGATCAAGTTTGTGCACCCTCGTGCAGTTTTTCATTCAACAAGTATGGATAAATGCTTCCCCTAAGGGGTTTGGAAGTGAATGGAAGCATCTGCACTAGCAGGACAGGCAGGTGGCAGGATGACTCCAGCAGCAGTACACTTTGAGATGAAGTCATCATTGGCTTCATGTCCAGGGAGCAGGGTCACATCCCTATGGAAATGACCCTGGATCTGAGTACTGAGCCCCTGGTCCCCCATGGAGACCTGTCTCGGGCTCCTCCAGCCTCGTGGCCTGCGCTGGGGCCTCTGTAATGGCCCACGGCTCATGTCATTGGGCTTATCACAGTAAGTGCCCCGAGGGCAGGAAATGGGGTCCTTCTTAATCACTTATCCCTCCATAGCACCTAATCAAGTGCCAAAGGCGTAGAAGTTTTAAATCTTCCATCCACCATCCACATGTGAATGGTAGCCAGTGTTGAAGCGAAGCAAATTCTTTACCTGATAACCCACAGAGAGTTTGGGGTGGAAAGTGGAGGAATGAATGCTCCTCTCTCTCCCTAGAACACTGAGTCTAGCGGGGGGGGGGGTGTCTAGTGTGTGGGGGGGCTCACCTGGAAGATGTTCACATGGAGGTAAGGGTGGGCCAGCAGGGATCTGGTGGTGAGCATGCAGAGCAGGGCCGAGCCAGGGCTCCTGAAGCCAGACACGTTCAGGAGCGCCCAGTAGTGAGCATAGAGGCCCAGGGAAATCAGGCCCAGCGACCGCGCAGCCGACCTGAGCTCCACCTTCCTCAGCCGCTCTGCCAGAGGGAGCAAGACGTAGAGTGCCGGGGTCAGGGGAGGGCAAGGTGCTGCTCCGACACAAGCCGGCTCCATGCGGCCCCAGTGCTGCTAACTAGTGAGCTAACTAGGGCCAAGAGTGCATCCACACAGTCCCAAAAAGTACATCCACCCATTTTCTGGATATGGAAGCAGAGTATTAAGCAACCTGACCAAGGCCACTCTGCTAGTAAGTGGCAGGGACCCAGGGCTGGGACCCAGGTGTGCTGCCCTCCTGCCCCTCCTTCCGCCGTATGATATTGCTCCCATGATTTTAACATGCAGTGTAACCTGAGGCATGTGCAAAGTATTTTTATATGCATGACCTCACAGTGCTTTCACACCACCCTTGAGGACCAGGTGAGAACCTGAGTCAGAGTGGTTAAATTACCTGCTGATGGTCATCAGCCAGTAAGTAAGTGGCAGAGCCAGACTTGGCCCTGGGTCCAGGGCCCTTCCACCCTGCATGGCTGTCTCAGGCCTCTGGGAAGCCAGGAGGGGAAGTAAGGAAAGCGGGAAGCAGGTCGTGCCAGGGCACAGCCCTGGCATACTCACCCACAGCCACCAGTGGGGTTATGATGGGGATCAAGAGAGGAGCCAGGAACATGTACACATAGCGGTTGAGGCAAGGCAACCTCCACGTGCTTGAGTCCCCCAGGCCCAACACGTTGGTGTAACCGTGGTGCATCTTGACGTGTCCATACTTGGCGTACTCTGCACTGAAGGCAGAGCATACCTGGAGGAGGGGCCAGAGAGGGCACCGGAGTCCATGTTGGGCACAGTCAAGCAAAGCAGGACCTTTGCGAGCCCTGAGAACACCCACCATCCCCGGAAGCTGCATTTCCAGGGCCTCCCTGCCTCACACCCCCCAGCTACCCACACCATCAGCTCGCAGGTATCCATGACCACAGGGTGGCAGCCAGTCAAAAGAGCTGCACCCACTCAGTGTGGCGATGCTAAGTGTTTGGAGGTGGGAAGCAACTGGGAAGCCCCAGTTGCCACTGTGCCACTGACCACCCAGGCAAGCCTGCAGGCCTGAGGGGGCCGTCAGGGGGGTAAAGCTCTTGGCACCCTATTGCAATTACTTTGTGCCTGTTTCTCTTGGAAACCTCCGTATCTTCAGAGCACTGCTTTGCATTCTGAGCCCCTGGCAGTGTGGGGAGGGGTGCAGGAGTGATATGTCCCTGAGGGTGGCGACGAGGACCAGGTGCCCCGGTGGGGGCTGAGTGTGAACTGCTCCCCAGGGCCGACTCCTCTGGTCTGCGCCCTTGTCCTCATCCTCATGGGATTCTTCCAAACTGCCCAGGAGCCGCAGCGGGACAGCAGTTCTGGACTCGAGGAGGCAGTCGTTCCAAATGCAAAAGCAGCACTAAGGTGTTTCTTATGCAGATACATGCAAATTAAAATGCAGATGTCAGCCTCCTCCAATATTTTAATCAGGCCAGAAGATTTTGCTAATTTTGTCGAAGAGGCCGCCTGCCTGTTTCCAGAACACCAAGAGTTTCCCAGTTGAGATCACTGTGAGCCTCGTGAAGAGAGAACAGCCTTCACCGAGTGCTCAGTGTCCTGCACCTCACACGTGTCATCTGTTCATCTTCCAAGCCCAGCGGGTCAGCGGCCTTATGATCCACCCTTGATAGAAGCAGAAACCAAGACAGAGAGAGGCCACGTGACCACCCCAGGTCACCCAGGGAGGAAGGCGGCAGAGGTAGGATTTGAACCCAGAATCCACCCAAGACAAGCCATCAGACAGACCCCTGAGACGAGCCACCAACTGCAAGGCAGCGGGTTCCCGGGCTCTGGATCCAGGCAGCAGAGGCAAAGCCAGGAGAAGACAAATCAGGAAAGACATTGCAGAAACTTGGACTAAAACGGCACGAAGATGTAACCGGAAGCTCCAGCCAAGGACACCGAGGGGCACAGCAGGGACGCTCCACGGAAGCTGTACCGCAGACAGACCTGCCCAACGGGCACAGCCCGGCCCCGGAGGCAGGACGAGGGCTCTGCTCTCCAGGGAGGTAACCCGCCCAGGGATGGGTTGTGCTCGCTGCTTTTGTCACCTGTTTTGACATCTCTTCCAGGCCTTCGGGTCTCCAGAGCACGTGCCCACTGGGGCCGCATGGTTGGTTCCAGTTCCAGGCAGAGGCTTCCAGCCCCTGGCGCGAGGAGCTGCAGCTGGGGGCCGCTGGGCCGTCCCCGGAGGCCAGCCTGCCTCTGGCTGAGGCCTGCGAGCGTGTGTTTGGAATCTCAAGTTCTACCCCATGGAACTTGGAAGAAGCAGCTTTTTTTTTTTTTTTTTTTAAGAAACCATATATATTTTTAGATTTTATTTACTTATTTGAGAGAGAGAAAGCACGAGCAGGGAGGAAGAGGAGAGGGAGAAGCAGACTCCCCACTGAGTAGGGAGCCCAATGCAGATGCAGCGCTAGATCCCAGGACCCTGAGATCATGACCTGAGCCGAAGGCAGCCGCTCCATCAACAGAGCCAGCCGGGCGCCCTAAGGTAGGTGTCGCTTCTTCCTGTGGCTATGCTCTGTGCCCCTCAGGAAGAATTAATTAAGGGCCCCGGTCTCTTAGCAGCACCCAGGCACTGCAAGTGGCCAGAGTGTGCACGGGGCAGGCACCAGGGCACGTCCTCTTGACACTTCCCTCCACTCAGCGTCAGGGACCCCAAGTATCTCCTCATTCACCTATTCCTCCACTTGGCTGTCTGCACTCGGAAGCACCCTCAGACCTCTGCCGAGGGCCAAAGATAGTTAACAGCTAAGGTGGTGGTTTGAAAAAACTGACCCTTCAAATAGGTAATACATTTATATAATTCAGAATTCAAAAACTATGCAGTTACAGCTCTTCCTACCTCAGTGAGGCCCCAGGTCCCCACTTTCCTCCTGGGAGGTCCTTGATCTCTTACGTGTCCTCGAATATTTTTTTAAAGATTTTATTCATTTACTCATGAGAGACACAGAGAGAGAGAAAGGCAGAGACACAGGCAGAGGGAGAAGCAGGCTCCATGCAAGCAGCCCGATGTGGGACTCGATCCCAGGACTCCAGGATCACGCCCTGGGCCAAAGGCAGGCGCCAAACCACTGAGCCACCCAGGGATCCCCATGTCCTTGAATATTATTTTTTAACTTTTTAAAATATTTTTTTTATTTTTTATTTATTCATGAGAAACACAGAGAGAGAGAAAAAGTGAGTGAGAGAGAGAGAAGCAGGGTCCATGCAAGGAGCCCAAAGTGGGACTTGATCCTGGGTCTCCAGGATCATGCCCTGGGCTGAAGGCGGTGGCTCTAAACCACTGAGCCACCTGGGCTGCCCTTTTATTTTTTTAAACAAACAATGACCTGGCAGTATTAAAACCCATGGTAATAAAATTATGATGCAAAGTTGGGATGTAAACAGGTCATTCTACTGGATTGGGAGGGGAGGGGCAGGACAAGACAGGTGATGGCTGCAGGCTGTTGGAAAAGGAATGGGGATGGGACAGGCAAGAGGGACAGATCCGGGAGGAGCAAGAGGGATTAAGGGCTATGACCAGGTTTCCAGCTTAGGGTTTAGGGCATGGTGGGATCACTGCCAATGTGGGCACAGGGACAGGGGGCAAACAAGCATGGACCAGATGGGACGGAAAGGTGCCTTGCTGTCCCGGACCAGCTGTCCTGAGGCAGGACAGGCCCCGGGCTCCCTCCAGGCCCTCTCTCACTGATTCCGAGGAGCTGAGCAGCCCCTTCATGTTGGCTTCAGGGTGGTGGGGGCCTCTTGGGCTCCCCGGGCCTCAGCAATAGGTTTGTCAGATAAAGTATAGGACCCGCAGGTAAATTCAAATTTCAGATAAGCAACCAATTCTTGTAGAGTATATCCCAGATGCACCCCTGGGCTCTACCCACTAGGTGCCAGTAACATGCACACACGCATGCACACACACACATACACACACACACCAGTCACAACAGCCAAAGATATCTGGAGATATTGGTCCTATCCCTGCCATGTGCTCCCTGTGCTTTCTGTGCTCTCTCTGTGTTCACACCCTACACACCACCTGGTTGATGCCCCTGTCACATTCCACCTGCCCTGATCCCTGGCTGCACATTTTAAGGGTGAGCAGCCTTGGCCAAGTGACTTAACCTCTCAGACCAGTGTTTCCTTATCTATGAAGTGAGGGTAATCACAGCTTCCACTCACAGGGAGGCATCACTACTAAATGCAACAATTCGCATAAAGTACACAATAAGCACCCAGTAAGTGTCCGATGATATAATCGGGAATTTTATTATTTCCATGTCATTCATGTGTATCTGTTTCCCCACCTGACTATGAGCCCTTGGGGAACTAGAAGCGGGTCTGGGTCATTGTTGTGACCCCAGCACCCAGTGGAGGACTTGTCAGGGAGGAGCAGCTCAGTGATGTGGACAACACTGCTGGCCCATTGCCACTCAGCCTGGACCGACGCTGTCCCAGCCCCGGAGCACCCCCTCAAGCAGGGTATCCTCGCCCTGCTGGGGAGCCACTATCGTGCTCATGGGGAGTTTGCCCTCTCCTCCCCAAGCTCCTCCCTCAAGGCTGCAGTCCTCACACTCGGGCTGCCATCCACACATGACTCCCTGGCCCTGCTCCAGGGTCCTCTGCCTCCGAGGGCCATATGCAAGGCCACCACGGTCCCTGCCACCAGGAGCCGGGCCTTACAGACCAACGGGAGTAGGGATTGCCACGAGACCCTCTTCCCAGAGTCCTTGGGCTTATCTTTGAGGAAGCTACACCAAAGCTGAGGACAGTGGGGTGGGGGCTACTTGAAAGTCCATTTTCCAAATCTGAACATGGTAAAATGGCAGAGATACACAATCACACACACACACACACACACACACACACACACACACAGAGTCCACATGTCAATTTCCTGGTCTGGCTACTGAAGGAGACTCATACACATGTAACTTGTAATAAATATAAATGTTATATAAAAAGGGGCACCTGGGTGGTTGGGATCAAGCCCCACATCGGGTCCCATGCTCAGTGCAGAGTCTGCTCATCTCTCTCCCTCTGCTCCTCCCCCTACTCACACACACACACTCTCTCTCCCTCTAAAATAAATAAATAACATCCTTTTATAAAAAAGATTTTATTTATTTATTCATGAGAGACACAGAGAGAGAGAGAGAGAGAGACAGAGACACAGGCAGAGGGAGAAGCAGGCTCCATGCAGGGAGCCCAATGCAGGAGCTGATCCCGGGACCCCAGGATCATGCCCTGGGCGGAAGGCAGGCACCAAACCACTGAGCCACCCAGGGATCCCCCAAGTAACGTATTTTTTAAAAAAGGATATAAATGTAACTAATGGGGAAAGCTGGGTGAAGGGTACCCTGGATCTCTCTGACATATTTTTGCCACGTCCTGTGAATCTATAATTATTTCAAAACTAAAGTCTGTTTGTTCACAAAAGTATATTTTGTACTACAGATCTAGTCTTGCCCTCTGAATAAATTTTTAAAATTAAAAAAATTAAAAATCACAGTCGGGCATACTCAGACCGATGCCCCACAGGATTCGGGTGGGGACAGAGAGCCACAGTCGGGTGGCTGTTAGAGAGACAGCGCAGAAGGTAATGGCCACACTGAACTTGAGAATCGGGCCCAGGCTGGGGCTTCTGAGCTCTACATCGGACTCCAGCAAAGGTGATGACATTCCCCTATGTGACACCCCTTCCCTCAGGGCAGAGCCAGCCCCCCCCAGTTTCCTTGGATCAGCTGTGACCCCACCCCTGCAGCACAAAGCCAACTTTTAGAAGGAAGGTTTGAGGTTGAGACATACTAAAGAGCTTAGTACTGGATCGACCTGTTCTCTCCCACTCAGGAAGCAACTTTTTTTTTCTTTAAGATTTATTTATGGGCAGCCCCGGTGGTGCAGTGGTTTAGTGCCGCCTGCAGCCCAGGGCGTGATCCTGGAGACCCTGGATCGAGTCCCACATCAGGCTCTCTGTATGATGCCTGCTTCTCCCTCTGCCTGTGTCTCTGCCTCTGCCTCTCTCTCTGTCTCTATGAATAAATAAATAAAATATTAAAAAAGATTTATTTATTTATTCATGAAAGACACAGAGAGGCAGAGACATAGGCAGAAGGAGAAGTAGGCTCCCTGCAGGAAGCCTGACCCCGAACTCGATCCCAGGACCACGGGATCCCAAGATCACGGGATCAAGACCTGAGCCGAAGGCAGATGCTCAACCACGAGCCCCCCAGGTGTCCCTACTAAGGAAGCATCTTGACTGTGAGTGAAATACAGAGAAGTCCGTAAAGCCCTCGGATTCATTGGGGGGGAGGGGGGCGTTGATCCTTCTCAAGCTGTGGGATTAAAACCAAGGACTGCCCTGCCCACCCCATCCTGCCCCCACCCTCCTGTGGTCTCATCACATAACCTAGGACAGAGGGGGCAGGTGCTCTTGGAGGGAAAGCCAGGACCATCACTGGACTGGGGAGAGGCTCAGAGGCTCACCAGCAGGAGGAACAGAACGTTCTCACGTAGACCAGAAATGGGAAGCTCACTCTAGTGCGGGTTGGGTGTATGACTGGGGATACCTCAAAGAAACAGCCACAACTGGAGTGTCACTGTGCTGTCCCTCCTGCCTGCCCCTCCCCCCAGATCCCAGCGGTCAGAGAGGACCAGGCCCCTATCCCACCCTGCAGCTCAAGCCAGCGGACCTGGAGACAAACCTGGCCAAACCTGGGTGCATGGGGACACCAAGGACACTCACTGACGCCCTGGGCTACAGACCAGAAAACTAGATCATTCTATAGTAAGGACACTTACACACATGGAACTTGTAATAAAGTTCTTGAGGGTGAAGGCTGGGGTGGAGCACAGGTGGCCAATGAGAGGAGGATCAAAGAGAGAAGACTACAGGACACAGCAGAAGTGGGGAGTCGGGGGTCCAGGAGTGTCCTGGGCAGCGAAAACACATCCTCACAGAGAACAGGTGGTGGGCAGCAGATGTGCACACACACACTCACACACTCACACACTCAGACCTGTCCAGTTCGGCAAAATGCATGAACTTTTCTGTCAAACACAAACAACAGGGGGATCCCTGGGTGGCTCAGCGGTTTAGCGCCTGCCTTTAGCCCAAGGCATGAATGATCCTGGAGTCCCAGGATCGAGTCCCATGTCAGGCTCCCTGCATGGAGCCTGCTTCTCCCTCTGCCTGTGTCTCTGCCTCTCTCTCTCTGTTTGTCTCTCATGAATAAATGAATAAATAAATAAATAAATAAATAAATAAATAAATAAATAAATAATCTTTTAAAAACACACACACAAAAATAAAAAAAAATAAAAAACACAAACAACACTAACAGACAAGAACAGCGAAACTGCTAACCCTCTCCTCGAGGCTGACCACATGCTCCCTCCAGAAAAAAGGAGCAGCGCCAACACTTGGGGAGCATCCAAGAGTCAGTCGTATACCCTAAATCCAGATCTCCGAGGTCGCATTTAATCTTCGCACTGGCTTCGTCAGGCCAGTGATGTTATTATTTCTGTCTATTAGATGAGGAAGCCAACGCTGAATTAAGTAACTTGCCCAAGGTCAGGCGACCAGTGGGGCTGGGCATGTGACTTCAAAGGTTGTGCCCCGATGCTGGGCCCTGCCAGAGGATTCCGCTTGGCCCACTAAGGCCAGGGGTATGGGGAGACCCCCGGCAGGGGCATGGCCAGAACCAAACCACTTGTGACGTGTCCAGCAGCAGTCAGGACACGGAGGGGAGAACCACGCCTCCTCCACCACAGGGGGCTCACGGGCCTCTAGATAGGACCCTCCACTCACTGGCTTTTTCCTGGACCTTTCCCCCACATCACCTGCAGAGTCATCATAATAACTACTGACAAAACACCTACCAGGAGCTCGACCTGTGCTACGAACTGAACATACAAAAAAACAAAGGTGAGGCCAGGCCCTGGGGGCCTGTCTACTAGACACTGTGATTCCCTGCCACTCTTCAGCGAGGAACCTGGGGAAGCTGGGGAAGCTGGGGAAGCTTCTCAGTAGAGGTGTCCTCAGCTCCCTGCCTTCTCTCGGCATCCACCATAGCTGCCTTGTTCCCCAGAACCGAAGCCAGGGCGTTCTCAGACTTTGGTGGGTATCAGATTCACCTGGGGAACCTGGTACATAGGGTGGCCAGGGCGCTCTCTTCCAACAAGCCTGGGCCTCCAAGTCATTCAGCTGCACAGTGAAATTTGATCTCTGTACAGTCAAATTCTCTTTTGTAATAGTCCAAAATCCACAGCACTCACTCATCCTTAGGTGCCCCCAGGGCACCTGGCACTCAGGACAGCTTTGAAAAGTTCACACAGAGCTAATCCTAACTGCTATGTTCCCCACTTCTCCCCTGCCCATGATTACAAACAAGGGGGCATCTGACCCCAGCTCCAGGCCTCAGAGTCTGGCTAGCACCAATGCCCAGGGATCCCTGGGAAGGGAAATAGCTTGAAATGGACCCTGAGGATCAGGAACCTGTAGGTTCCTCTTGTTCTTAGCACTTTAGAAACGTGAGCAGGGGGACATCTGGGTGGCTTAGTGGTTCAGCATCTGCCTTTGGCTCAGCTCATTATCCCGGGGTTCTGGGATCGAGTTCCTAATCGGACTCCCCACGGGGAGTCTGCTTCTCCCTCTGCCTGTGTCTGTCTCTCTCTATGGGTCTCTCATGAATAAATAAAATCTTAAAAAAGAAATGTGCACAGGTGGGAGAGGAGGGGAAGGGTAGAGAGGGAAGATGGAGAGCACTAGGTAAGAGATGTATAACTATAATATGTCATCTATGTGTCTGTGCATGCGTGTTTAGGTATAGAAACCTTCATAAAACTACATCAAGTTAATAACTGAGTTAATTGGTCATGGTAACCAGTGGCAGAAAAGCACTGCTTGGGGCCAGCTTTCATATTTGTTCCTAAGGGATCTGGGTGGCCAGGCAAAGGTCTACCTGGAAGGGGGGGCGGAAGGGGGTAGGTTCCACAGAGGAACTGGAAAGGCCTGACATCAACGCAGAGAGAAGGACCATCTGGCCAGAAACCTCTGGCTTTGCCCGCAGGTGAGAAGAGTGAGGCAGAATCGGGAGGGAGTGGAAGGAAGTCAGGGGAGGCTTAAGTCAGGAGAGGAGGGTGTTCCTCAGGATGGCTTGGCCATCGTCAAGCGTCAGAGGGGCATGTTCTGGAGTTGGGACACTCTAGGCCCCTGTCCCCTCTCTCTTTCGTGGCTGGGGTTCACGTTTTCCTGTGAAACCAGGAGGCCCCAAAGGTGGTAGCCAGGGCATGTGTCCTGCTAAGAGGAGGAAGTTCTGTCACCACTTGGTCCAGTGCTACAGAGAGGCTAGTAGGTGCCCCCAGGAGAAACAGGGGTGCCCAGGCCAGGTGCACTGCCATAAGTGGACTCGAATACATTCCTCACGCAGCTCTCTACCCACCAGTGAAGCCCCCTCTCAAGGGCTTAGGGCTATGCACACATACACACACACATGACTGTAGAGCATGCTGCACACTTAGATACACATACCAACAGCTGCAGTGGCCTGTCCACATAGGCACACACAGCTGTGCACACCTGCATGTTTCCATGGAACAATGAGATTGCAAAAGGAAAGAAAGAAAGAAAGAAAGAAAGAAAGAAAGAAAGAAAGAAAGAAAGAAAGAAAAAGAAAGGAAAGAAAGAGCAATGAGATTGCCAACACAGTACCCGTAGTCACCCTCACCCCAGCCAGGCTCACCTCCACGAAGAAAAGCTCCCAAATCTTGTTCCAGCGTTTAGA
The DNA here is from genome assembly GCF_905146905.1 of Nyctereutes procyonoides. Lineage (NCBI taxonomy): Eukaryota > Metazoa > Chordata > Mammalia > Carnivora > Canidae > Nyctereutes > Nyctereutes procyonoides. Next base: position 54,832,735 of record NW_026575020.1, read on the forward strand.
CTCTGTGAGCGCACCGTGAGTGGCCAGGTGGCTGCCCTTGACAGTGAGTGTGTAGTGGCACACACCCAGGATGGTGATGCCCAGCCCAAGGACCACGACATTCTCGGAGCGAAGGCATAAGAACCCTGTATGGAGGAAGGAGAATGGGGATGGGGGGCGGGGGGCAGGCTTTTCCTCCAGCTCTTGGAGATTTGGGCCCAAACACCCTGGCCCCAAAGCGGGCTGAAGCCCTGGGGGCTGCCAGAGGCAGCAGCGAGGCAGGTGCCCTTCAGGGGAGGTCCAGGGGAAGCTCCATCCCTGGTGTGCCCCCGTGGAACATCCTCCCCTCCTCCAGTCCCTCTCATCCCTCTCAGAATCCTCCCTCCCCCTCAAGCCATCAGGCCTTCCCCCTCCAGCGCCCCATTCTGGGGACGTAAGGCAGGACACTGCAACTAGACTTTCGGACTTGGGGCGAACCGTCCTTCCTGGGGTCCCCGCAGTACGCACATCTCCCCCAGGCCGCGGTCCCCAGGGGTCCCCATCTCCCTCGCCACCGTCCTAGCCCGCGGCCCCCTCCGCGGCCGCAGCCCGGCCCCCTGTCGCCCCGTCCCGTGCCCCTCACCGGCCGGCAGGGAGAGGAGGCTGAGCGCGAGGATGGCGCAGTCCACGCCGTGGCGCTCCCACCACGAGCTCGCCCTCTCCACGTCGCGGACCAGCGCCTCCAGCTCGGCCAGCAGCGCCTCGCCCCCGCCGTCCCCCCGGGGGCGCCCCGAGCCGGCTCCATGGGCTCCGCCGACGCGACCCAGGAGGAGTCGGGGACGACGTGCGGCGCCCCGCGAGGCGCACGGCGCGAGCAGGGGAGGGCGGGGGCGGAGTCACGCGCCGGCTGGGGACACCCGCCCTCGGTGTCACGGTGCGCGCCGGGCACCCGAGCGCCTCCTGCTGCGCCCCTCGGCGACCCGGCCTGGCCTCCCGGGGCACCGGGCACGTCCCGAGGAGGAGGAGCCGGGCGGATGCGCGCGGCGGGGAGGCCCCCCGGGGCGAGAACCAGCGCCGAGACCCCATGGAGAGCCACCCCAGGGCCATCTGACCGCCTGACCTCAGACACCGTTCCCGCAGCGCCCGGCGTCGGCCGTAGCCTCTTAATCCTCCAGCCTGTGCCTGTGTCTTGGGAGCACTTGGCAGATGCTCCCCGCGACCCGGGCGCGCCTCCAAGACTGCCGTCCGTCCGTCTGTCCGTCCGCCCGCCCGTCCGCCCGCAGGGCCTTCCTCCCCTCGTCACCCTTGTTTAGGCCGCTTCCTCCGCAGCCAGAACAGTTCCTGGCACAAAACCGTTTCTGAAGTCTTAGGACCAAAGGTTCAAGGACTCACTCCATCCAGACAGACCGGGGCGCGGGGGTCCCTCTGGTCCTCGACTTTAACAGTACTGACCCATGGAGAATTGGCCCTCCAGCCCAGTGATTTTTGGAGTGAGAAACTCTAAAAGGAATCACCATAGAGAAAGGCATAACTATAGAGAAAACACACCCAGGGGTCATCATTCCGGGTGGATCCCTCTGCAGTTCCACTTGCTCAGGAGCACCCAGGGGCATGGCAAACAGCAGCCATCCCCCTGCCTTGGGAGCAGCGCCTGCCCCAGTCCCTTCCCACCAGGGCAGCCCCACCTGGAGCTGCTGGAGGTCCTCCCCACACAAGCCCCTGGGCTCTGCTGACTCCCTTCTCAGCATCTGGGGATCTGTTCTCCTTTTTCTTTCTTTTTTTTTTTTTTTGTTTTACATTCTCCCTGGTTTCATACTGAACCCCCCCTTTCAAAATGAGGTCCAGCATGATGAGGGCAGCAGCATTTCAGAGATCTTTGGGAAGGAGGAAGAAAAGCAGGAGGAAGAGGGGATAGAAGAGAGCCCTGTGAGGAGGCTAGGGACACTAATGAATGACTCCTGGTGTCTACCATGGCATCTTCCTTCACGAATTCTTATGAGTTTATCCCTCTGATTCCGTAGAAAAGGGTAAGATTTCTTTACCAGGTCAGTGTTCTAAGGGGCTTACAATCGAACAGACCGGTTCTCACCACACACACACACACACACACACACACACGGACAAGTCTGGATCCTCATAGCTTCATCATTGGCTTCCGTCTCCTTTTTTTTTTTTTTAAGATTTTTAAAATTTATTTATTCATGAGAGATACAGAGACAGGCAGAGACACAGGCAGAGGGAGAAGCAGGCTCCCTGTAGGGAGCCCGATGCAGGACTCGATCCCAGGACCCTGGGATCACAATCTGAGCCATAGGCAGATGCTCAACCACTGAGCCACCCAGATGCTCCGGCTTCTGTATCCTTATTAGGTTTTGTGTTTCCCCACAACTCCGCAAGGATGGTATCTTTCCCGTCTGATTCACAGAGGCCCAGAGAGATTAACTGATCTGCCCAACACCCAGCCCAAATTTACTAAATGGCAGAACTAGAACTCAAATCCAGGGTGTCTCCTCCAAATTCAGTTATCTTTTGTTTATATCAGATTCTTAAGACTGAGAATGGGGAGGTGCCCTCCCCCCAGATATACTAGAATTTTCAGGGAGGAGACATGTACAATTTTTATTTTTTATTTATTTATTTTTTTAAAAGATTTTATGTATTTATTCATGAGAGACACAGGGAGAGAGAGAAGCAGAGGGAGAAGCAGGCTCCATGCAAGGAGCCCGATGTGGGATTCGATCCTGGGTCTCCAGGATCACGCCCTGGGCCGAAGGTGGGCACTTAACTGCTGAGCCACCCAGGGATCCCAGACATGTACAATTTTTAAAAGCATATTTGATATTAATATGCAATATGATAATACAATTATATAAAGGTGGAATTCCATGGCTTTTATCATATAAACTAGGAAACTTCCTACCAAGGTAGGAAGAAAGTACCAAGAATCCCCTCACTTCCCCCTGGATATCTAAGTGACGTTATGAAACAAATGCTGAAAGGATGCCTGGGTGGCTCAGTGGTTGAGCACCTGCCTTCTGCTGGAGTTGTGATCCCAGGGTCCAGGATCAAGTCCCGCCTCAGGCTCCTTGCAGGAAGCTGGCTTCTCTCTCTGTCTCTGCCTCTCTCTCTCTCTCTCTCTCTCTCTCTCTCTCTATCTCTATCTCTATCTCTATCTCTCTCATGAATAAATAATTTCTTATAAAAAAAAAAAGGGAAGCAAATGCTGAGTGTCAAACAGGAGCAGAGGCAAAATGTGCATTAAAGGAGCTCCAGGAGCCAGGAACTCCCATGGTGGGTCGGGCTGGCTGGCAGTCTCCCTGGAGAGAGGCAGATTTAAACCTGACTGAGAAGGAAGAGAACAAGGCATTCTGGGTCTTCAAGACATGGAGAGGGTTAGGAGATTGTTAGGGGCGGAGCCAGGTGCTGGGGTACAGAGAATGGCAGACAGAGAGGTGGGGGCTTGCTCCTGAAGGCCCAGGGAGCCATAGCAGCCTCTAGAGCAAGGGAATGACTCACATAATGTGTTCAGGAAGGGTCAGAGGCATAGCGGAGTAGCCCACTGGAGTGCACGAGACTAATTTGGAGACTGTTTCAGCACCCTAAAACAGGAGGCTACTGACGATGTAGATGGCAAGGGAGGGGTGTTGTAGGATGGAAGAGGGCTAAGTCAAAATCTGGAAGACTGAGATAAACAGTTCACCGAAGGAAATGTACAGATGGCCTGTGGGCCCATGAAAAGATGCTCCACATCATCAGTCTTTAGGGAAATGCAGATTAAAATCCCCAATGAGCTAGCCCTTCAGACCTGCTATTTCCTAAATGCCAATCGCCAGGCACCACTAAACGTTGGCAAGAGGGTGTGGAGCAACTGACCTCTCATTCGGGCTGACAAGGGTACAAGGCGATACAACCCCTCTGGAAAACAGTTTGGCAGTTTCCTGTTAAGGTTAAATATACACTTATCCTATGACCCAGCAAGGCAGCTCCCAGATCTTCAACCAACAGAAATAAAAACATGTGTCCCCATAAAAATGTGTATCTCAGGAACGCCTGGGTGGCTCAGTGGTTGAGCATCTGCCTTTGGCCCAGGGTGTGATCCTGAAATCCCAGGATCAAGTCCCACATTGGGCTCCCTGCATGGGGCCTGCTTCTCTCTCTGCCTGTGTCTCTGCCTCTTCCTGTGTGTGTCTCATGAATAAATAAATAAAACTTTTTTTAAAAATGTGTATCTCGATGATCAAAGCAGCGTTGTTCATCATAGCCACATTGGAAATAACGCGAATGTCCATCAACGGGAGAATGGACGGACACACAGGTACCTCCAAACAACACCCATAATATAAAAGAGCAGCTGGTGCAGGCAACAGTGCGGACGGACGAACAGTGTGGATAAGCTGACGCAGCCCTGCAGACAGAATGCTGAGGGAAAGAAGCCATACACAGACCAGAACCTACTGTATGATTCCATTTATAGGAAGGTTAAGGATAGCAGAACTAATATACGGCGATAGAAATCAAATCAGTAGTTGCCCAGGGAGGAGTGAGTGGGGGACAGTAATTGCAAAGGGACCCAAGGAAACTGTCTGGAAGAATAGAGATGTTCTGTATCTTCCTGTGGTCATGTTCACACAGGTGTGTATGTTGGTCTAAAGTCATCGACCTGCACACTCAGAGTGGGTGCGTTTTATTATGGTTAATTATACCTCAGTAGAGTTGACTAAAGTGAAAACAAGATAGGAAGCAGATGCTCTCTTTTTTTTATTTTTTTAAAAAAGATTTTATTTATTTATTCATGAGAGACACAGAGAGAAGCAGAGACACAGGCAGAGGGAGAAGCAGACTCCCTGTAGGAAGCCTGATGCAGGACTTGATTCCAGGACCCGGGATCACGACCTGAGCCAAAGGCAGACGCTCAGCCATTGAGCCACCCAGGTGCCCCAGATTCTCTTTTTAAATGGAAAGAGGGGGATCCCTGGGTGGCGCAGCGGTTTGGGGCCTGCCTTTGGCTCAGGGCGCGATCCTGGAGACCCGGGATCGAATCCCACATCGGCTCCTGGTGCATGGAGCCTGCTTCTCCCTCTGCCTGTGTCTCTGCCTCTCTCTCTCTCTCTCTCTCTCTCTCTCTCTCTCCTCTATCATAAACAAAATTTAAATGGAAAGAGGCTGATTAGAGCTGAACATGGGCATGTCCGAGGCATACACTCAACAGAAATGCAAAGAAAGATCCATAGCCAGTGTACTCAAAATAGGCAAACCTTGGGGACAACTCAAATAAATATCCCCCAATGCTACAATGATAAATGAAATGTGGAATGTGCATGCCGGGGTGTATTATACAGCCCGAACCTAATGTTGAACAACCTAAACCAGATGCAACAGAGCACAGACTCCACTTGGTTCCATTCATATTAAGGGCACCTGGGGGGCTCCGTGGTTGAGCGTCTGCCTTGGGCTCAGGGTGTGATCCTGGAGTTCCGGGATCAAGTCCCTCATCAGGCTCCCCGCAGGGAGCCTGCTTCTCCCTCTGCCTGTGTCTCTGCTTCTCCCTCTGCTGTGTCTCTGCCTCTCTCTCTCTGTGTCTCTCGAAGAAAGAAAGAAAGAAAGAAAGAAAGAAAGAAAGAAAGAAAGAAAGAAAGAAAGAAGGAAGGAAGGAAGGAAGGAAGGAAGGAAGGAAGGAAGGAAGGAAGGAAGGAAGAAAAGAGAGTTCCATTCATATAAAATTCAAAAACAGGCTTAGGATACCTGTTACTGATGGGGGTAGTAACCAGAAGGGGACACATAAGGGTTTGGGGGTGCTGGTAAATGTTTTGTTTCTTGATCTGGGTGTTGGTAACCCTTTATAAAAGTCCATCATGCTGTATTGCTATTATGTGTGAATTTTTCTGTATGTATATTCCATCTTAATTAAAACACTTGCTTTATTTTTCTGATTGGTAAAGTGTTTTTTTGTTTTGGTTTTGGTTTTTTTTAGAGGTGAGAATTGGAAGGCAGACGTCACCCATAAGTGGAGCAACACGGAAGTGTGGGGACAGCAAGTTGGGGTGGCACCTCCATTCCCTTGGCCATGGGCGATGGCAGCTGAGCTTGTAGGGTGGGAGAAGCACCTGATATCCCAGACTCTTTCCCATTTCCTTCCTCCCTATCAGCCCATCCTGACCTCTCAGCCCCACATCCCGCCTCTCCCTGCTTCCAGGATCCTAATCACGGGAGTGAGAAAGAACTGTGACTGGCCAGCCAGGTCTGCACCTTTGAGGCTCCCTGCTGGCTTCTCATGACAGGGCCCCGGGGCCCAGCGAGCAGGCCTGGGCAGGTTCCTTGACCTCTGCCCACAGTGGGCCGCTGTCCTGCTGCCAAGGCTGCAGCCGGGGCTGGGGCCTGTCTTCTCCTCCCAGCCGGTCTCTCCTAGACCTACCTCAGCCCCCACCCAAACCCTCACCCTTCTGCATAAGACTCCAGCATATGTGAAGAGCGACACCTTTGGAGTTGGACTTGCTTATTAACTGTGTGGCTTTGGGTGAGTTACTCAACCTCTCTGAGCTTCGTATCTTCATGGATGCAAAACACAGGCATTTGAAAAAGTGAGGTAAAGATCAATGGGCATTTTAACATTTTCTTTGTGTACCCCAACAGTTGTGTGCACCCCACTTTGGAGATCAATGGCCCACAGCCTGAGGTCTCAATTGCTCAGCATGGCCTTTGAGCACCTCCAAGCTCTAGTTCCACCTCTGACTATTCGTCTGCTTGGGGCCAGAGAAGCTGCTCCCTGACCTCTGGGAAGCTGTTGTTCTGCCTTCATTCCCAGGGTGATTGTTTCTACTCCCGCACCCTATCTAAACCCCACCCATCCTCTGGGGTGCTGGTGACTTCAGCCACACCTACAAAGCTCCCATGTTCCCGTGTATTTCACACATGGCACCAATTTTATTGAGCACCTACTGTTTGCCAGGCGCTCCCACTCTGGTGTCTGTCCCTTGCCCTGACCTCATCATCTGCCAGCTAGCGTTAGACACCGCTTGTCACACACTGCCTGCCAGTGATCCCTCTCGCGCACTGTGAGCTAATCGTAGCTAATCGTAGGATTCAGCATGTTCCAGGGTCTGTGTCATCCGCCTGCATGAGTCAAGATAAGTGGCACCAGCTGCTGTAACAAACAGCCCCAAGCATCTCAGCGGTAAATACAACACAGATTTATTTCTTGCTCACATCACAGTCCAATATGGGTCCGCTGGCCTTGCTCTGAGTGGTGACTCGGGGGTTCAGGCTTCTTCTATCCGGTGATGCCTCGGCCTCCAATATGGGCCATAATGATGTCTGGGGTGGGTGGGGGTGGAAGAGAAAACATGAAAAGACAGCTTGAGTTCCAGATCTGGAAGTGGTACGCGTCACTTCCATCCGCATCCCACTGGCCAGAATCGGGGCATGCAGCCCCAACCTCACCACAGGCAGACTTGGGCTCACAGCCTTCCCGTGCCCAGGGAGAGGGGGTCATATAAACAGTAGGCGTCCTGAGGGCACAGACCCCATGCACACCTTCCTATGTTTCCCTGAGCTTCCTCCGTAACTTCCCCCCTGCCACCCAACACACTCACGCACCCATCCTGCCCAGCACAGCGCCTTGTTTACCAGCTGGTGGACAGGCCAGTGTGAGTCAAAACAGGCTGCCTGAAGAGAAGGGGATGGGGCCTGGCGGGGACACGGGTCCTTCCTGTTCTTCGGACAACACCCATTCCCTGGGGCCTTACACTTTGTGTGGGACATAGTAGGTGCTCAGTAAACATTGGTTGAATAAATGAATAGATTGGATGAATGGAAAGATTAAGAAAACAGGCTCAGGAGAATGGAAGGAAGAGATAAAATTTTTGTTTTTTTTTTTAATTAGATGATGAAGAAGACACTGGTCCAAACTTGAGACAGGTGAGCCCTCCTCCCAGGCCCCAACGGATGGGACGCCTGTGAACCTACTCAGGCAAAAATGGGGTGTGTGTGTGAAGGGATGGTGTTAGATGATGCTGGGCTTGGCCTCCCTGGGACCTATGGAGTTCCCCACCCTGGGGCAGCTATGATTCTTCCCTTCTGCAATCCACATCTTTATTTGCTGGGGTTCATTGGGGTTAATTATCATTGTGGTTGGGGTGGGGTGGGGAGGAGCCTTGCCCCAGCTCCAGGCCCTGGAAGGGAATCATGAGAGTCAGGGATAGGTTAGGAGAACTGGAAGGCTGGTACTGGGAGCTGGGGGACGTGGGATGGATTAGAAAGACACCTCCTGCCAGCAGTGTAACCATTTCTAGGCTCCACGCCTGGGTGGCCAAGTCTGTAAGCCTTCCTTGCCTCCCACCCATTCATGCTACCCCCCTCCCCCAAATCATCAAAGCCCAGTGAGGTCTGGCTCCAGAAGGCAAGCGGCATTATTCACTGGGGTGGGGCCGAGCGCTCTGGGGGAGAAGTGGCCTGGCCATGGCTCAGATCTTGATCGACTGAGAGTGGGACTGGCATCCCAAGCTCCCCTGGCTCCAGCAGGGCAGGACCACATCGACGGGCCACCTCAGCGTCGGCCTCGCCTCCAAGGACCCTAGCCCTGGCCCACCACAGCTGCCTGCCGTGTGCATCCCGCCTTCTAGGCTGCCAGCTACTCTGCAGGGACGAAGCCAGGTTGGTGATGGCCCAGAGGGGCAGGTCAGGGACTGAAACAGGTAAGGGAAAGGGGGCCGGCCTTGAGCTGGTAGGGATGCTGCTGAGGCTCCGAGGCTGTCAGCCTGTCCCCACCTGGCAGGAAAGGACACCGAGGATAGGTGGCCCAGGCCATCTGTCCAAATTACAGGGCAATCTAGGTCCTTGAAAATCCAAGGCTGGAGCTGTTAGCAACCCAGACTCCTGACCAGTGAGGCTTTCCAAGGGTCACTCGGTCCCTCCCGCTGCGTCCGTTCAGCACCACAGTCCAGTGTGTGTGAGCGACTCTGGGGTGTAGATTAGCCTGAAGGTGTGTATTGGACCTGGTGGGGCCAGTGCCAGGGCTGGAAAGGGAGTGAGGGCCACGATCCTTGCACAGTGTGGAGACAACCGAGAACAGCGTCTAGAGTGGGGCTCTGGACTCAGACACACCACGGTCTCATTCTTGCTGTGTGACCTTAGGGGAGTTGCTCGACCTCTCTGAGCCTCAGGTTTCTGACAAAGCGACTTGGAGTGGATGAGGGTGACACTACCTAGCTTACTGGGTTGCTGGAGAGAGTAATAAGATCATTTCTGTACCATGAATATCAGCGGACCACCACAGGGCAGGGCTCATCACTAAGCAATTCCTTGGGCTACCGTACTTATAGCATTATCGTTATGGTGCATATTAGTATGATTTAAATCAAACATATATTGGTATCAATAATGATGCTAATAAATAGTTTCTACTTCCAGCAAGACAAAGGGCCCAACCATGCTCACTCCCTCTGTTTCATTCTCCTCGCCTTGTTTTCCGTGTATGCGCGCGTGTGTGTGCACATGCGCGTGTTTGCAGAGGAGGGCTGGTGTTCAGGGGCCCGATGCCTCACCCCACTTCTGCTCTGCAATACTGACCACACTGTGTGGGAAGTGTGGGGACCCTGGCAAGGGGAGTTTAGGACAGCCCAACAGGTGGGTTCCCACCTCTAGTTCAGGGATGCCCAGGCCTGACTGCTGCCCCCTGAGCCCTCCCCACCCCCAGACTCCTGTCTACCAGGCCCCTGGGCTTGGTCATCCACCTACGGGGTGTCAAGACCTGAGCTAAGGGCTTAACATAGTTTATCATCCCAACTGGCCTACTATGTGGGGTTTAATTATCTCCACTCACAGAAGGAAACTAGAACTTGGAAAGACAAACTAGCCTTCCCAGCAGGTGGTGGAGCTGTGTGGCCCAACTGGACACTCTGGCCCAGGGGAAGCCGTCCACCCAGGTCCCTCTGTAACCTGGCTGACCCAAAAGGTAGATCTGTACTCGCTCGATCCCCTTCCTTCTGGATCACTGGTCCTTCTTCCCCTACTGCCTCTGTTCCCTGAGGTTCTGACACCCAACAAACCAGTCACCCAAAGAGAGTTTGAAGAAAGCTTTGTGGGAACCCTCAATTCAGGGCAAGGGGTGGTGCGAGGAGAGGTGGTGTGGGTGGCTGGAGCTTCGACCTTCCAGTCTAAAGGAGCTGGGTCCTAAAAATAATAGATGGGAGGAGTCTAAAAATAGACTGTAGACAAAATCATGGAACCCTCTGTGAGTGTGTATGCACACGCACGTGCACATACCCTTCTAGGAACCCTGGAGGCCCTGAAGCAAAGATCAGTGAGCAAGACCACAGAGACACACAAGCGTGCTCGGCTCACAAACAAACACAACCTTCCAGGAGAGCTCTGGGTCCAGTACACTCACCCCGTGCTTGCACAGATCCATTTCAGTGTCCTCACCCACATTACATACACACGCAGGTGCATATGCACACACAGCTGAGAGCAGTCAGCAGCAAATCTAGAGGCTGAGCAGGAGGGCGGTGGACAGGAATAGAGGGTGGTGGACGCAGCAAGTCCCACCTGTCCCGCATCCCACTCCCCAAGTCCTGCCAGCTGAGCCCCTGTTCTGACGTGGGGAGTCCCTGAGCCACCCTTGTGTCAAGTGAGAACCTGGGGAGGTGGCTCAGTGAATAGGGTACAAGGAGCCAGAGTTTGGGGATTTGAATCCCATGGCCCTGACACTTGTGCACTCTGCGGCTTGGAGAAATGACCTAACCTACCTGAGTCCTGGTTTCCTTACCTGTGAGGCAGGGCAGTGAGATGGTTCACAAGGGTTTGCTGTGCCCCGTATATGCAAGTCCAAGACTTATGCTCTGAGAAGGCAGCTGGCAGTGAGCGGCCGTGCAAACTCACCAGAATCGATACCTCAGTTTAGGCCCTTCCTAGCAGGTCATCCGCCCTGAGCTTCAGTCTCCCCATCTGTAAAATGGAGCTAGTAAAGAATGCCTTCCTGCCCTTGCCACTTGAAAAGACAGTGCTATGAGGGTGCTGTGAGCTATGACTGTGGGGAAGGGGGAGCCTCCAGGGTCAGAGATGGTAAGGGTCAGGCCCCCTCTCCTCCCAGAGAAAGCCCCTCCCCCACTACTGTTCAGGATCAACTCCCCAGAAAGGTATATATCCAGAGCGGGGAGAGGGTCCCACAAAATGTTTGCCCATGCAGACCCCCCTGAGCCCATGGAATAAAGAAGCCAGAGTGAGAGAGGGTAAAACTGGGATTTACAACTTTAAAGGATTTCCACGTCTCATCACACTGGCGTGCCCCAAGGGTCTTTCTCTAAAGACCAAATTGGTGGTTCTGAATGGACTTGCCAGAAGTTTCCCTGCCTCAGACTCCATCAGACTTAGTCATTCAGCTATAGAAACCCGGGAGCAGCGGGGCCGGTGCAGCTGTGCAGAGTCAGACTAACAAGGAGTCAGGCCCTGTGTGTGCTCTCACAGGCTGTATGACCCAAGCAACAACCTAGTGTTCTCGAGTCTTGGTGTTCTTCTCCATCAAATGGATTAACTGACCCCCCGTAATTATTAAATGAGTCGTGTGAATCCTCAGAAACCACAGATGTAAAGTGCTGACATACAGCAGGTGCTCAATAAATGCTCACCATCATGACGAGACATGGCACCGCTGGGATTTGAGCCCTAGCCCTACCACCTCCAGCAGCGTGAGCTTGGGTACGTTTTACAAACATCTCTGTGCCTTGGTTTCCTCATTTGAAAACCAGGAATAACAACGGCGCCCGAGACCATGCGAGTAACACCCTGGAAACGCTTTGGGCACCCCAAGTATTGCTATGACTCTCGGACTATGGTTGGGAGGTGAGACCTGGGTCAGAAAGCGGTGCTGCATGCCTGCTGGGGGCCCGCGGACCTGCACCACAATCCCCTCGGTGCGGGGTGACCAGAGGAGGGGCTACAGGGATCCGGTTCACCCAAGACAGGACCGGCGGACCGAGGTAGGGAGAGGGACAGGGAGCCTGTCTCATGGGAAGACACATTGAGAGAAAGATGCTGACGGCAAGCTCTTCCTCTCCTCACACCACTGCCGACGCCAGGTGGGGGTTCCCCCACACCCACAGCCAATTCTCCAACTCCGGACACCAGCCGTCCTGGAACTTCATTCAGTTCTGAAGCTGACGACGGGGCTCATGTCAGACCCCACAGGTGTCTGGGCTCGGTCCCACAAACACAAGCTCACTTCTGACCTCCCCGATCCCCAGGCTACCTGCATGTCTGTCCAACCTGGCTAAAAATTGGGGGGTTCCCAGAACCCACTGCCTCAGCCTCGATAGTTTGCTGGAACAGCTCTCAGAGTTGAGAAAAGGACTTTACTTATATTTACTGCTTTATTGTAAAGCGTATTATGATGAGCAGCCAGATGAGGAGATACACCAGGTTCAGAAGGGTCCTGGGTGCAGGAGCTTCTGTCCCCGTGGAGTCGGGGGACACCGCCTTCTCAGAACATGGATGCATCATCACCTCAGAAGCTCTCAGCACCCTATAGAGTAGGGGTGCTCATGGAGGCCTCATTGTGAAGGCATGATCGATCATTGGCCCAATCTGCAGCCTCCCTCCCCTCCCCAAAGGATGGGGGGCACTGAAAGCTCCAAGATGCTAACCGTGGTGACCAGTCCCCACACTAAAGCTGTCCGGGAGCCCACCCAGAGTCGCCTCGTTTGAACAGAAGACGCTCCTATAACCCAGGAACCCCCAAGGGACTCAGGAGCCTTGGGGAGTCTGGAACTGGGGGCAGTTACCAAATACATATTTCTTATGATGTGACCAATGGCAAAGGAGTCTGAGGTCTAGAGAGATGAGGCATCAGAAAGAGGAGCGGGGAGACTGAGCAGGAGCCCCAGCATTACAGACAGACGGGGCAGAGACCGAGACGGGGCTAGGCACACTCTCCAGTCACAATGAAATGCTTCTGTGGGCTTGCTCCCCCATCTCGGCTGGCTTTTGCCCTCCCAAACAGCCCCCCAGTATCTTGCCCTGCGGCTCCACAAACCAACCTGCCCTCTCTCAGCCCAGCTCCTCCAGGCAGGTGGGTCAGCCCAGGTGCTTGGGCCACCGAAGTTGCCAGCATGCCCCCTGCCCCCCACAAGCCGGGCTGAGTCAGACATCTGCCCAGGACCAGGCAACCCCAGGCCAAGGGGACCCAAGACCAAAGACAACCCCCACCGAAGGGTACAAGTGCTTGGGCAGCCGATACACCATGGTTAGGCATGCAGGCTTCAATACCACGGGAATTCGTCTCTGAGGCTTGGTTTGTCCACCTGACAGCAATGTGACCTTGGGCAACTCATAACACTGCTCTGACCCTCTGCTTCCCCCCCCCCGTGAAATGGGGATGATCATCATGATACAGTCCTTACTTTACAGGGTTGTGGCTTTAGTGGGAGGATTAAATGTATATAAAGTGCAGACACCTTATAAGCTCTCAACATTAATAGTAAAAATATGAAAGCTTACCTCTGGGGACAAGGTGGTTGAAGGGACCCAGGTCAGGGAGCCTGAGCTTTCCTTAATTAACTGGGACCTGAGGAATGTCACAAAACCTCTCTGATGGTTAATCTCTTCGCCTATGGAATAGGACTAAAACTCCTCACCTACATATCTTGTAGTATTAGGAGGAAGTTTTGGATGAACTCTAATGTTCAGATAGTAATATAATGGGGCCAGGTCAGTGGGCCTGCGATTCCCCCTCCAGAAAAGATGCCCTGGATCCTGCAGGAAAGGATTCCCCAGGGGGTCCTCCCACCAGATGGAGGCCCATCCTTGGCCAGCTGACCATTCCTTCCCTGCCTCATAACCCTCCCGACCCCAGCTGGTGGGATGAGGAGGCCGTGCTGTCTGTCTCCAATATCTAATGGGATTGGTGAGGTGGCATACGAGGGTCAAAAAAGCAGCTGGGTCAGAAAAGCAGAACTGCTCCCCAAAGGGCCTAGGATTCACCTACTGGGTGGGCGGGGTCACAGATGCGGTGAGTGCTTCATGGGCTTAAGGCCACCAATGACCGTGATCATCACTAATGTGTGCTCAGTATCAGGCAGTGTGCTAAGTGCCTAATCATGCATCATCCTCCCATGATCATTTCACCTCCTGACGATCCACACTGTTGTTATAAGGAGTAATAACCACCTGTTTTACTTGAGGAAACAGACTCAGAGAGGCTGGGTAACTGACTCAAGGCCGCACAGCTGGAAAGGGCCAGCACCAGCTTTGCTGCCCCGATCTGGCTGTGTCCTGAGTCCTGCCACCTCCTGTACAACCCAGGCTCATCTCAGAGAAGGTGACGCAGGCAGGCGCTGGGAGCATAGGGCTGTCACGCTGTCCAGGACTCGTCTAACACAGGGACAGGAGGCAGCTGGCACCACAGAAGGCACCAGGAGACCGAGTGCCACTTTGCCCGTTTGGCTGCTCTGTTATCTTCGGCCAGCCCCTTGCCCCCGGGGCCTCAATTAGCTCATCTGTAAAATGAGGTTGCCCCACATACCTGGAGGCCCTTCCTGGCTTCATTTGGCTTCATTCCTGGAGTCATTTGACACCCCCCCCCGCCCCACGTCCACCAAATTAGTAATCTCATTTATGATGTAACTTCCGAGCAGTCTCACTGAGGCTTCTTAACACAGGGTCCCTGGACCCCTCGGAGCTCCAGGAGCTGCCTGGAATTATGAGCAGAACTGCATTTGAGTGTGTGTCGTGTGGGGAGTGCATTTTCCCAGGAGAATCATCTATATCGTTACCAGATTCTAATCCCTGAAGGCTAAGAGCCACTGATTGCTCCAAACTTTTAGAACTGCCCACACCTGGATCTAAATTTTAAGGGGAATAGGTCGAGAAGGCAATCCCTACCATGTAAAATTCTTCCCTTCACTGTGTTTAAAATCCCCTCAGACTTCCTGCAGCTGCACCTGCCACCCGGCTCCAGGCTTCCACCCTCCGGCCACACTGACCCATGGAGACCCCAGCCCCCAGGGCTTCCCATTAGGCTCTGCCTCTACGCCACCCACTGAAGCTCCTATCCGCTGTCCTGTGATTGGGTCCTCACCCCCATGTCCTTCCCCCGGAACCGCAGCGCCAGGACTGGCGGGTGTCTCTTGAGGTAGGTAGGTGCAGTGACCAGGATGGCCGGTAGGCATCACAGGGCGGATGGCCTGCGGAACATCGGAGGAGAGAATCCCAGCTGGCCCCCTTAGCAGCCTGGCGGGGAGGAGAGTGCACCTGCAGTCAGGAGGTCGGTGTTCTGGGTCTGGAGCCTCCCCTCGGTAGGCCTCAGTTTTCCCATCTGTAAAGTGGAGGGAGACGACCTAGAACCCCAGATGGTGGTTAAGCAACCTTCCCCCTGGGACATCCTCTGGACCTTTCTGTTGGATGCTGGAGGGAGGGAGCTGCCTTGCACTCCCTTTGGCAGAAGCACTTGACCCAGAATCCTTAGGGAATGAAATAAAATGACTCAGGGGGCCTTTCGGGACTTGACTGAGCAAACAGAGGCTACTGTCTTCCAGCTCAAGGGGAAGCCTTACCCCCTGGGGAGGAAGGCGGTTCTAAACAGGGCTGCCCCAAGAGCTGCCCGGACTGGTGAGGGAAATGGGGACCACATTGGTGGCCTCCCAGGGTGGGCAGGAGGCCTTGAGATGAGGGCTTTGGGGCCTGGAAGGTGGGTGGCAGCCTCCTTAGGTACAGTGTCTGCCCATCTGGAGAAGGCCAGGCAGGCCCTGCTGGGAAGGGAGAAAGTGTCCTCGTGCCCTCAGCAGCTGCAGGATCTGGGGACAGGGCTGGGGCCTGGACCATCCTCCTCACTCAGCTTCTGGCTCTCCTTCCCCGGTTCTTCTGGACATTCCCTCTCCATCAGCTCCAAATTCTGGGCCCAGAGAGAGCAGGGTGAAGGCCCAGGGATGAGGGAAGGCCATGCAGGGATGCACAAGGACGGAATGCTCACCCATCCGTCCCGTGACCCCCTCCAGGGGGGCCATGAGGACCAAGTCCTGTTAGGTACAGAAAGACCTTCTCCCTCTTCCACCCTCAAGTGATTAAAGGATGAGACGCAGGCGCGACTGTGATACAGAACGTTCTCTACAAAAGTTATAATGAGCCTGTGGGAGGTGTACTTTGTACAGCAGTGGGAATCCCAGAGCCTGCCCCACTCTGGCACTGGGAGAACGGGGAGGAGGCTGAGGCAGGACACAGAGAACAGAAGAGAAAGGGCAGCACCTGGGCTCTGAGAGAGTCGAGTCGGCACTTGGGGGTGGCCCCAGGCCCAGGCCCAGAGAACAGGGAAAAGGACTGGGGTGGGCTCAGGGTGGCAGTGGCAGGCAGCCAAGTCTGCAGTGTGGAAACAGAAACCACCTCCACTGTGGCCCCCGCTCTGGACGCACACACAGACATGCCAGATGGAGGCCTGTGGCATTCTCTGGGGGTTCTCTTGTCTCCTGACCCGGCCAAGGGGGCCCAGGAAAGAGGTGGGGGCTGTGGCAGTGCTCCCAGTGGGAGCTGCTTCCCAAGCTGAGGGTCAGGGATGGAGGCTCATTGCTGACAGAGGAGGAGGGTGCATGCGCCCACACATGTAAGGGGGCCCCTGAGTCTCTCCCCCACATCTGTGACCTCAGTCCAACTGGAAAACTGAGGACACATGTCTGAGGACCACCTGGGGCTGGCCTTTCTCCTGGTCTCACTGGTGTCATCACAGAGCAGGGACACATGCTGAGCTCTCACTGACTGACTATCCACTCAGAACTATGCAGCTGCCCCGCTGCCTCCAGACCTGGAGGCAAATCCATCCAGCAGCCCTCAACACACACAAACTTGCACAGAGCCCCGGGGAGCTTAGATAATCTACATCCTCAGGCTCTTCCACTGTCCATATCACAGGACTGGCCCACAAGAGGCTAGACACCCAGCCATGCCCAGTCTCCGCCTGTCTCTGCGCTGGGAGCCACTGAGGCAGTTGGCAGCTGCCTTTTCTCCACCCCAGAGCACGCCCACCAGGCCAAGGGCCCTAATACTGCAACTCATTGCTCTAGCACCTTACATCTATTGCCCTGACCCTCTGGGGTCCATGGAGGGACCAGGGTGGAGGCAGGGTGGACGAGGGCAGAGTGAGGAGGGCAGAGTCAGGCTGGGCCCTGCCACAAGGTGAACTGGTAAGGGTGCCATTCACCCCCGCCCCCCCACCCCGGCCTGGCACCCCAACTCGCCAGCATGGCCAGTAGGGGAAGGACACTGGGACGGGGGCTGGCTGTGCTTGGGATGGGGGTGGGGACTACCTACAGTCAGAGCATTTGGCTGAAGAGTCTAGCTAGGAACCTCCTCTCTAAGGTGTATGGGGGGAGGGGAGGCAGCCCAAACTCTTCCCTTCACAAAAATGTAGGATATGAGCAAGTCTCCAGCCTGAGCACAACAACAGGATGCTCAGAGGAGAGTGTGGGGAGAGACAATGGCCCTTGGAACAGGCCATGCCCACCCCCCACACTCCCATTCAGCTCTAATGGGCATGTCATCTATTCCCTGGGGCCCCAGGGGTCCCCTGCCCTTCCTCTGGGGCTGGTGTCCCAAGAATCCACATGTCCTTTAGGGGCATTCAGATGGGTGTGGCTCAAGGGCTCCAGGACCCCTTGCTGGTACCTCCAGGCTACACCTGCATGTGGAGTGTGGACAGGCTTTCAAAGGAGATGATCCACATGGTCTTTGCTCCTGGGGAGGGGCCGGGGGGCTTCAGGGCTGGCAACTGTGAGGACCTCATGGTCCCACGGTGGGTTGTGGCAACATGCAATTCATTTTGGTTTGGAGAGAGGAGCCCCCTGTTATCTGTAGAGAAAGACACAGAAACAGACTTCAGGTAAGGGCCTTCAAGACATAATTTTAAGACAAGATGAACCATTTGGACAACTAACCCTCTCCTGACAGGCTAATGGTCAGGGATGGGGACACTGGCCATCCCCATCCAGTGAACTCTAAACCAGACTGCTTCCCCACACCCACTCCTGCCCAGCCATGCAGGGTAAAAGCCACTGACACCAAAAGGAGGCAACGTCATGTGCTGGGCTTGTGGGATGCCATGAGAAAGGGGTCCGCCCAGGGCCAGGCCACCAGTGTTAGCAGACTTGAGCTCCCCTGACAGCTTTTGAACCTGACAACTCTCCTCCCATGGGAGTCACCAGGCTCTAGAGCCACACAGACCGGGGATCAAGCCCAAGCTCTGCACGAAGCAGCAGCAGGACCTTAGGATGAGCTACTGCAAACTTCTGAGGCTCCAATTGCTCTCCTGGAAAATGGGGATGATACAGTCCCTGCACATGGGAGCTGGGAGAGACTCAGTAAAAGGACATGTGCAGGGGCATCTCTGGCACCCAGTAGGTAGGAGGGCCCAAAACGTCCTGGCTGTGATTACTCTGACTACTGTATCGCATTCACACTCATTTGGGGGCATTTTGAGATCTAAACGAAGGTGTATTTTACATTAGCTGTGATAAGAAGGCCTCCTGTCCTCCTTAAATTGGCAGCCTCTTTTTCAGAGTTGGGGATGAACAAATTAAGTGAGGCCTCTTGTAATTGGTGGGGACTAAGTTTTACTAAATACGGTATTACCCCCACACACACACACACTCCTGAAAAGGCAGATCCTCCCCTGCGGTCCCCTAAGGCCCTAAGGCCCCCATCTTCCCATCCCCCCAAGGCTCGGGGCACTCACAACTCCGTGTCCTCCAGGGCTGGCGGGCGCTCCAGCGCCTGCCTCCTCCTCCTCACGGCCCCCAGAATCTTCTTGCGGGGCCCCAGGGGGACGCTGATGCTGCGGAGGTCAAGGTCGGAGCACAGCATCAGGGCCTCCAGGTCGATCTTCTCCTGCCGCAGGAGGGAGGTGAAGTCCTCCATGTGCAGGGAGGCCAGGAAGGTCTCCAGGGGGCTGGTCTCGGGCTCCAGGTCCTCATCCAGGCCCAAGTCCAGCTCGTCCCAGGGCAGCTCCTCCCCGCAGCTGCGGTCCTGCAGGCTGTTGGCACTGCCCAGGCTGTCGTCGTCCAGGCTGGGGGAGCTCTGCAGCCGGCCTCGCGGGGCGCCCTCGGCGTCCTCGCGGCCCAGCCCGTGCAGCCCGCCGCTCAGGTAGTTCCTGCGGAACACCATGGTGCCCAGGCCGGGGCGGGTAAACAGGGAGTCGTGGCCTGAGTCGGTGCTGACCTCCGAGTGGGCAGGCTCGGCCGCCAGCGTGGCACGGGAGACGCTGTCCTCATCCGAGAGGAACATGTCCCGGAGCGGGGAGCGGCCCCACTCCTTGGGGTTGGCGTAGGTGCCCTGGCGCACGAACATCACGTCGCTGCCCAGCTGCAGGCCCGAGAGCGAGCGCACGCTCTTGCGACCGTCCTCGGAGATCTTGAAGGTGCCCTCGCCGCCCTGCTTGCGCCGCTCCAGCTTCCGCTGGATCTTGCCCTTGCCCCTGGCCGTGCCGTGCAGCGTGGCCTGCGAGTAGGGCAGCTGGCTGCCCAGCGCCAGGTGCTGCAGCCGGCGGCTCAGGGTGCTGGACGTGAGGCTGGAGAAGCTGAGCGCGTCGGAGCGCTCGGCCCGCTCGCGGCGGGTAGCGCCGCTCCATGCGCTCGTGGTGCTTGCGCTGCATCTTGGCGCACTCGCGGATGCGCCGCTCGGCCTCGCGGAAGGCCTTGTCCTTCAGCTTGCCCACCAGCTTGGGGTTGAGGCTGCTCTGCTTGGCGGCGATGGAGTCCAGGTAGCGCACGCACTCCATGTGGCCCTTCATCGCGGCCATGTCCAGCGGCGTGTGGTAGTCGTTGTCCAGGCACCAGATGTTGGCCCCGAAGGACACCAGGAAGGACAGGCAGTGCAGGTGGCCGTTGGAAGCTGCCAGGTGCAGGGGCGTGTTGCCCCAGATGTCACACTTGTCTGGGTCACCCCTGCAGGGAGGACACGCAAGGAGGGGTGATGAACCCACGGCTGGCCGGCGGCCTTGGCTGCAGATGCGGGGAGCTCCCGGCCGGTTGGGCGACCCCCGGGGGCGCACCGGCAGGACCCCAAGGCCCCGAGATGTCTCCTCTGACTCCTGGAGATGCCAGACCTACCTAGGGAGAGCCGGGGGAGAAGGGGTGGAGGTGGAGGTGGGGGTGGAGGTGGAGGTGGAAGTGGAGATGGAGGTGGGGGTGGAGGTGGGGGTGGGGGTGGAGGTGGGGGTGGGGATGGAGGTGGAGGTGGGGGTGGAGATGGGGGTGGAGATGGGGGTAGGGTGGGGTGGAGATGGGGGTGGAGGTGGGGGTGGAGATGGGGGTAAAGGTGGGGGTGGGGGTGGAGCAGAAATAGCCCCAGGCCCGCAGGGGGTGGGGCGACAGGAAAGGCGGGGCCGAGGCGGGGCCTTCCCCAAGAGAACTGATGGCTGGGAATCTCAGGGGATAAATATTTGATGCCCAGAGAGAAAGGAGTGAATTATTCATGGAGCCCAGCGGGGAGCTGGCCCAGAGAGGTGGTGGGCCAGGGCCGTGTCTGGGTCTCTAGGCAGGCGCGGTGGTGAGTGTGGCTGAAGGTGCAGGGGTGACCTTAAAAAAGGACACAGGAGACTGGTGGGTGCTGAGCCTGAGCCCCGGGGGGAAGGTGTGTGAGGGTGCGTGCCAGTGTGTCAGCGGGCACGGCCTTGTCTGCAGGGAGCGGGGCCAGGCCTGGCAAGGCTGCGTGTGAGAGCAGGTGTCGGGTCTTGGCCTGGGCTGGGAGGGGAGTGTGGGGGCAGCCAGCACCAAAGAGGAGGAGGAGGCAATTGTGCAACCTGGGCCCAAGAGCCCTCCCTTCCTGGGGCTGCCCTGTCATTGGGAGCCTTACAGGCAGGCTGGCTTGTGCCTGCCGGGGACCCCCAGCATCTTCCCACACCCTCCACACCAGATTGCGCCCCTTGGGAGCCCAGCCGGCTCCTCCAAGCTCTCCCCTCCCACAGGGGCCTGGCTCAGCACCTCTGCCTCACACTAATGAGGCCCTGAGGCCACCCCACAGGGCTGGAGGAAGAATCATTCCCTTGTCTCAACAGCTTTCCCCCCAACCCCCTCCTCATTTCCCCTACTGGTCGCCAAGTCCTGCAGGACAATGTGACGAGGAGCTGCTTGGCATCTGGCCCACACCCCTTTCAACACCAAGCCTTGCTCTCTGTAGGAGTTGGGGGGTTTGGTGCACTGGGAAACCACCCTTTTCCGTGGACCTCTCTGATGGGAGGCAGGATGGCAGGACCGCTGTGTGCTCTCTTGGTGCAGGAAGGGCCAGTCTTGGCTTCTTGGAACATGGCTCAGCAGCCTGGTCTTAGGGCCTGCTCCCACCTGCCGCAGGCCTGAGGAGAGCCTCAGAGGGAGGACAAGGGGGTTCCCACACACACACATGTTCAGGGCTCAAGCCAGCATTTGGCACCAGGGCCAGCTGGGCCCCTTGCCGTCCACTGTGATTTCCCAGGGCCTAAGATGTTCATATGAACCCTCCTGGGTCATGTCCTCCTGGGGGCATGCTTTCCACTCCTTTTCCCTGTCCAGGCTGCCCAGGTGTCCAGTTCAACCAGCTGACCTCTCTGTAGGAAACTGTGGAGGCTGGGGAAGCTGTCCACAGTGTCATTCAGCCCCAAGAACCTACATCAGTGGCCCTGGATCCTGAATTCCTCCATTGCTACCTTCACATCCCTTCCCTGGCCCTGACACGTGGACTCTATGCCCACTCTTCCTCCCAGACAACTCCTAAGGGCAGGAGAGGGAGCCCATTATGGAGGAGGGGCAGAGAGGGAGTTAATGAGGTGGCTGCACCCACTGACATTTGGTGCTGGAGACAGTGCCCATAAATCCCAAAAATGAGCCGGGAGAGAGCTGAACAGGGAGGTGCAGCACTGGCTGGGAGAGCCCTCTGGCCCTGGGCTGGGAGAGGGCCCTGAGGAGCCTCGCTTTGCACCACTTCTCCCCCTTCTCTTCCATCCCCACTCTTGCTTCCTGGTGACACCCACCCAGGAGACCGATCCCACCTCCCCCTCACTCTGCAGCCCCTCCCACAATCATGGACCCCAAATCCCAGTCACTCCTCTCCTAGCCCCTCATCCAGGTCACAAGTGTCACATGCCTCGGGTTGTGCCGCCCTCCCACAGCTGCCAGGCTCCGGGGTCCCACCTTAGTTGGGGTAGAGAAGACAGCCGCTCAGAGGAGGAAGGCGGAAGATAACTTGGAGTCTTGGGGAGTGTGTCTCAGGGGACTGGAGGGGCCTGAAGACTCTCTTCCCCTTCGACTGGGGGGCTCGGGCAGGGACAGGGTGGGTACTCACCCCCGGCTCACGATGAGCCTCAGCGACTCCAGGTTGCCGTGGTAGGCAGCCCAGAGGGTGGGAGTCATGCCGTCCTCGTCGGGGGCGTTCAGCTCCTTCCTGGTGGCCTCTTTGAGGAGCTCCAGGTAGCCGTCCCGGGCCGCCCGGTGGTACTGGTCGTTCATGGCGCCTGACTCGGACGGGGTGGGCAGGGGGCACGGGGAAAGGCCCCCCGCGGGGGAGGGCGGCGGGGTTAGGGCTGAGGCATGGGGCTGGAGGAGGGGGCCGAGCAGGGCCCGGGGCCGCCAGCCCCCGCTGCCGCACACGGAGGTTGCGGAGCGCCAGAGCCGCCGCGGACATCTGAGCCGCGCACCCCGGGAGGGAGGGGGGGAAGGATCTCCCGCCGCCAAGGGAGCCGCCCCCGGGCTGCCCCTGGGTCCTAAACACCCTGCTCCCGAGCGCACCGGGGACGACCCACGCGACACCCTGCCCTCGCCCCAAAAGCGGTCACCCCAGCGCCCCGTCCCATGAGGCCCAGCCTGGGGACGGGCCGAGGTCTGTCCTCACTGGAGCCCCGGCTCTCCGGCTCCCGATGTCTCCACCCGTCGAAGGAAGGGGCCAAGGACTGGGCAGCGGTGTCTGCGGGCATTCTGGATCCCTAGGACAGCGGGCCAGGGACGGGGAGGAGGACTGCGCCCCGACAGCCAGGAGCACCCGAAGGCCTGGCTCCAGGCGCCTCGGCCGCGCGGGGTCGGGGGGGGGGGGGGGCGCGCTCCAGCAGGGGGCGCTGGAGGACTGAGCTTGCTCCCGGAGCCCGACTTCGCCGCGGAGCCCCCTGCGGGGAGCGATAGGGGAACCAGGAACGTCGACCCCTGGGAGGGTGTCGGGGAAAGGGGCACTGGGGCCCCAGAGGAGCACAAAGGTGGAGGGTGCGCTGGGCCTGGGAGGGCGTCGGAGTCCCTGCGGGCCCTTGGGGGTCTGCTGAGCATCAGCGCTCGAGGCTCAGGACGGCGGGGACCGCGGGCACCGCGGGGCGCGAGGGCGCGGTGGGCGCCAGGGGCGGGGTGCCCTCTGGGTGCCGCAGTGCGGGGCCGCGCCCGAGGTGACGGGACGGCGGGGGAGGGGGCGCCTCTTCACGGGTAAATATAAATCTTACCTTATCTGGCTCCCGCGCTCTCTTCCCTAAATTCAGCTCGGAGAAAAGATGGATCATGTGAGTGGGACTGAGAGATTTATGGAGCTGAGCTCCCGCGGCTGTAAATCACCCTGCCCTCCCCAGTATAAAGCGCCCGTACAGCCCGGTGTGGGGCAGAGGAGACGCTCGCCGCCCCCTGACCCCCGGCTCAGCGCGGGCTCCCGGACCAGCCAGGTGGGTGCCCGGACCACACGGCCGACGGCCTGGGGAGCGGGGACGTGGGACGGGGCCCGACGGGGCTGCCGCCGCCTCTCCTGCGCTCCGTCGTCGAGGGAGAGACCCCAAGGGTCCGCTTCTCCCTTGCGTCTCCCCAGCGCATCCTCCACCACCGCAGCCCCCACCCTCGGGGGGGATAAGACGGGCGAAGGAGAGCGCTCGGGTTGACCTGGTCCTGTCCGCTCCTCCCCCGCAGTGA
Source organism: Nyctereutes procyonoides (assembly GCF_905146905.1). Classification (NCBI taxonomy): domain Eukaryota; kingdom Metazoa; phylum Chordata; class Mammalia; order Carnivora; family Canidae; genus Nyctereutes; species Nyctereutes procyonoides. The sequence continues at coordinate 54,856,566 of NW_026575020.1, forward strand.
CCCCTCCCACCTCCCCCAGTCGCCGCTGCCATGTCGGAGGACTCGGCCCCGGGCCCGGAGGAGAGCCCGCCAGCGCCCCGGGCAGGCTCCCGCGAGGTGTGGAAGAAGGGCGGCCGCCTGCTGTCCGTGCTGCTGGCCGTGAACGTGCTGCTGCTCGCCTGCACGCTCATCAGTGGCGGCGCCTTCAACAAGGTAGCGGTGTATGACACCGACGTGTTCGCGCTGCTCACCACCATGATGCTGCTCGCCTCCCTCTGGATCCTCTTCTACCTCTTCCGGACCGTGCGCTGCCCCGACGCCGTCCCCTACCGGGACGCGCACGCCGGCCCCATCTGGCTCCGAGGTGCCCGGGGAGGTGGTGGGGGGGAGTGGGGGGCAGGCGAGGAGCCAGAGGCTGCGACCCTCAGAGGAATTGTGGAGTGCGCCTCACGGTAGGGAGCTGAGAAATTGGGGGTGGGGGTGGGAGGGAGGCAGATGTGGCTGAAGATGAGATGAGCTGCAGTTGAAAGAGAAGAGGAAGAGAAACAGTCTTGGGAGAAGAATGAAGTGAGGGATGGAGAACTTCTTTGCCCTTCCTAAAGACTGAAAAGGGATGGTCACAGGAGAGCCTTTGATGGAGAGCAGAACAGATGACCGCTGCAGCTGAAAGAACCCACCTAGGGCCCTTCTCCTGCCAATCTATGCAGCCCCAAAGACATAGGGGCTCAATAGGATGTCTGTCCATCCATCCACCCTCTCAGTCCTATACTCATTCTCCACCCACCCATTCATCTTTCAATCCATCCATTCACCCATCCACTATCCATCCATCCATCATCCAACTATACACCCATCTGTCCATCCATCCATCCATCCATCCATCCATCCATTCATATAGCCAGCCAGCCAGCCATTTATCCATCCTCTCAACCACCCCATTCGTCTATCCATTGATCCTCCCATCAATCTTATTCATCTCTCCATCCAACCAACCATCCAACCAACCACCCATCTAGCCATCCATTCTCAGATCTGTAAACCATTCTCAGATCTATAAACCATCCTCTCTGACCCATCCTCCACCCCTTGTTCCCAGGTGGGCTGGTGCTGTTTGGGATCTGCACTCTTGTCATGGATGTCTTCAAGACTGGCTACTACTCCAGTTTCTTTGAGTGCCAGTCGGCCATCAAGATTCTGCATCCTCTTACCCAGGCTGTGTTTGTCATCGTCCAGGTGGGTGGAAGGAGTGTTCTTGAGTGTGGTGGAAAGGAGCCAACACCTGACATGAGGTCAGGAGATCTCCACTCTCCTACCCTGAGCAATCAAGTAACATGGGGATAAGACTGTAGCATGGATCACCTGAATCCATAAATCTGAAAGCACTTGGTAATGAATTAATATCCAAATGTGAGCTCCTACTTAGGGGTCCCGTGATTTCATTTTGACCAAAGCAGTGCCAGTATCAACATCTAGGATGTCTGAGTTGTGGCAGCTGCCATGCCTCCTAGAACCTGGCTTGCCCTCCCTGAGTGCCTGTAGAAGGCATCACTTTCAGTCCAGGGTCCTGCTGTGAGCCTGGCTGGTTTGACTTCAGCTATTATCCATATGTTCTATATTTGTTCAGGAAATAGGGTGTCCTGTACCTGGGATTTTTTTCAAACAAGTTCAAGTATATATATTTTTATTTGTTCCAAACTCTGAAAGATCTTCTGATTGAGCTGAGGCAGGACTGGTCTTACATGGAACCAGAACAGATCTCAGCCCTCCACCATGACCAGAATGACCACACATAGGGTTCCCTCTCCTGAAACATCACCCCCGATGTGTGGATTTCCATAATTCAACACATTCGTGACTTTGGTATTTATGAGAGCTTTACTTTTTTTACATTTTACGGGTTTGAAGAATACTCAGGTGAAATGAAAATACAGACCCCCTTACATCACCAAATACCATGACAAGGATTTGTTGGCAACCGGGCGAGGGTTGCAAGGCAACAAAGGATGGGGATGGGGCAGGGGATATTGCCAAAGGGAGGTGAGAAGCCACCAGAGATTCTCTCTTCCTTGGACAAGACTCAGGCTGGCCTCATAAGTAACTAGACAGTCAAATTTCTACCTGGGGAGGGGGGCGGGGAAGAACAGCAACCACAACAAAAAAGCATCAAGAGTTTACACATAACATTTTCAAACTCTGAAAGAAGAGAACTATTTTATACACATTTTTTCATGGAGAGAGAGAAAGCTCCTGACTCATTTTGTAAAGCTAAGAGAAATGTGGTAGGTTGGTGAGGCTCTTGAGGTAGAAGAAATGTACTGTGGGGTTTGGACATGGGCACTCCAGAGTCTGGCCCATCTGCAGAGCGAATGACCTCCCCCACTCTCTCTCAACACAGACTTACTTTCTCTGGGTCTCCGCTAAAGACTGTATTCACGTCCATCTGGATCTGACCCGGTGAGTGCTCAACATCCATGCCCACGGAGCATGAGCAATGAGGGCTTTCCAACCTGGCCTGGGGCTTCTTTCTGTACCCTGGGTGGGGTTTCAGCCAAGGCTCCTTGGCTCTGTCAGCCTGATTCCACCACTCTGTGCTGTGTTGTGTGTGTGTGTGTGTGCCGACACACTCATACCTATGTGTTTTGGTGGGATGGGTTATATAGTGCACTATACGTGCTTTCTTTCTTTTTTTTAAGATTTATTTATTTATTTATTCATGAGAGACACAGAGAGAGAGAGAGGCAGAGACACAGAGAGAGAAGCAGGCTCCATGCAGGGAGCCCAACGTGGGACTCAATCCCGGGTCTCCAGGATCACACCCTGGGCTGAAGGCAGGCACTAAACCACTGAGCCACCCAGGCTGCCCTATATGTGCTTTCCTGTAGGAGAGGGAGCAGTAGTGGCCTGAGCCCCTGGACACCCCCTTGGCCCTCTCTTGGGTGGCATTCTGGCCAGATTAAGTGTTCCTTCCAAACTCAGCCTCTTTGCTTACACAGGGGGTCTGACTGCTTTCTTGCCTCCCCACATCATCTCCCAGTATAGCTCCCCAGCTATCTAATCTCCCCAGGGACCCACAATAGGCCAGAGACTCACTGGCCTCTTTGCTTCCTCTCCCCAAACAGGTGTGGTCTCATGTTCACCCTCACCACCAACCTGGCCATCTGGATGGCAGCCGTGGTGGACGAGTCCGTGCACCAGACCCACTCCTATGATAGTTCCCACAGCAACACCAGCCACCTTCGCCTCGCTCCTGACCGTGAGTGTCCAGTTCAGATTAAACCTGGTCCCAGGATTTCCAGGCCTTAGGGCTTGGGCCTTAGGGCTTCCAGGCTTGTCTCTCTTGCCCTCACAAGAGAGGAGAGCCTCCTGCTCCAGACTCTGTCTCTGAAGACAGAGTAGGCCACACCAGAAGGAGGGTGCCAGGGGGCATATTCTCTCTCTAGAGGATGTAGCCTTGGCCCCACTGTTCAGGACTCCATCCCACCAAAGAAGGGATTTGGGCTCCAGGATGAAAGGGCGAGGGTGATCAAAGTGGAGGGAAGGAAAGGGAAGCAGGTAGAGTGGCTCAATGGTGGAAGCATGGGACAGAGTCTGGCAAGGAGAAGGTAGAAATAATAATCACAATGATAATAGTGACACTTTTCTGAGCTCTGTATGTCAGGTGCTATGCTGAGTGTCCTAAACACTCTACTTACTTAACCCTCACAACTTCCCAATGAGATGGATACTTTTTTTCTTTTTCAGTGAGAGAGAGAGAGAGAAAATGTGTGTGTAAGAGTGGGGACAGGGGAGGGGCAGAGGAAGAGGGAGAGAGAGAATCTTAAGCAGACTCGGCACTGAGCATAGAGCCTGGCACAGGACTCGATCTCATGACCCTGAGATCATGACCTGAGCCGAAATCAAGAGTCTGAGGCTTAACCAACTGAGTCCCAAAATGAGTACTATTAATATCTCCATTTTACAGATACAGAAACTGAGGCCTAAAAGGTGAAATAATTTGCAATATTCACAGAACTACACTGAAGAATAGAGTCCACAGGCTCCCTGGGCCAGTTCTCTGGACTTCGGTAGCTCCCCCGCCCCACCCCACTAACCAGGACCAGACTAGATGATTGATGGTTAAAAACCAACCTGGAGGGGGCACCTGGGTGGCTCAGTCGGTTAAACATCCAACTCTTAATTTTGTTTTTGTTTTTTTAAGATTTTATTTATTTATTCATGAGAGACAGAGAGAGAGAGAGGAACAGACACAGGCAGAGGGAGAAGCAGGCTCCATGCAGGGAGCCCGACGTGGGACTCGATCCTGGGTCTCCAGGATCACACCCTGGGCTGAAGGTGGTGCTAAAGTGCTGCGCCACCCAGGCTGCCCCCAACTCTTAATTTTGGCTCAGGTCATGATTTCAGGGTCATGAGATCAAGCCCCAAGTTGGGCTCTGTGCTGGCTGGGCATGGAGCCTGCTTGAGATTCTCTCTATCTCCCTCTGCTGCTCCCTCTGCACATACATATGCTGTCTCTGCTCTCACTCTCTCTCTCTCAAACAAAACAAAACCAAAAAAACAACCCAGAGAGGTGGCCAATTTAATATGCTGGAGTCCCAGGGCGTAGAGAGGGATACTGGGAAGGTACTTGCCCTGGGGTTGGGAGCCAGGTCAAAAGCTCTGCCATTACAAGCCACTTTACGTCAGTGAGCCTCAGTTTCCACATCTACAAAACCAGTGGGAATAGTTCTGGGGATGAAAAGAGATGTTTGCCAAGATCCAAGACATTCTATAAAGTGCACTCGGGACACAGGACAAGATTGCTACAGGTGTGCCACAAACCAAAATGACGGGAGGTCACACGTGGGCCAAGCAGCTCACCTTCTGGGCTGAGTCAGATGCTGGGGAGAGCTGCGAGGAAGCTGGAATTTCCGGGGTTCCCAGGAGGGCCACCATCTATCGGGACCAGAACCTCACCTATTTTGGGGATCCAGGGATGGTTACTGGTTGGGAAGGATTGGAAATGTCTGCCTGAAGGAATGGAATGGGATGAAGCGGCCAGAATCTGCGGTTCAGGTTTTTGTTTATTGAGCACTGGCTACTGTTTACTGATGTGCCCTGGTCTCTGGCGCACAGTGGTGCTCAGTAAATCCCTGGGGATTGAGTGAGCCAGCCGGGCCCTGTGCGAGCACTTTGGGATACGGTGGTGAGCATAGCAGACAGTGATTCCACCCTAACAAAAGTCACAGTTGAGAGGTGAGGTCCTTCAGATGGGGCGCCTCCAGGAAGTGGGAGGGCAGTCCCACTCTGTGCCCCTCTCTCCACAGCGGAGCGAGCGGGCAGCTCGGTTGGAGGAGACTGTTCCTGCAACACAGCCATCTGCCAGATTTTCCAGCAGGGCTACTTCTACCTGTATCCCTTCAACATCGAGTACAGCCTTTTTGCCTCCACCATGCTCTATGTCATGTGGAAGAATGTGGGCAGACTGCTGGCCTCCTCCACCCACGGCCACGGCCACAGCCACGGCCACACCCCATCCCAGATCAGCCTCTTCCGGGAGACCTTTTTTGCTGGCCCGATCCTGGGCCTGATGCTCTTCGTGGTGGGGCTGGCTGTCTTCATCATCTACGAGGTCCAAGTGAGTGGGGAAGGGGGCCGCCCCGAGCAGGCCCTGGTCCTCTACTACAGCTTCAACATCATCTGTCTGGGGCTCATGACCTTGGTCAGCCTGAGCGGCTCAGTCATCTACCGTTTTGATCGCCGGGCCATGGATCACCATAAGAACCCCACTCGAACCCTGGATGTGGCGCTGCTGATGGGTGCCGCCCTGGGCCAGTACGCTATCTCCTACTACTCTATTGTAGCTGTGGTGGTGGGCACACCCAGGGACCTACTGGGGGGGCTCAACCTAGCCCATGCTCTGCTCATGATTGCCCAGCACACCTTCCAGAATGTGTTCATCATCGAGAGCCTCCATCGGGGACCACCCGGGGCTGAATCTCATGATACCACCCCCAAGGAGTCCTGCCATGGCCTTACCTTTGCCAATGCAGATGCCCTTCACACCTTGCCTGCCTGCCCACCCACTCCCAGGCTGGTTGGCACCAGCCATGGCCTTACCTTTGCCAACACTGATGCCCTCCACACCTTGCCTGCCTGCCCACCCACTCCCAGACTGGTTGGCACCAACCCAGGGGGACCTCAGGAAGCAGTGGCCATCATCTTGGCCCCCAGGAGCCACTGGAGACGCCGGTGCCTGAAGGACATGTCTCTGTTTCTTCTGCTCTGCAATGTCATCGTGAGTAACTGGGGGGTGGGAGAGGGGAGATGGGGATAGGCTGAGGGGAAGAGAAGGTCAAAGAAGGATGCTCTTGGCCTTCTCTGTCTTGTCCCCAGCCCACTTGAGAATCCTACAGCTCTCTAGGAGAGAAGCAGGTTCAGAAAGAGTCAGATGTAGCCCCTGGGCAAACAGCATCTCAGGGCACAGAGAGAGAATGAACTCCCAGCCTTCTGGCATCTAAGCTGTAGATGGAACTGGAGGGCTCCTGGGGAATGCTGACCTGGGGGCTGGGCGGAGGTGGCAGGGAGCTGTGAAGTGATGTGGAGGGTGGGTGCCCTCACCCCTCCATGAAAGGTGTGACTGCTCCTGGGAACTTGTGACCCGCTTGCTTCTCAGAATAATTGGAGCAGCATCAGGAAGTAGCAGAGACCAGCATAAGTGTGAGCACTCTCTTAGCAGAGTGCGGTGGAGGGCTGGCCTGGAAGGGGGGCATTCACAACAGCGCCCCCTCCCTGCTAATCCGGCAGAACCGTTTACTAAGAGAAACCCCTGTGCTAACAAGCCTTCACCCCAGGGCAGAAACACTCCATGAAGACACACACCCCAGTAAAAGAATACCCCTCATGTGGCTACATCCCAATAGAGAAATGCTCCGGTGTAGATAAAATCCCCAGGGGAGAAATTTCTAATATGCAAACATTGTGCCCATGTGAGTGCATCCCAAATAAAGAACACAGCTCTACTGAAGTTTAACTCAAGATAAAAATATAAAAATAGCCCTTTTAGCTATAGTCTCCAACAGGAAAATATCCCTAATATACGAACAAACACGCTTAATGCGGGTCTATCCCGATGGAGAGCACATCTCCAGAGTGATTCCACCCCAGTGCACACAACATAAAATATACCAACAACCCTGACTTGAGTGCACTTGTAGTGTGTCCCCACTGTAAATACTGCCCAACCGACCGGTAATCTGTTAATAAAACAAGGGGGGGGGCAGGGACGATCACCAATTTCTGACCCCCCAGCAGAAGCAATAAGGCTCAAAACCTCTTTATATCTTGGGCTAGCCTGGAAGCCCACCTCAGCCTGGCCCTGCCCTCACCTTCCCCTGGGGGTGGAGGGGGGCACGCCTGCAGGCTGGGAGCTACCTTCTGGGAGGCTGGTTTCGCTCCAGGTACCTGTTCCTGGGTCAACTCTAGGATCATCCTCTCCAATTCTATTTTATAGGACAGAAACAGGCTCAAAAAGGAGCTGTGTGTGCCCAAGGACACATAGTTCACTGGGGTTGGGGAAGTGGGGCTGGCCCAGAAGCCATTGTTCTTTGCCTTATACCCTATGCCTGAACTGTCTGAGCTCCAGCCAGAGATGAAGCAGGATTCCAGCATTAACATCCTCCCAGATCTCGGAAAGGAACAGACCTGGCAAACAGAGCTTTTGAGGGTGGTAGTGGGGTACACTTCTGGCTGGATCCTGACGCCGCTGGTTTAGCCATTTGTACCCAATTCTCTCATCATCTTTCCCTTCCTCCCTATCTGACAAATGAGCCATAATGACAGGGTAGGAGATGGGATCACAGGGGGAGCCCCAGCCTGGGGGTGGGCAAGTTCAGTTGGGCACCTATTCTGAACTCCTTAGTGAGTGCCAGGCCCTGCCCAAGATGCTGAGGTTCCCCACTCACTACCCCTCAGCCCTTGCTGTCCATCAAACTGGAGGGCTGGGACCCCCTTCCTATCACCTCCCAGCAAAGTCCACAGAAATAACCTACAAGTGGCCAGCAGGGGCCAGGTCCTGATGCTCCCCTCTCTCCCCACAGCTGTGGATCATGCCTGCCTTCGGAGCCCGCCCTCACTTCAGCAACACTGTGGAGGTGGACTTCTATGGCTACTCACTCTGGGCAGCCATCGTCAACATCTGCCTGCCCTTCGGCATCTTCTACCGTATGCACGCTGTCTCCAGCCTGCTGGAGGTCTATGTCTTGTCCTGAAGGCCCTCACAGAGACATGTAGGGGTGGGGCTCTGCTCATGTGCCCACTCAGAGACCCCCCCAGGAAAGAACCCCAGGCTGGCAGTCACTGTGCCACATTAGCACCCATTCCCCAGGGTAGAATTTTCACAAAAGTTATTTTTCCAGGATGAGTTTTTAAATCACAATCAGGACATACCCACCCACCCCAGTATAATCCTGGAACTTGGAGTGACCAGGGAGGGGAGACCTCTCCCTATAATATCCAGGACCAGGCAAGATCCGGAAGTGTCTGCAGCTCTGGCGCCACCCCTGACCCCAGCCCTGTGGCCTGGAGCTGGAACTGCCTGAAGTTTGCCCCCCCCATCCCCCACTTCTTGTCTCAGCCACCCCATCTGAGATGATCTAGGAGAAAATCTTGGAAGTCAGAGCTGGAAGGAACCCTGGAGATTTTCAGGTCTCCAGCTTTTCAGTGAGTGAGCCAAATCCGAGTTACAGACTGGTTACAGACCTGTCAGCACCTGGGTGGCTGGGAGGGGCTGGACAGAGTACACGGGCTGCCATCTTCCTCTTCCCCTTATCCTCAAATGACAAATACGTTTGTTTATGTGTTCCACGAAGCGTGAAAGGTTAAGAAAGACGGACCTAGTCCAGCTACCATTTTACAAAGGAAACTGAGGCCCAGAGAGGTAAAGTGACTTGCCCGAGGTCACAGAGCTAAAGAGAGCCAGAGCCTTTCTACTAAGGATCATAATTTTCCAACAGCAGAACTTCTTCTTCCTTAAATAAAATATTTCAAGAACCCAAGTTTATAACATAAACAGGGCTGTTCTAGTGTAAGAGGTGTTGGGGGACACAGAACCTTACTGCGTGGGTCCTTCCCTTACCCACCACCCCCACTCCCTGGGGGTGGCTGAGGCGAAGCTCTAGGGCTTCTAATCCCCGAAAGGCATGAATGAGATGAACTTAGCAGACACAGAACCTGAGAAAGCCAGGCAGAGACTGAAGAGGAGGCCCTGCCAGCTAGAAGCGGAGGAAGAATCAGTGGCCAGCCACAGTCAGGTGAAGGGGGGGGACCGGCTAGAGTGGGGACTGCGGTGCGGGCTAGGGTGGGAGAGGTGGAATGAGGTGGGCAGGTCTCAGAGGCTGCTGCGGGATGTCAGGAGGGCCAGGGGGGGCGACTTCCCTCCTCCTCCGCCCCCTGTCCGGTCAGAATGAGGTCTCCTCCGCACCAAGGTCACGTTGGATTTAGGGAGAGACAGTGCAGTGGCGAGGTTGCTGCGTGACCGCACCCCTCCCGGGTGCTGGGTGGGGTACAGGAAAAGGCGACACCACACCTGGGAGGGGGTCCGGTCTGTTCCCTGCTCGGCCGCCAAAGGAAAGTGTGGCCTGAACCCCGCAAGGCGTTGCTGGGGCCTAAAGACGCTGCACCCCACCCTCCCCCACCTTCCCCACCCCCACCCCCACCCCCGGGGCGGGCCTCCGCGGGTCCTCTGACCCTGAGGCCGCCGGCCTGCACCGCCTCCGGCCCCGCCCGCCCGCCTCGCTATTGGCTGCACCTTCCGGGCTGGAGCCCCTGGCCAGGTAATTAACGGAGGATTAATGAGATCCCCAAAGTCAACAGAAAAATCGATGGGCCGAGGAGCCGGGAGCAGAGGCTGCGCGGTCCCGCGAGCGGAGGGCGTCAGGGGCGTCGGTGCGGGCGCAGGGGCCTGACCTGGCCCGACGATCTGCGCAGCTCGCAGTTGCTGGTCCGCCGGCCGCGATGCCCGCCCAGGCCTCAGGTAAGGCTCCCCGCGGCCCCGCAGGGCCCAGGAGCGCCCTTCGACTGCTGGTGGGACATTCCTGGCAGACCCACCCTCGACATTCACACCTACTCCGCCCCAGATCCGGGGTTCAAGGACTAGGGGCTACAGGGATAAGGAAGGGAGTGGAGGATGATTCGTTGGAGGCCAACTCCTGGCCACCCCAGAACCAGCCCCACTCTGCCCTCCACCCCAACTCTAGCTCCGCGTACCACCTCCTTTCCGCGGATGGAGGGCACACAAAAGGTCAGCAGGGCGCACCTCACCCCAGCCGGTCTGGGTGCGCACAGCCAAAAGGTGGGTGCCGAGGCCAGAAAGAAGCAAACACCCGGACGCCTGAGTTAAGGGGTGTGGGGTTGGGACTGCCGGGATGCCCGGTCTGAGGCATATGTGTAGCGGCTGCCGCAGGCTCCGAAGCCCCTCAAGTGACTCGTAGAGAAATCGCCGAGCTTCCAGCCTGTGCTCAGCAACCTCCTCCGGAGCTGGCCCTGCGCTCCTCACCAGGCGCCGCACCCCAACGACTGTGCTGCTTTCATCATCTCTCTGATCGCGACACACAAACCAGTTTGGTGTCTGGGCCCTCTGTTGGACTGGCCAAGGGAAGTGCCAGAGGGCGGCGGATTCCTCCTGGGTGTGCCCCCGCCCTCTTCCCCCGCTTCCCACCCCAGCACCCTCCCCCCCCCCATCGAACAAAATTCGCCACTTTCAGGGCTCCCTCTAGCGAAAGTTGGAGGGTTGGATTGGGGGTGGAGAGGAGAGGGAAGGACCCTGGAGAGAGAGGACCTGGAACCTAGTCCTCCAGTGTCCCCTCGAAGTCCAATCAAAAACCGCCCCTGACATTCACCAGTAATCCTGATCCTTCCAGCCTCTCGAGGACCTCAACAGAACTGGAAGGAAGTGCACAAATAGCTAACAGAGTTTTTTTGTATGCCAACCACGGCTCTACATGCATTTACGTGCATTAAATCGTTTAATTTTGACAAAACCCCTTTGAGGTAGGTATTATGCGTTAAGTCCTTTGTTTATTCATTGAGAAATCTTTACTGAGCATCTTCTGTGTACCAGGCACTATTCCGTAGTTGTACATCCGTTTTGCACATGAGGAAACTGAGGCACAGAGAGTCTAAGTAGATTATCCAAGATCACAGATGTATTAAGTGCCAGAATCTGGGCTCTTTTCATTTTAAGATTTTTTATTTATTTATTTGAGAGAAAGCAGAAAGAGAACACATGAGTGGCGGGAGTGGGAGAGCAGAGAGAGAGGGAGAACCAGGAAGCCCCACACGGGACTCTCTTGATCCCAGGACCCTGGGATCATGACCTGAGCCAGAGGGAGATGCTTAACTGACTGAGCCACCCAGGGTGCCCCTGAATCTGAGCTCTTTAGGCTCTACTGCCCTGGGAGGACCAGCGAGATTCTGGGGAAGACTGAAAAGGAGCAGTCAGGGTTGGGAGAAAAGGAGCAGGGGGGTGTCCCTATGAGCCTTATGCTTGCTCAATTTGGGCAAGGGAACCTGGGAGGACGATAAAGATCATCTCTAAAGTCTCCTGGGCTGGGCCAGGATGGAAAGCACTTAATGGGAAGGGTCTCTGTCCATGGCTTTGGTGCTGAAATTTCCCCCCAGAAAATGGCAGAGTCCGTCAGCAAAAGCATCTTGCCTATGCAAGCTTTGGAGGGTCCCAGTTAAGCAGGACCTGGTCTCTGCCCTAGAGGAGGAGTTCCTGGTCTTGAGGGGAGCCAGCCATGCCCAATGTACCTCACCAGGCAGGACACACCTGCTCTCAATAGATACTTGGGCAGGGAGAGAACAGGCAAGGCAGAGGGACAGCAGGCTCCAGGAGTGAAGGGTGGAGACGGGAAGCCACACACATGAAATGTGGAGCCCTGGACTCTCTGGCTGGGCCTGGATCAACACGGGGGCAGGTGCCCGAGTGTGAGAAGGGAGCTGGACAGAGAGGGGGCAAAGCTAGAACAAAGATGGCAGAGATTACTGGGAAAGGGGGACAAAATCATTTGTAGAATCTTTAAGAGAGGACTGAGTTTTATGATTCTATTTACTATAAGAGAACCACAGAAGGTATAAATATTGAGCAAGTTCACATGGGAGTGTGGGGGCTGGAGAGGCTGTATTTTAAAGCCAGATGTGGTGAGGGTCTTTTGGTGGTTACAGAGAGAAAAAGGCTGAAGCTCCTGAAGCTCAGAGTCCAGAGACAGAGACAGAGCAAAGCACAGTGAGTTAAAATGGAGCAAGCATGATAGGTGATGTTCCAGCAACAAGCACAGGGTGCAGTGGGGGTACCTAGTGCAGCCTTGGCATGGGGCTCAGGGAAGGCCTCTTAGAGAGTGGGGTTCTGCTCTAAGCTGCACTCAGCTGAAGGGCAGGGGCAAATGGTTGGGTGTGGGTAGACAGGGAGGTGAGCAAATGCTGGCACATTCTGGAAGCTGCATCAGGAGGACACATCCCACAGCAGGGAATGGGGTCTGAGGACAGTGCTAGAGAGGTAAGTCAAGGCCAGACCAAGAAGCAAAGGAAGCTAGCCTCCAAACCCGTACTAAACATGCACTGCTCGGTTTTGTTTTGAAAGTCTGTACAGGCCATGCGAGGTAGTTTGGACTTTATACTGAGGGCAAATGTTTGCTTTTTTAATTTATTTTTTAATCCAGGTATAATTAACATATAATGTTATATAGTTTCAGATGCACAATATAGTTCTATACATTTGCCAGTGCTCCTCAAGTGTACTCATAATCCCCATCACCTACTTCACCACCCCCCACCCACCTCCCTTCTGTAACCACCAGTTTGTTTTCTACCTTGAAGAGTCTGATGTTTCATGTCTCCTTTTTTCTTGTTTGTTCATTTTTTTTTTCTTAAACTCCACATATGAGTGAAATCTTGTGGTATTTGTCTTTCTCTGAGTGACTTATTTCACCTCAGCAATTTTGTTGCCTTTGTTGGACTCGCAGTAGGGGAGAGGCACGGTGGGTAGGGAGACCGGTTCAGGAGAGAGAGGAAGGGGCCCTGGACTAAGGTAGAGGTTGTGGTCCAGAAAAATCTAAGGGAGACTTATGGGCTAGACTGGACAGGCTTGGACCTGAGATGTTAAGGGGTGAAGGGGAGAGACAAGGAGGGTACCTGGCTACCTCCTGGAAGAGGTAGGGATGAAGACACCACTCACTGATAGTACAGGCCTCCTGCAGCCTGGAGGATGAGGACGGATTGCATTTGGAACCCTGGGCCCAGAGCACCAAGGATGTGAGGGCACTGGCAGCACCAAGGGAGAGCACCAGAGGTGGCAGTGATGGTGAGGGAGCCTCCCGGGTCAACTGAGAAGCCTCCCACAAGGACAGTGCCCTGAAGCACCAGGACATCCCCACTCTCTAGTTAGATTCAGCCCCATAAAGAATGGACACCCAAAGGGCCCACAGAGAGCATGCAGAACTCCATGGTGGGGCCCTGAGCTACAGGTATGGGGTGACTCAATATCTTGGTCCCAGAGAAGGGTGACAGAGAGGCAGCCTGAGTGAAAGCTTGAGGAAGGTGAGAAAGTAGCAGGAGACATCCAGAGAAAGAGAAGTCAAGGATGGTATTCCCCATATTGTGCTGGGCATTCATAGGTCATCCAGGCCGGGGGTGGGGGGGATGGTGCACATGGAAGTCATTTCTGTCCAAGTCTGGGCCATAGCATGCATGCTGATCCCAACCTGTCCCATGGTCACGGCAGACGTTGCAAATCAATCACAGAACTTTTCCCCCTACACCTTAACACACTTTAAAATCAATTTTAATCACACAAGTGATGTGCTTTTAGAAACTAGACCATTGGGGTGCCTGGGTGGCTCAGTGGTTGAGCCTTCAACTCAGGTCATGACCCTGGGATCCTGGGATCCTGGGATCAAGTTCCACATCAGGCTCCCCACAGGGAACCTGCTTCTCCCTCTGCCTGTGTCTCTGCCTCTCTCTGTGTCTCTCATGAATAAATGAAATCTTTAAAAAAGCAAAACTGGAGCATTAAACCATTCTCAATCCTAGTGCCCTCCTTCCTTCCCCAGAAGAAACTCCTATTCTGAATCTGGTGGGTGTCTCCTAGACCTTTAAAAAGGAGTAGTTTTATATGTACCCATAATAGAGTATTATTTTAAATCACAGAGCATTCTTTCCCACCAAGCCCACACTCAGCCTCAGGATCCTTCTCAACAGAGCATGCTAGGCAACCATCACCCAACTAACTAGAGTCAGAACAAGAGAGGACACCTACTTGCTCTCCCTGCCTTCAGGAATGAAATTCCTCCTTCAAGTCCGCAGAACACAAGCTGCCTTCTAATGGTGAAAAGTCACAGCCCTGGAAATTGTCCAGGGGCCAGACATGCTGCAAATGCCCCTGGCTCCCTTGACAGGCGTTATTTTCCATCTTGGGATCAGGCACGGGGGCAAAAAGTGGGAGATAGCCCTCCTAGGGGTTGGGAGAGGTATTCCTCAAGCCAATCAAAATAATCCCTATGGTTTTTTGGAGCACGAAGAATTTCCATAACCCCTGGTCTGAATGAACCTCCTCAGGTCCTGTAAAGTAGATAGGGCAGCTGCTGTTAATTCCAATGTCCGACCAGGGAGGTTGCAAAGCTTGCCCTAGGTTAGGAGCAGTTAGGAGCAGGGGTGGAATTGATGCCAAGACAGCCTGGCAGCCCACCAGGACCCTTTCTCCCCAGCCCCTTCTCAGGCTCCATCCACAGCCTCCCCAGAAGCACAGGAGACTGGAGCAGCCCCGGCCGGGGAGAACCAAGTGGATGTGGGGGCCGAGAAAACTGGAGCTCCTGCCTCGCCCCACCAGAAGTCCTGGCTGGTGCGGCATTTCTCACTGCTGCTGCGGAGGGACAGGCAGGCCCAGAAGGCAGGGCAGCTCTTCTCAGGGCTCCTGGCCCTCAATGTGGTGTTCCTGGGTGGAGCCTTCATCTGCAGCATGATCTTCAACAACGTGGCCATCACCCTGGGCGATGTGTGGATCCTGCTGGCTGCACTCAAGGTCCTGTCCCTCCTCTGGCTCCTCTACTATGCCGCCTGCACCACCCGCCACCCACATGCTGTGCTCTACCATGACCCTCATGCGGGACCCATTTGGGTGCGGGGTGAGTGTTGGGGCTCTGGTTGGATGGAGAGGGGTGGGGAGGGAGAGCCAGGTCCAGGGGAGGTGCCAACAGCCACCTGGCCCGGCCAGGCTCCCTGGTGCTCTTCGGCAGCTGCACCATCTGCCTCAATATCTTCCGAGTGGGCTATGACGTGAGCCACATCCATTGCAAGTCGCAGCTGGAACTCATCTTCCCTGTCATCGAGATGATCTTCATCGGTGTCCAGGTGACAGACCACTCCCATCCCCATGGCAAGGGCACACACACCCTACCTATGCCGAGAAACAGCCACACAGGCAACTACATACGGGGCCCAGGGTACGTACACACATATCACAGCCCCCCACCACCACCACTAATGCCTGCTTCCATGTACCCATATCTACACACACCTACATGTACTTGCATCAGCACACCTGACATGTCATGAAATGCAGACACCTATAAATACATCTGCCCGGGCATACGTGCCTCTAACTAAATCTGCACCACCCACCTCCTGCCCCACGTATACAGAGCTACTCTTAGTAATGATCATCCCTCACACTGGAGTCCCTGTCCCATGCTGGGCATTGTGCTAGGCATCATCCTTTCTAATAAATAAGTAGGCATTTCCCAAGAGGTAAGCATTTTAGCCTCATTTTAGAGCCGATGAGACTGAGGCACTGAAATATTTTGCCACTGGCCCAAGATGATGCAGCAAGGAAACTGCAGAGCCAGGATTCCAATCCAGACTTCCTCACTGTCACTGTAAATACACAAACAATAAGGGCACACACCCCGTGGTCCCACCACCACTACCCCCAGCCCCTGGCCTCAAGGCCCCATCTCTTTCAGACCTGGGTGCTCTGGAAACATTGTAAGGACTGTGTTCAGGTCCAGACCAATTTCACTAGGTAAGATGGGGCACCTTTTCTCCCTCTGATGCCTGGGGGTCCCTGTCCCCTGCTGGTGGCCATTCCCATAGCTTCCTTTGATAGAGTGTCCCTGGGGCTGTGGGTTAATCTGGGAAGGGGTCCCAGGTGGCTCCTAGGGCTGCCTCCCCTGAAGTCCTCATACCAGATGGGATCTGGCTTTGGGAAAGAATGGTCACCCCAAAGGCAGTGATGATGAGGGTGGGGCACCTGGGGAGCCAGCCAGGCTGTGTGGGCAAAGTATGGCACCTCCTCTAGGTGTGGCCTAATGCTGACCCTGGCCACAGACCTGCTGCTGTGGGTTCTGGATGTCACCAACGACTCCATGCACCACAAGATCAAGGCTGAGCTCAACGCCCTCATGGAAAACTTCTCAGGTACAAGGAGACATGATCCCCCAGCCCCAAAATTATATACACACACACACACACACACACACACATGCACACTATACTCCCTCCCAGAGTAGGAGCAAACTCTGGAGGCCAGATCATGACTAAACAATGGTACACATCCTGCCCTCATTCTCTGCCTGCCCCATCCGGTGTTAGCACCCTACAGCCCTGCTCCAGGCACCTGCCTCACTGTCAGCAAGGTAGCCACTAATCCTGGCTCGGCTATCCACTGATAAGTCCAGGTATGCACCGCACCCCTAGTATTTGCATTTTTACTTGCAAGAATCTAAAAAGGCTTCAGGACTGAAAGGAGTGTCTTCCTAACACAATTGCAGGTACCTGGACATAGCAGGAGGGATAGAAGATGTCTGGGCATAAAGAACTCCTCAGATAGTTCCAAGTGCCCAATCCCCTACCTGCACAGTCTGCCCTTAGAGGCTATATCCCACAACCCTACATGAGGGACTCAGCCACACCTGTATGTATAAAGCACCCCCCGCAGGTGGCATCACCATCCTGACCTGTGTGCAACCACACCTTCCCAGCACATTCACGCATTCACACACCCACCGCAAAAGTCACAACCCGCCTGTGTACTGTGGACATTCTTTACACTCATACGTTTTTCAGAAGAGCTGTGCGAAGAGAATTTTTGGCAAATGACATCACAGATTTTTTATTATTAAAAAAATTCGAACATACAGATGAGTGAAAGAACGGCATATACTCATCACCTAGATATAATGATTATTAACATTTCGCAGTATTTATTTCCATTTTTTTGCTGAGTTATATTATGGAGATCATAGCATTTCATCTCAAAACATTTTAGCGTGCATCTCTTTATTTTTTTTGAAAAAGATTAATTAATTTATTTGAGAGAGGGGCACCTGGGTGGCTCAGTGGATGAGCGTCTGCCTTCAGCTCAGGTTGTGATCCCAGGGTCCTGGGATCGAGTCCCGCATCAGGCTCCCCACAGGGAGCCTGCTTCTCCCTCTGCCTATGTCTCTGCTTCTCTCTGTGTCTCTCATGAATAAATAAATAAAATCGTTTTTAAAAATTTATTTGAGGGCAGCCCGGGGTGGCTTAGCGGTTTAGCGCTCCCTTCAGCCCAGGGCCTGATGCTGGAGACCTGGAATTGAGTCCCACGTCAGGCTTCCTGTGTGGAGCCTGCTTCTCCCTCTGCCTGTGTCTCTGCTCTCTCTCTCTCTCTCTCTCTCTCTGTGTGTGTGTGTGTGTGTGTCTCATGAATAAAGAGATAAAATCTTTTAAAAAATAAAAATAAAAATTTATTTGAGAGAGAGAGAAAGCAGAGGGGGAGGGACAGAAGGAGAGGAAAGAGAGTCCCAAGCAGACTCCATGTTAAGTGCAGAGCCCAATGGGGAGCTCGAGCCCTTGACTGTGAGATCATGACCAGAGCCAAAACCGAGAGTTGGATGCTTAAACCAATTGAGCCACCCAGGCACCCCATGCATCCCTTTATTTTGTTTTTCTCTAAGATTTTATTTATTTATTCATGAGAGACACAGAGAGAGGCAGAGACATAAGCAGAGGGAGACACAGGCTCTCCACGGGGAGCCTGATGCGGGACTCGATTCCAGGACCCTGAGATCATGACCTGAGTCAAAGGCAGACACTCCGCCACTGAGCCACCCAGGCATCCCTCCCATGCATCCTTTTATTTTTTAATTTAGATTTATTTATTTATTCATGAGAGACACAGAGAGAGAGAGAGTTAGAGACATAGGCATAGGGAAAAGCAGGCTCCATGCAGGGAGCCTGATGTGGGACTCGATCCCGGGACCCCAAGATCACACCCTGGGCCAAAGGCAGGCACTAAACTGCTGAGCCACCCAGGGATCCCCCATGCATCCCTTTAAAACAAGTCTATTTCCCTACACTACCTCAATGCTGTTATAATTTCTAACAGAATTCCTCAATATCATCTCTATCCTCTATCTTCATCCATCTGTATTCGACTATAGATATATGATCTAGATTCAATTTTCTCCAACCAGCCCAGGAAATGTCCTCTACAATAGTGTGTTCAAACACACAATGCATTTGTTTGTTTCATCTCTTAAGTCTCTGTTTTCCTAATGGCATTGAGGTTTGTCAGGCTGCTTCCTAGTGGTGGCATTTGACTTGTTCTCCTCTTTCCTGCTTCACCTGCAAACTGGAAGTACGAACCAGTCTTGATTCGATTTGGGTTAAACACTCCGGGCACCAGTGTTTCACAGGGGGTGCTGTGTGCTTTGCAGGGCACCTCATGGCAAGGCAAGATGTCTGATTTCCCCAGAGTGAGTGCTGGGCAGCATTCAGGTACAGCAGCCAGATCATCCTGTTATAAAGTTGTAGATTTCCCCTTGTGCCCAACCAGTAATCCGTAGAGTGACATATGGCCCCAAAGACACCATGTGCTGAATGCTTTAAGAAAGCTTGGCATTGGGGCGCCTGGGTGGCTCAGTGGTTGAGCATCTGCCTTCAGCTCAAGGCGTGATCCCTGGGTTCAGGGATGGAGTCCCTCGTCAGGAGGGAGGGAACCTGTTTCTCCCTCTCCCTGTGTCTCTGTCCCTCACTCTGTGTCTCTCATGAATAAATAAATAAAATCTTTTTAAAAAGCAAGCAAGCAAGGTTGGCACTGGGGCATCTGGGTCAGTTAAGTTAAGCATCAATCAGTTAAGCATCTTCCTTAAACTTGGGTCTTGGTCCTGGGGTCCTGGGATCAAGCCCCAAGTGGGGCTCTCTCCTTGGCAGCGGACCTGCTTCTCTCTCTCCCTCTGCCTGCCACTCTGCCTATTTGTGCTCTCTCTCTCTGTCAACTAAATAAATAAAATCTTATTAAAAAGAAAGAAAGAAGGGCACCTGAGTGCCTTAGTGGTTGAGCATCTGCCTTCGGCTCAGGTCATGATCCTGGGGTCCTGGGATCGAGTCCCACATCAGGCTCCCTCGCAGGTAGCCCGCTTCTCCCTCTGTCTGTGTCTCTGCCTCTCACTCTGTGTCTCTCATGAATAAATAAATGAAATCTTTAAGAGAGAAAGAAAGAAAAGAAAGCTTGGCAGCTGAATCTGGAATCCCTTTGTGAATAAATGACCATCCTATGATTTCTGATTTCTACCTCTGGGCCTCAGTTTCCATGTCTGTAAAATGGGTGGCTGGGTTCCTTCCACCTCTGGCAGACTCCAGGGGTATGGAATTGATTTGTGCAGCTGGTCTACTCCAGGCAAGGCCCCCCTGTGCAACTGTCTCTCCCCCTGCCCCCCAGGCAATGACACCAACACCTGCCTGTGTCTCAATGCCACGGTGTGCGAGGTCTTCCAGAAGGGCTACCTGATGCTCTACCCCTTCAGCACCGAGTACTACCTCATCTGCTGTGCTGTGCTCTTTGTCATGTGGAAGAACGTGGGCCGCCGCCTGGCACCCCACCCAGGTGCCCACCGCGGCACCCCTCCCTTCCACCTGCACGGGGTCATCTTTGGGCCACTGCTGGGCCTGATGGCACTGGTGGCAGGCGTATGCGTCTTCGTGCTCTTCCAGATCCAAGCAAG
Organism: Nyctereutes procyonoides; assembly: GCF_905146905.1. Classification (NCBI taxonomy): domain Eukaryota; kingdom Metazoa; phylum Chordata; class Mammalia; order Carnivora; family Canidae; genus Nyctereutes; species Nyctereutes procyonoides. Next base: position 54,876,557 of record NW_026575020.1, read on the forward strand.
TGGCCCTGCCATTGCGCGCCAGTACTTCATCCTCTACTATGCCTTCTACATAGCTGTGCTGCCCACCATGAGCCTGGCATGCCTGGCAGGCACGGTCATCCACGGGCTGGAGGAGCGAGAGCTGGACACGCTCAAGAACCCCACCCGCAGCCTGGACGTGGTGCTGCTCATGGGCGCAGCGCTGGGCCAGATGGGCATCGCCTACTTCTCCATCGTGGCCATCGTGGCCACCCATGCCCATGAGCTGCTAAACCGCCTCATCCTGGCCTACTCGCTGCTGCTTATCCTGCAGCACATCGTCCAGAACCTCTTCATCATCGAGGGCCTGCACCGGCGCCCGCTCTGGGAGTCGGCTCCCGAGGCCCTGGCCGAGAAGCGGGAGGCTGAGCCACCCCGCCGGGACTCCCTGCTGGAGCTGGGCCAGGACCTGCGCCGGGCCTCGCTGGCCTACATCCACTCCTACAGCCACCTCAACTGGAAGCGGCGGGCACTCAAGGAGATCTCGCTCTTCCTCATCCTCTGCAACATCACAGTGAGTGGACAGCCCGGGAGCGTGGGGGGCGGAACTGGCCAGGTGCATTCACTGAGCACTGACTATCCCAAGGGCGGTGGGCCTGTCCCTTTTATTGTCAAGGACACATGCCTCCTGCCAACTAGCTCCATGCTGCTTGTCGGCAGTGCCCCAGCACCCTGCAAGGTGCCTGGCATGAGTGAATGTGCCAGCCATGTAGCTAAGTGCTCTTCACAAACATGTGAGATGTTCACCGTCAGGAAGTTCACTCTCTAGTTAGAGAGATGCCAGGGAACCAGTTAGGGAATTACCAAATTTTTTTAAATTTTTTTTATTTATTTATGATAGTCACAGAGAGAGAGAGAGAGAGAGAAAGAAAGAGAGAGAGAGAGGCAGAGACACAGGCAGAGGGAGAAGCAGGCTCCATGCACTGGGAGCCTGATGTGGGATTCGATCCCGGGTCTCCAGGATCGCGCCCTGGGCCAAAGGCAGGCGCCAAACCGCTGCGCCACCCAGGGATCCCGGAATTACCATTTTTTTTAAAGATTTTATTTATTTACTCATGAGAGAGAGAAAGAGAGAGAGGGAGAGAGAGAGAGAGAGAGAGAGAGAAGTAGGCTCCATGCAGGGAGCCTGACATGGGACTCAATTCTGGGTCTCCAGGATCACGCCCTAGGCCGAAGGTGGCGTTAAACCGCTGAGCCACCTGGGATGCCCTATTTTTTTTTTAAGATTTTATTTATTCATGAGGGATACACAGAGAGAGAGAGGGGCAGAGACACAGGCAGAGGGAGAAGCAGGCTCCATGCAGGGAGCCCGACGTGGGACTCGATCCCGGGTCTCCAGGATCACTCCCTGGGCGGAAGGCAAGGCTAAACTGCTGAGCCACTGGGGCTGCCCCAGAATTACCAAATTGTTGATCATCCACTGTATTTGGCCAAAGGAAGAGATCACAAAGTGTCTGGTTTTCTAAAAACTCTATAGAGTGGAAGCAGTTAACATGTCTGGCAGCTCAAGTCCCACGTCTGCCTGTCGGTGCTGTGGCTCTGCATCTCGCTGAATCAGCACGCTAACCCCGTGCAGCAGGCGCCATCAGGCACCATCATTGCCCCTATGTGACAGATGGGGAAACTGAGGCTCAGGGCGGCAGTGGCAGGGCCGGGACAACCAGGGTGATTCGAGGGCATATTGAACACCGTGTTCCAGGTGTTCTGCACTCGAAACACCTCAGACAGGCTGACCACACGTTGTCACCCGGCCTGAAAGGACCGTAGGAGCTCAGAGAAGGAAGTGTGGGCCGGAGGGGCTAAGGAAGGCTCAGGAAAGTTTAATCTGGGCCTGGAGAAAGGGGCAGAATTTGGATAAAAGACAGGGCCCAGTGGAGGGAGCAGAGAGAGTCAAGACTGGCAGAAGAATAGAGCCAGAGGGGAAGAAGGTGGCTGAGGTCAGGGCACAGGGAGCCCAGTTTGACGGAGCAGGTCGGGGCATGGCTGGTGGCTGCGTGGCCTCGTGATCCACCGGGACTTCAGGCTGGCAAGCCCGGAAGGTGGTTGTGGTATGGGTTGGGGCGCGTAAGGGAGCATCGGCTGGCTTTGAAAGCCCAGGGCGGACGGGATGTTAGGGTGCGGGGTGTGCTTTGGGCCCTGCCCCCCCCCCAGCAGAGTGCCCTGGGGCAGGGAGAGCCCCCCCACTCAACCCCCTCCTCTCCACCTTCCACCCCCCTCCCCTGCCAGCTGTGGATGATGCCTGCATTTGGCATACACCCGGAGTTTGAGAACGGGCTGGAAAAGGACTTCTATGGCTACCGGACGTGGTTCACCATTGTCAACTTTGGCCTGCCTCTGGGGGTCTTCTACCGCATGCATTCCGTGGGGGGGCTGGTGGAGCTCTATTTGGAGGCCTGAGGCTGCCCATGGACCAAGCCCCAGAAGAACTTCAAAGGGCCACGGCTGGGGTGAAGGTAGTCCAGAGCCTCTGAGCAGGGGGGCCTAGACTGGACTGGGTTCTGCACAGCCTCCCCCTCCCCAGATCCTTATGCCCCCACGTTGGGGGCAAGGTCTGCAGCCCAAGACGGAGGGCTGGGCCTGGACACTGAGCTTCTGAACCCCATGCCCGAGATGGGCACATGCCTGCCCCTGCTCACCATCACAATCAGGACACCCCAGGGTACACCCCAGGAAGCCTGAGTCGAGGAGGGGTGCCTCAGGGGTCTGCCTCCATCTGTGGGAAGGAAACTTGGTCTGAGCTCAGGCCAGGACATCCCAGAAGCTTCCAGCCTGGAAGGCAGCCCTGGCCCTCCCTCTCCCCATGTCCCCTGTCTCCTAATGAGCTCATTAATTAGCTACCAGGCAGGGTTCAACAGCTCTCTCCTGCTGCCATAAACCCTGTTTGTTTGATCGATTACATTCAGGCTTCGTGACATTTGTTCTCGGGGACAGAGCTGCCACTCCACGTATGGTGGGAAAGGACCATTCTCCCGCTTGGGGCTGGGACAGTCTGTTTCTGAGCCAGGAGGGATCTAATCTCTTGTCTGATTCATGGGAGGAGGTGAGGAGGGGGCTGCGGCTCTCACATGCCCCTGCCCCTCGCTAGCAGGCTTCTCTCTGGAACAGAGCCCCGGGTGACTTTCTGCAGCCAGCTTACCCCAGGGACTGCAGCCTCTGGCTGTTTGATCCCCATGCCTGCTGTATCCTCTGAGCCATCGGGTGGAAAGGGCAGGCACTGACAGCCCATCCATCTCTCTGAGCCCAGTGCAAACAGTGGGCTGTGCCCTGGGTGAGGCCCCACGGGAAACACAGGGAGGGTAGCCCAGGCTTTGCTGCCCCTCCCTGTGGAGCTGCACCGGCAAGCACAGGGCCACAGCCCCAGGGACCCCCTAGTGCTGTTTTGGTGGCTTCCAGGGGTCAGCAGAGCCCTCCCCAGGAGCTGTGTAGAAGGCTGGGAAGCAATCCTCTCTCCTGTCCTACACGGGCTTTTTCTCTGGGGCCATACCCTGGGTGAGAAAGTACAATCCTCCACTTCCCCACTGAAGAAAATGACAAATGCTGGTTCCTGGGCCTATGCTGAAGGCCCTCTGGGGACTGATTCTAGCCCCCACTCCCCTGAAGACACGAGCCATGGCCCCAGCCCCTCCCCTCCAAGCACAAAGAGCCAGGACGTGGAGAGGGTGGTTTATTGTGTAAAGAGGCCGATTGTACAGAGCAAAGATTGTACTAACACAGGTAGGGGGGAGGGAGACCCAGAGGCCAGAGCTGGAGGATGGAGGGGTGGCATCCTGCCCCTCCGGCGCCCAGTCATCCAGGCAGTGGGCAGGGGCAGGGAAGATTGAACAGCTCCCTCCCCACCCTTCCCTCCCACCCCCACACTGGATAACAGGGAGTCAGGCTATATCCTAACCCACCAGGGAGTGTATAGCAGGAGACTCTCTACAGGAGGCTCCCAAACCCCTAAAATGCATGAGGCTCCCCAGTCTGGCTCCTGTAGTCCACCAACCCCCCAGTCTCCTCCTCAAACAGCCTGGCCACTCTCCTTCCTCCTTCGGGCCCTGGCAGCAAGCCGGGCCTGGACCAGGTGGTTTCAGGTTAGGAGGCACAGAAGGACTCTCCTCCCCTGCACCTGCCCCTGCCCCTGCCCCTGCCCCTACCCAGGTACCTCAGGAGACAGCCCATAGCTCCCTGTTGGGCAGCCCATGAGGACACAGTGACCTGCTGGGCTCTGGGGATGGGTGGCACAGAAAGGGTCTTGAGGGGGAGGCAGAGTGAGGTGGGGGCTCTGGCCGGGGCCTGCAGCCCTAGAGATAGGAGGTTCCTGTGAGTCCAGCCTCAGGGGGGATTGGTCAGAGCCTGTCCCCACCATCTGAGCCACAAGGGGCCTTTACGGTGGGTGTGCCACCCGGGACTCAGCCAGCCCCAGCGCTGACTGTGGTAATTCAAAGCCTAGAACAGTGGGTCAGGGAACATCGGGGGACCAGAGCCCCTACCCTCCCCTGGTCCCCAGCCCCTGGGAGGCTTCCATCCTCACACCCGCTGGATCTCAAACAGCTTCACATCTGTGTCATACCAGACAGGTGGGTCCACGTTCCTGTGGAGGGAGTGGGGCTGTCACCGCAGTGCTGGGAGTCCTGACAGAAAGGCTGGGGAGGAGCTAGGAGGTGCTATGTACCAAACTCCTTCCACCCCGACGGCCTCCCCTCGCCCCGCCCCCCGCAGACAGTGGGTGCCCACCCTGCACTAGACAAGACCACCTTGGTTGACTGTCTTGACATTAACCCCACTACCATGGTGGGACCCAGAGCTGAGGCCCCCGCTGAGCCCCTCCCCAGCAGACCCTCAAGGGAACACCAGACCCACCTCAGATAGATGACCCCCCACATGTAGGTGCGGAACCACATGGCCGTGCCCGAGTTGGCCTGGTACTTGCGGATGAGGATGGGATGGGGCACAGGCAGAAGCCCCACCAGAGTGCCATGCTGCAGGAACCTCAGGATCTCTGACTCATCTGTCAGGCCCCTGCCAGGAAGAGGGGGTGGTTTCAAGGTGCTCACATGGGAAAACCCACCCTGAAAGGCAAGGGGAGTGTGGGGCCCCAACTCCCGGTCACACCAGGGCCGAGCCTGGGCTCACCCCACCTCAGAGCCCACCTGCCGCCTCTGCCCCCACCCCTGGGGTGCTCACTTGTCAATGCAGATCTTTTCCACTTGGGGAACGAGTACTTGCAACAGCCTCATGATGGTCTGCAGCGGCAACTTGGACTTCCAAGAGAGAACCTGAGGGAGGGGCCGGGGTTCCTAGGGCTGGGGAAGCAGCCCCCATGGGCAATGGCATAGGCCTGACCCCTGACCCAGAACCACAGGCTCTCCAAGGCAGGAAGCACCCCCGCTCGCTACAGCAAGGGCCTGGCACAGGGCAGCGCCCATGAACAGTGACTGTTATTCACAGTAAGCGCCATGACCTCTCACTGAGCGTATGCTTCGTGCCAAAAACTGTCCTTTTTGAGCCTCACAATGGCATGATCAAGTGGGACGTTTATCCCCATGGAAGTGCAATTAGTAGTGATCACAGGACACACAGAAGGGAGTGGACAAGCAGATTTGGGGGAAGAAGCTGGAAAGGAAAGCTTAGTAAGAGAGCTAGCACCATGGGCAGCTGAAGCTCAACCCTGCAGAATGCTAGACAGCGTAGATGGGGAAGCAACCAGGCCAGAGAGGCCAAGGTCATCTAGCCAGAAGGAGTGACCCAGAGCCGGGCTCGCAGGCCGGATTTTGGATTTGAACATGTTCCCGTGCCAGCCTTAACTGAGCTTTCCTAGGGCCAGGAGCCCCTGCCCGCCCCACCTCAGAGCCATCTGCCCAAACCCTCACCCATTCCGATGTTGGGCTCCACTGCCCACTGGCTGACGCGCTGGACAGTCGCCGCTGTTCCCGCCATGCCTGCTCTGGCTCCTGGTCCCAGGGAAGGGACAGGAGTGAGGGGTAGAGGGGGTGGGCACAGAGCAGGGATGGAGGGCAGGGGAGCAGCCCTTCTTCCCAGTCCCTCCCATAGCCTAGAATGCAGGAGGCAATAAGGCCTCTCTACTGGCTCCTGTTGGTGGGGGACTTACTCCCAACAGAGGGGACAGCCCAGCCCAGCACCCTTTGCCCGGGCCCCAGGCCCTGCCCAACCCAACCCAGCCTGATGACAGGTTTAGGGCCAGGGGCTGACTGGGCTGGTCGGGTAAAGGCCAGCTCAACTGAGATAAGGTTGATGGATGAGGAGTCTGAAGGCCAAGGGCTTAAGCCTGGGACCAGTAAACAAGGGAGAGGTCTATGAAAGCACCCCCCCGGATGCCCTGGGCACAGGGTTCCTGCCCTCTGCTGCAGGTGGCCCCAGAGTGCCCTGGCCCAGCCCACACCACAGAGGCCAGGGAGAAAGGGACGTCCCAACCTCACCTGATCACAGGAGTCCCCATCACCCACCTCCATGGCCGGACTGCCATCTGCCGAGCTCTGCTGGGACGTGGACTCCAGGGATCGCAGGGTGCCATCCTCTGACACCTGGGACTTCTCCGTCAGTTTGTCAATGCCTGAGAGTGGGAGTAGGTGGGTGTGAGAACACCTGCCACAGACCCTCTGAGAAAACATCTGCGCTGAGCCCCATGAGGCCCCCTCTTTCCACCACCCACTTTAGCGATGCTAGGCCCAATCCCTGTACACTCAGTTCTGAGGCCCAGTCCCCCCACCCAGCACCCAGCTAGCCTTCCTGGGCCTCCCAATGCCCCCTCCCTCACCCCTACTGCCATCCCCATGCCCTCAGCTCCCCTTCTCAGGCCATGCCCTTTGCCAGAGACGGGATGACATCCCAGAGGCCCTGCTCATCCCCCAACCGTGCTGGCATCCACATCCTCCTGCCACCTGCCAGGGCCAGACCTGGGGTGGCCACCAGGCTGGTCTTGAGAGTGCCAGGCTCGGCAGGGGCAGCGGGGCGGGAGCCCTCCATGGAGGCACCCTCCTGAGAGCCGGTTCGGGACAAGGGCTCAGGTGCCCGTCGGCGCCGTTGCAAGGCCTTGTGGATGGCAGGCGGGTCGGTGGGCAGGTTGGCCAGCTGGTGGAAGACGCTGCGCTTTCGGATGATGGCGTAGACCAGGTTGGAGTTGCCTGTCGGGAGGGAGCATGCCACACCTCAGGGAGGCCCACTTGCCTCCTCTTCCACCACCTGGGCAGGTTTCTGGGAGGGGGCAGTTTGGAGGACAGGAGGGTGTCTAACTCCAGGAGTAGGAGATGGTACAGGGTGCCCAAGAGAGGGGGCTGAGAAGAGCTGGCACCTGGTGGCCTATGCAGCTGTGGCTACACCAGGATGTTACATTATAGGAGAAGAGCTTCTGGGCCAAGCTCCCCCGCCAGTACCTTCCAGACCCCCCCCCCCACAAGCCAGCATTCCAAGAGGTGACACTGGCAAAGTGGGGCAGGCCCAGCATGTCAGTGTCCACACCCAGCCAGCTGTTCTATATTTTGACTATGTCCTTGAGCCAGGTCACCAGGGAGGAAGGACGACACGGCACGTGTCTGTGCTCCAGTGCCCATGCTGAACTCCCTGCCCCACCCAGCGATCGGGTCCTGCCTCTCACTACGCTGTCCTGCTTCAACATCTCACCTCAGGGCCCCCACCGCCACCACACAATGCTTTTCCACCCCACCCCACCTCCATTCATCCCTCACAGATCAGTGCAAATATTACTTATTTTGGAAATAAGAGTAACTGCTGATACCTAAGTCATCAGACACTGTGCTGGACAGTTTTTGTGGGTAATTACATAATCCTCCCAACACCTTCAGATATAAGGGCTCTAGTACTGTTGCTATGACTGTCTTACAGCCAAAGACTCTCTAAAGCCCTGAAAGGTTAAGTTATGAGCCCACAGCCACGGAGCTAACAAGTGGCAAGGTCTCACAGCAGGCAGTGTGGCATTTACGACACCCATCAGGGTCCTACCACTCTGAGCTTCTTTTTCATCAGATTTAAGGAGACTTGTTTGTCCGAGTGGCCATCTGTTTAAAGCCCCCTCCATGTCTCCATCCCCGGCTGTGAGCTCCATGGGGCAGGGAGCATTCTGCTCTGCTCTCCACTGTATCCCCAGCACCCAGCACTGGGCTGGGTATGCAGCAGATGCTCAAAAAATGCATGTTGAATGAATGAGGGAGGAGTGAGGGGCAGAGCGGTCTGCCCTCCTTAGATGGGAAGGTGTCCTCGCACACTGCCCGTCCTGATTCCTACCCCAGAGGCCAGGCCAGGGCTTAGGCTGCCGCCTCACCATCAAACTGGTACTGGATGATGTTGTTGAAGGCTTCCAGGAGGAAGAAGACCAGATGGTGGTTCTGGGCAGCAGAGAAGAGGAACCAGGTGGTGGAGAAGGCCTCCAGCAGGTGCAGCAGCTTATTGGCAGCCACCATGGACAGGCTCTTGAGGTAGGGGGACACTGCAGGGGAGGAGCCAGGTCACTCCTGGGCCCCCTCCCGGGCCATCCCTGCACACCCTGGGCCTGAGCGGGACAAGATGCTCCCACTGTCAAACCCTTCCTGCCCCTTGCCTGTAAAGTCTCCTACAAAGCCAGGAAGACCAAGCCCTTGGAGTCTGAGGCCACACTGGCAGTGCCTTCTGCAGAGCTCCAGGAGGCAGTGTGGGGCGCCCCACCTCATCCCTCCATCATGTGGACAGCCTCACTATTTACAGAGCCCCTTACACACAGCACGTGGCCCACTCCTGCCCACACTTCTGAAAGGGGGCTGGACATGGAGGAAACCAGCCCCATTTCACAGACGGAGAAACTGAGCCTCAGACAGGTTTGTAAACTTGCCCAGAGTTCCCGGTTATAAAATGACGGGGCAAGGATACAAAGTTAGGGTCTTTAAGTCTTTCTGGAATATCCAACTGGAATAACAAGACTCCATACAGAATCAGAAGCTTATTTTTTGGCAGAGTCTGGGAGGGGGAATCTGAGATGAGACGCTGTGCCCAGCCTGAAGTCACATAGGGATCTGTGCGCTTTCCTGTCTCACGTCCCCCTCCCTCACCAGGCTGGGGCAGCGCGTTCTCAGAGCCAGCCACCCTTAACCAGGGCTCAGTTAAAATGTGTGAGACGGACCCAGGGAATGCACCGGGAAGGAAAGGCAGGGTTCTGGCCCCGGAACTGACAACACAGCGAGAAGCCTCCAGAACCCTACTCCAAACCACTCCCACCAAAGACAGTCCTCTCCAAAAGATGGCCACATTGAAGTCACCCTGCCTCAGCTCCCAGCGACCCACCATGCCGGGCCCAGCACCCCAGCCAGCCTGAGCCCCTCGCTTCGGAGGCAGCTGTCCCCAGCCCTCGCTGGAAGGTAGGGCACACCCCGCTGCCCTGAGACCACACTGTCCAAACCTGCACTGGCCAATACAGTAGCCACGGGTCACGTGTGGCCATTAAACCCTTGACACAGGGGCACCTGGGTGGCTCAATTGTTGAGCATCTGCCTTCGGCCTAGGGCATGATCCCAGGGTCCTGGGATCGAGTCCCGCATCAGGCTCTCCACAGGGAGCCTGCTTCTCCCTCTGCATGTGTCTCTGCCTCTCTCTGTGTGTCTCTCATGAATAAATAAATAAAACCTTTTTAAAAAATTTAAAAATCGGGGATGCCTGGGTGGCTCAGCGGTTGAGCATCTGCCTTTGGCTCAGGGCATGATCCTGGAGTCTCGGGATCTAGTCCCACATCAGGCTCCCTGCATGGAGCCTGCTTCTCCCTCTGCCTGTGTCTCTGCCTCTCTCTCTGTCTCTCTCATGAATAAATAAATAAATAAAATCTTTAAAAAAATAAAATAAAAATTTAAAAATCGAAGACATAAACCCTTGACACATAGCTAGTTCTAACAGAGATGTACTGCACATGTGAAACACACAGGATTTTGATGACTAGGTATGAAAAAGAATGTCAAAGATCCCAATACTTTTGGGGGGGTTACATGTTCATACGATGGTGTTTGGGATACAGTGGATTACATAAAATATATCATAAAATTGTTGTCACCTGTTTTTCTTTCTTTCTTTAATAGGGCTACTAGAAAATTGCCCAGTCCGTCTGTGGCTGCCATCATATCGCTTATTGGACTGGGCAGGTTTGACCTGGGGAGGGCCAGCCTGAGGTCAGCCTGTGGCCTGGCGCCACCTAGTGGTGTGCACAGGGAAGGCGGGCTCCCCGCACCCCTACCGTTGACCACGATGGTGAGCAGGCAATCGAAGAGGGGCTGCAGGCGCTGGTGACCGCTGGTGATGATCTTGTGGAATACCTGTGCCGGGAGGCAGAGGGGTGACCATGGGGTCCCCTCCTCCAGACTCAGCCAAAAGGACGTCCCCCCACGGCCCCAGGGCCTGGCTGAGGGAGCCCCCTCACCACAATGAGCAGGTCTGCATGGGTGCCCGTGAAGACCGGGATGTCCATGGGCACACGCACTGAGTAGGGCTTGTTCAGCCGCACCCCAAAGTTCCGCTCCCCGCTCAGAAGCAACAGGATGAAGACTCCAATGTGCATCAGGCCCACCCGAGCTGCAGCATGTGGTACAGGGGGAAGTCACCACACAGGGTGGGGACCCATCCGGGGAGCCCTGGAAGAAGCCCTTGCTGGGAGGTCAGAGCCCCAGTCTGCACTCCCCGGAGGCAGCACAGACCGGCCGGCCCCGCCCCTCTACAAGGAAGCCCCCAGGACCTCATGCCCACCCCAGCCTTACACTGATCCGCTCGGGCATCATTGAGGAAGTAGAGGATGGGGACCAGGATGTCCAGCACGTCACTGCTCTTCAGTACAAAAAAGAGGAATTTCTGGGGGCAGAGGGGAGGGAACAGGTGGGCAAGGTCAGAGAGGAGACCGCTCTCCCCCACCTGTTCACCGTTCCCGGGGGGCCTCCCCAGATGCTGCCCCCACCCCTGGGCTATCCATAGTAGCCGCTCTCCTGCTCAGAGCTGACCACTGCCCACCAAGAGGGGCCTGAGGCCAGCCCACCTTATTGAAGTCACAGAGCTTCCAGAAGAGGACCAGCAGCTCCTGGTGGAACTGGATCTTCTTGGTGGAGTTGGGCAGGTAGGTCTGGAGCAGGGGATTGGAGAGCAGCCGGGCTATGCCCTTGAGGATGAACTGGAAATCCTGAGTAGGGGACGGTAGGGACCTGTCCAGTCCAGCTCCTGCACAAAGGCCTCCTCACCCCCCCCACCACACACACACACAGCCTGGTCCCATCCCTAAAGCCTGAAAGGCCCAGATTCCATCATCAGGAGCTGTCCTGAGGCAGGCCCTCAGGAAGCTGAGTCCAAAGCAGGTCTGGAGGGAACCCCTGCCCCTTCCCCAGACCATGGGCTCCCCTCCTGAGCAAAGCTGCTCGTAGTGACCCCCCTCACCCACACGTTGACCCAGACCCGACCCACCTGGACCCCATGTTGACAGATGCCATACCCCCATCTCCCTGTCACATCAGAAATGCACTCTACTATTCTCAAAGAGCTGTCACTAAGCGAAAGCTACAAGTAACCCTCCCAAAAAGGCAAGGAAGCAGTTACCATCCCCATGTTACAGCAGCAGAAGTCAGAGCTTTGGGAGCACAATCTCCCCCAAGGTCACAAGACACATGAACTCAGGGCTGCCTGGCCTTTGAGTCCACTACCATTCCCCTCACCAAAGTCAGATATCAGAGCCACCTCCTCCTGGAAGCCTGCCCAGTTGTCCCTACTCACCTGAGGCCTTCAGCTCTTTTCTGCATCTCAAAACCTTTGAAGTCCTGCCATCACTATTTCATTGGGGTGGCCAAGCCCACAGGGACCATGGTCAGGACTCCTCTTACCCCATCTCATCACCATCCCCTCCCCCCTGCAAGGCCATAATCATTGTGGCAGGTGGGCACTGAGAATCCACTGGAGCAAGAGCAGGGTTCCGCTCACCTCTTCACGATGGATGCGGGACAGGTAGTTCACAAACAGGTTCTCAGGTCCTGGAGGCTGCCAAGGGTGGAGCCTGGGATAAGCAGGTGGTTTCACCCCTGGCCACTACCTCAGCCCAGGTGGGGGCAGCAATCCCCCCTCAGGCACCCCGAGGCTCACCAGGAGGTGCCCACTGGATAGCCCCTACCCAGCGCTACTAAAGGGAGTGCCCAGAGCTTGGCAGGGCCAGCTGCCCTCCACCCCCCACACCCATCCTTACGTCCGTATCATCCATAGCAGTGCCTGTGGTGGTGCCGTCCACCGTGGGGCTGGCGCTGGTGGCACTGTCATGGTCCAAGGTGACAATGAGCACCTGGGCAGCCTCCTCCACCAGGGGTTCCCGGTAGTCAGAGAAGAGCAGGTGGTTGTAGGGGATCCCGTAGCCCACAGGGTCATAGGCACACACAGTGTTGAGGAGGGAGGTAAAAAGGGGCAAGGCGTGTCTGCGGAAGGAGAGGAACAAGGCATGGAGACCACCCAGGCCAGCGTTGTCCACCCCTCAGGTGGCCACATGGGATGGTCAGTCAAGCTACCTCCTCACTGAACAAGCATTTCCGTGCTAGCTCTAGGCTGGGAGCCAGAAAGCAGAACCAAGCTCATCCCTTCCTGAGTCAAAGACACCCCTCCCTGCCTTTTCTGCATCCGGGACCCAGGCCAGGCTAGGCCAAGAGCAAAGGAATTTATTACCAAGACGGGGGTGGCTAGTTATGTGGGAAATCATGTCCACATGCCTTAGATTTTTCCTCCCAGAGCTAAAGCCTTTTTTTTTTTTAATTAAGACTATGTTTAGAGTAATTTTAGGTTCACAACAAAATCACGAGGGAGGAACAGAGATTCCCCTGAGCCTCTGCCCCCACCTGTGCACAGCCTCTCCCACTGCTGACATCCCACAGCAGAGTGGCATGTGTGTTACAATCCATGGACCTACAGGGACACGCCGTCAGCCTAGAGTTTACATTAGGGTTCATTCGCGGTGCTGCACAGTCTACGGGCTCAGGTCTCTGAGGGGCAGGTGTCCTGCCTTGGAGCTTCAAAGCAGGGACTGGAGTCCCACCGGGAGGTGGGCTTCCCCTCGGGGAGCAGAACATGCGCTCAGTCACCCAGGTCCCAGGCCACAGAGTGACATCATTCAGAGATTTGTAAGATGTCAGGGTTCAAGCTCCTTATCTTACAGGCAAGGAAACTGAGACCCAGAGAGGTTAAGTGAGTGGCAAAGCCTGATACTCCTGATGAGAAAAAACAAACAAACTCTGGCCAGCTTTTGACCGTGGCTGCTGGAGAGAGTTGCCTGGCTTCCCTTCTCTTCTGGGGGCAGGGCGAGGGGGGAAGTTGAGCAGAAGGCCAGGAAAATCCAAAGGATGAGTAACGCCTGCCATGTGGGAATGAGGGTCTGGAAATCAGAAGGTGAGCCACGCCTCCCAGGACCACTAACTCCGGTGCTGCCCTCGCAGCCTTTACATACTCAGCCCCACCAAGTGACACCTCCACGTACCCTCTGTGCCCGCAGAGCCCAGGAGCAGCCCTGTGTGGGTCAGGCTTCCCCACCCTTCAGAGTATTCACGATGCCCTCTCCCCGACCACTGTCTCAACCGCACTGCCAGCCAGCTACAAGCCACCTGCTGCTACTGAGAGCTTAAAATGTGGCTCCTCTGCATTGAGAGGTGTTGGGACTGTAAACTGCACAAAACGGATTTTGAAAACTTAGCTTGGGGGATCCCTGGGTGGCGCAGCGGTTTGGCGCCTGCCTTTGGCCCAGGGCGCGATCCTGGAGACCCGGGATCAAATCCCACGTCAGGCTCCCGGTGCATGGAGCCTGCTTCTCCCTCTGCCTATGTCTCTTTCTCTCTCTGTGACTATCATAAGTTAAAAAAAGAAAAGAAAAAAAGAAAACTTAGCTTGAAAAGGGAATGTGAAACATCTCAATCATTCTGCATACTGATCACCTGTCCAATGCTATTTGGTGTATATTGGGTTAAACAAAATATTAAAATTAATTTCACCTCTTTTTTACTTTTTTCATGTCGCCACTAGAAGTGGTCAACTTGCATCTGTGGTTTGCATCATATTTCTGCTGTACAGCACAGCTCGGGATGGAGGACCCAGGCACTAGTCACTAGGGTCGCCCAGTGGGACTTTGGACCATGGGGGACTAACGAGCGGCGACTAACTCTTATAAGCCATCACCACCAGGCGGCAGCACCTCCCCTCAACTAAGACTAAGGGAGCACGGCCTCTCCCCGGGGCTGCCTGGAGCAAGGAGAGAATGGAAAGAAAGCTGGAGGGCCCCTCACCTGTTCTCCGTGGAACAAAAGAACTGCACCCACGGGTTGGTGCCGCCGCTGTCCGGGGCTGGGGGCAGGTACATGGCCTCAGAGAAGCATGTGAGCAGCAGTTTCAACAGCTCCATCCTTAGGGAGGGGGGATCAGGGCAGGGGGTTCAGTACCTGAAGATCTCCAATCTCCTCCAGGAGGGCATGCCCACCCTGCTGGCCCCAGCTCCAAGTCCATGAAAAGACATGACCCCATTTTATCCCCGGCAGGCTGATGTTGGGTCATGAGTGGACAGGGTCTCTTTGAAAGACCCCATGCACGGTTCCCTCTCTGAGCTGGAGAGCAGGGGGGCCTGGCCCCAAGTCCAGCTACACTGTGAGTTCTGGGTCCGAGCAAAACTCACCGGTTCACATCGTGGATGTAGTTGGGCTGAGGGGAGTGAGCAAAGCCCACACCAGCCTCCCAGATGTATTCACAGCTGTCCAGGGAGTGGACATCCTCCGCTGAGTCCTGGGCACATGGTTTGGGAACGCTCAGGCGGGGAGTGGCCAACCCAAGTCCCCCCGCTGTCGTCCCTGGGGGCAGAGACAGACCCTCCAAATGCCCCAGGTGATAATGCACAAGGGAAGAAATTAATGTTCTCAATCTCTTGAAAGCTAATTTTTCTTCTCCGGTTCTTTTACTTGCTCAGGCCAGCTCAAGGCAGGGAGAGAGTGATAGGGAGGGAGGGGAATGGGATTGGGTGCATTTGGTGGTGGGGGGCGGTGGGAGCAGAAAATACCAGAAGTGGAGTCCCTGGGCCCACAGGAAGTGAGCAGGCCAGACCTCCTGTGTCCAAGCCCCACACCCCCACCCACCACCCAGGCGAGGACAATGGGTGCTTGTGCCCTGACTCCCGGATACAGGGGGCAGGGCCAGGCACCAGCTGGCTCCTCTCCAGCTGTGCCAGTCCCTGGCCCCTCCCTGGACCTGCCCAGCTCTTCCAGAGTGGCCCTGCCCCCACAGCGTCCTGCCCAAGGGAACTTCAACCACCCCCAACCTAGGACCAAAGCCCTCCCAGGCCTGAGACTGGGAGATTGGGGGGGCCTCTCACCACAGTGCTCCTTCGGTGGCTCTGGACAGTGAAATCTGGACAGAAGAGGAGATCAGCAATGGCCAGGAGCAGGGACTCAGCCAGGGGCCGGGCATTCTCATCATCATCCTCTCCCTGGTCAGGACATAGCACACAGGCTGCCTCAGTGCTTGCTGGCCAAGGAGACGTGGCCCCAGGAATTGGAGGTGGGAAAGGGGTTAGATTTGGGCCCAGGCAGGTACCCATGGGCAGAGGGATGGAGGAAGAAGCAGAAGGAAAAGTAGATTCCCAACCACCCCAAACTTCCTAAGGCAGAAGGGGGCCAGAGCAGGAACGAGGCTGGGACCTGGGAAGAAACCTCTCCACTGACTGGAAGGAGCCAGGCCAGGTCCCTAAAACTCTAGAGGCTCAGCCCTGCTGGGAATCACCAGGGTCCTGCCCTTAGCCGGTTGCCTGGAGATAAACCCAGGGAGGGGGAAGCTAAGGAGGGGGAAGTGCCCAGCTGCCCTGTCGCCACGCTTGCCCAGCTGAAAGGGCAGACATTCCTGTGGGAGATGACCCCCCCTCGGCAGCAAACCCCATTCCCCTTCCCCTGTCCTTCCCAAACCCCACACCCATCACCTCCCACCCAGCCCCACAACCAGGTCCACAGACCCCTGCTCGCCCTGCCCCGGGCACTGTGGACCAGAAGAAGCCCCTCCAGTCGGGGTCCTCAAAGATGTAGGGCAGCACACGGGTGAGGAGCCTGCTGCAGTTCAGGACAATCTGCTTCTCCTTCTCCGAATGGCAGCCACTCTCGGCTCCCTGCACCAGCTTCTCCACAGCCTGTGGGGACAGGCGGAGGGGCACACTGGAAGGGTGGGGAGCGGGGACCTGGTGCTTGGGGTCAGGATGGGCACCCCAGGCTTCAGAGGGGCAGAGACAGACAGGGTCAGCCAGCCCAGGGGGACGGGAAGTGGGCCAGAGAGCAGCCTAGAGCATCCCCGGAGACCCCGCCCACCACTCACTGGCTGACACCTTGCTAAGTGACCACCTCTCTGTTCTCTCATCTGTAAGACGGTGACATTAACAGCACCACACTGCACAGGGTTAGCTGAACGAGCTGATGTGTGGAAAGTACGCAGCAAGAGCCCCAAGGAAGCCCTCACAGAGGGTGGCTGCAGCATCACTTCCCACCCCCCACCCAGAGCCCAGCCAGTGGGGAGAAGCAGGTACTTCTCGAGACTGCCCAGACCCAGACAGGTGGGATGTCAGGGGTGCCCGCTCTCTGGATCCACAGGGCTGGGCCAGCTTCAGCCTCCCCTGGAAGGTGGGAAATGGCTCAGCAGGGAGTGGCAGCGAAGGGCAGAGCACCTTATGCTCACCTTGTAGCACAGAGTGGCCAGATTGGAGGGTGACTCCTCCCGCACAGCCCGGATCTCTGCCGCTGGCACCAGTGCAAAGACATCCTGTACTGAGGTGGCCGTGTCTGCCCAGAACTGGTCCCAAAAGGCATCATCGGTGGCTTCCACAGGCTGGAGGGGGGATCCGGTGTGTCCAGGGTTGTTACACTACCCCTTGCCACCAGGCCCACAGTTCGCCCAGTCTGTAGCCAAAGGAACCCCAAAGGGGAAACCATGGCCCCCCTATTCCATCCCTGCTATGCCCAGAAGCCCTCCCATGTGGGGGCCATTGTGCACCCCGGCTGGCAGAGGCAGGCTAGAGACACTCGCCATGGATGTCAGAGGTCAGCCAGGCACTGAGTTTGGCAGCCAAAGCCTAACTCAGACCCTGAGGGATGGGGTAACTCACCATCCTCCTCTGGCAGAGCCTCCCCACAGGGGACCTCCCCAGGCCCTGCTGCTAGGTCAAGTGCCTGGGGACCAGACCCAGGTTGTGACCCTCCCCAATGGAAGAAGGCAAGGGGATGTATGCTTATTGCACCTAAGCCCAGCCTCACTGTCCACCCCCGCCTCAGCCGCAGCTTCCATCCTCTCCCTGCACACCCAACAGATGCCAAATCTAAAGGAGGCAACCCCCACGGCTCTCTCTGACTGCACCTGCTCCTCTCAGGGCCCCACCTCCAAATTTACGTCCTCAACCCTGTCTCCATACCGCCTCCAACCCATGTTCAAAGTACAGCACCCAAACCACTGTTGCCTCAACAAAAACCTCTGGGGCTCCTCGCTGCCTGCAGGATTGAGTCCAAACCTGGACCAGACCATAAGCCACGATCTTATTTAACATACCTACATGCATGCACACATGTTGCACGTGGGCACCTGCACACCTGTATTTGCAACCCCTACAACACAAAGCCGTCACAACATCTCTTTGCCTTTGCTCGGACGGTCCGGTCTTCCCCACAGGCCCACCCTTCTAACACATTCCAAAGTCCCACTGGTCCTATGGAGGACATAGGCACACTTGTGCCTTTTGAATCATATGGGCAGTCACGTAGGGAACCAACTGGAACCATAAGCTCCACTTCTAGAAATCCTTCCTAAGGAAATGATCAGGGATGTGCACAGATAAGGAGATTCACTGAGGTGTTGTTATTGGCAATAGCGAGAAGTTGGAATGAACCTAAATAACCAACAAGCAGGGAACACTCGAAAGAGTTAATTAGGCCCTTTCATGGAATGGAATATTATGCAACCACCAGAGCCATGTTGCCAAGGACTCTTAATGAATGAAAAATGCTTCACGGTTACAATACTGTGAAAAAGATAAGGTGTAACACTAACTACAGGATGGTCAGGATCTTTGCTAAATTACATAGTAATAAAAGCCTAAACGAAAATGACGGAATGCCCCAGCGATGATCTCTCTGGATAGTTTTTATTTTTTTTTACTTATATTTTTCTGCAACCACACGGATTACTGTTTTTTTTTTTTTTTCCTTTTGAATGTTCACCTGCTGAGAGGCCAGGGTGCCCAAGGCATGTTCTGAAGAGGAGCTGCTGCGAGAGACCCCGGGTGCTCCATCAGCCTGGCCTTCTCCCTTGTCTGAAAGGGTTGATACAGCCCTGCGATCACCCAAACCCACCCAGGCGTGCCTTAATCTGACCACCAGAAAAAAATATATATCTTGTTTAAAAATAACTGTTCTCTTGGACACTTGGGTGGCTCAGTGGTTGTGTGTCTGCCTTTGGCTCAGGTCATGATCCTGAGGTCCTGGGATCGAGTCCCACATCGGGCTACCTGCAGGGAGCTTGCTTCTCCATCTGCCTGTGTCTCTGCCTCTCTCTGTGTCTTGAATGAATGAATGAATGAATGAATGAATGAATGAATAAAAATAGCCTTGTTCTCTTATGCCCCTTCTTCCCAGAATCCTCCCTGAGCTCTGGACCAAAGGGCTTGTTCCCACCTTGGAACCTGGGTCCCCACTCTTACTCCTTCATCCTAGGCCCTGATTCCAGGCATCTCAATGCACTTGCCTCAGGGTTCCATTAGGCCCTTCTTTCCTTACCCTGCAGTAGGGGCAGATGGCAGATGCTCAGCCAATGTTTATTCAGGGAAAGGCTGTCATTAGTCCCAAAGATCCCTTCAACCCAGTCACTGGGCAAGCCTGAGCACCAGTGGGGCTGTCCAAACTCAGGGTTGGGTTTGAAAGCCTCATTGAGGTCCCGGTATACCCTGGCCCCCTCCCAAAGTAATGCCCCCACCTCCAAGTCACAGGGCAGCATGTGGCCATGGCCCGCAAGACAGGCCTGGTACCAGGGCCTGCTCAGTCCCAGAACTGGTAGAGCAAGTTAGCTGGGGGGGGGGGGGACAAAGGCCAAAGGAGGTGCCCTGAGGCTAGGGTTTGCTGGCCCTCCTGTCCTCAGCTAGGGTAGCCCTCTGACAGTCACTGGGGTCAAGGGGTGCCACCCCCCAGTGTGGGTGGCCAGGGCTGGGGTGGGGAAGGACATCCTTGAAAACCCGGGAGCTCCTCTGAGAAGCTCCCTTCTCTAACACTTTTACCACCTCCTCTAACTTAAGGTGCCACAATCCCCTTAAAGGAGGAGAACTTCATCTGAGCACCAGTAGACTTGACCTCTGGTCTAGTTCATCAGGCAAGTGTCACCTAGAGACTGAATTCCAAATGAGGGGACTTAAAAGGAGACTTAGGGAGCTCCAGGCTAGCCCAGCTGAGAAGCAGAGGAGAGTCCCAGCCCTCCAGCTCCCACTCTGGCTTGGACACTTCAGCTTGATGACCCTCACCCGGCTATAGCAGGCTAGTCTGATGCTCCAGGTGTTGGCCAGGGTCACTGGATCCCCTTAGGCTTCTGAGGGGAGAAACAAGGCTCAGCTCCTGTCCCAGTTATCCCAGCTGGGCTCCACAGAGCCCAAGGAAGCTTCTAAAATCCAAGCCAGGGGCGCCTGGGTGGCTCATTCGGTTGAGTGTCTGCCTTCTGCTTGGGTCATGATCCCAGGGTCCTGGGATGGAACCCAGCATCCTGCACTGAGCTCCCTGCCTCAGCAGGGGAACCTGCTTCCCCCCTCCCCCATACCCTGACTCTTCCCTTTGCTTGTGTACTCTTTCTCTCTCTCTTAAATAAATAAAATCTTAAAATAAATAAATAAAATCCAAGCCAGTTTGTTTGAAAAGAATTTTTTTGCCACAAGATAGAAGGCCCATGCTACCAGGGCACAGGGACTGAGCTATCCTGGTGGGAAAACAGATACTCTTTCTTTCTTTCTTCTTTTAGGATTTATTTATTTAGTTAGTTAGTTATTCATTCATTCATTCATTCATTCATTCATTCATTCATGAAAGACACAGAGAGAGGCAGAGACACAGGCAGAGGGAGAAGCAGGCTCCCTGCAGGGAGCCTGATGCAAGACTCTATCCCAGGACCCCGGGACCACAACCTGAGCCAAAAGGCAGTCGCTCAACCACTGAGCCACCCAGGCACCCAAAAATAGATATTCTTACCCTAGCTTCACCAGCCTCTGTTCAGGCCAGACCCCCCACTGGCTTGGGAGTCCTGGTGCATCTTTTGAACTTTCTTGGGGTGAAGGGGAGCAAAGGACTGTACAAGTGCTCTAGCCTGTTAAGGGTGACCTGTCCTGGAGGACTGCGTCACCACAGCATTCACATACACATACACACATGTATACATGGACCCATCAGGTCTCACCTGGTCTATGGCAGAGAGTCTCCAAAAAGATAGGATCTAAGAAAGGGTCCCAGGTCCAGGAATGTCCTCCCTCTAGGGCCCCACCCACCCCAGGAAAGGCTTGGGAAACACAGCCAAAACTGCTAAGCCTCAGGACTAGCCCAGGACAGGAAGAAAACAGGATATAGCGCAGGAAAGCAGGGAAGCCCAGCAGTCGCCGCTCATACCCAGGCCACAGGAAAAGGTGTTGGGTGGTCTTGTCTGCTGCCCAGAACAAACATCTGTGTTCATGGCCTAGCCTCTAAGGGTCTGGGACTGGAGGACACCCTGTGGACAGCTGGCATGAATCTCCTTGGGGACACTGAATGGCAAGGTTCTGGAATGACCATCTGGGATCTGGTCTTCACTCCTCAGCTGCCTGAGCCAGGTCACTACACAGGACAGGAAGCTTCAGAGTCTCTCCCACCTTCCCACCTGCAGGGCCCCACAGGTCTCTGGAGGGAGACCCAGCCTGGTATCTGGTTCCAGTCTTGACCCAAGCCAACTCACTGTCCTCAGCTAGGAAACAGGACAGCACCATCTCAGTCATCCCCATAGCAGTGCTATAGCCAGGGAAAGCCAGAGGTACACTGTATTTGGGGGAGAGGGCCAGCACAGGTAGGAATCTAGTCCACCCAGATCTCTGGGGCCCAGCTGAGCTAGTCCTGCTGGCCCGGCAAAGGACCTTGCCTACTAAGCTAACAGCCCATGGTTCATTCCTCCAACAATGTGTTTCCTTCCCCAGGTAGGTAGGTAAACATGGGAGCCTCCCTCCTGCCACTCCGTGTGGCCCCACATTGTGGGGCTGGCCCACCTGCTACCCACAGACTTAGAAGCCCCGATAAAGCCAAGTGCTAGAACTACCCAGGAGTCATTAGGGAAGTGGCGAGAAGCAAAGTCTGGTTTCTATCAAATGCCTCTTAGCCAGGACTGGATTCTCCAGAGCCCCTGGGCATTTGCCAGGCACCTGACCTTTCTCTCGTGGGAATGAGAGAGTGTAGGACCAGAGGTCTGGCCTCTGGAGCTGCGAACAACTGGCTGTGGGAAGATGGCTTCCTCAATCCCACTCTAACTGCCAAGAGCCCTCAGGGTAAGGGAAAGAGGAAAGTCCCAGATGGCAGCAGGTGCTGAGTCCCTTAAAAGTGGGGGTTCTGGGGAGTCAGGGCTGGGCATCTCTGTGGCCAGAGCAGCCTGATTCGAGGGGTAAGGACAGAAGGGGTAGGGCAGGGAAGGAGCCTTGCTGGGGCCAGGTCCTGTGTGGTGGGGGCAAGGAGGTGGCCTCGGTGCCACTTGTGAACTCAGGGGACTGTGCAAGCATGGACTGGCTGAAAGTCACCCCCAGACCCTACACCAGCCAGTCAAAGACAATCTGGAGGGTTCTCAGCCCTGACCCAGGGAACAGAGGGTACCTGAAAACACAGCTATCCCCACTGCTGGGCCTCAGAGGAGGAGCCCCCTGGAGCAGTGTTCCCCAGCTGGGAAACTGGACTCCACGGGCCTGGGAACAGGACCCTCTGCTAGGCTGCAGCTCTGCTCGCACTCTTTGCACGTTCTCAGGAAGACCTGGGCCTTCCCTGGCTCTGGGCATCGACCTGGGCCCAGCGAGGCCGCTGCCTCCGCGCACCAGCTGTTTCCCCGACCCGGTAGGCGCCTGCTCGGCTTTGTTTGCATTGAATCAGCCGGGTCTGTGCGTCCAGGAACCGCGGGCACCGAGGGGCAGGGAGGGGAGCAGGGAGGCGGATGGGTGGGTGGGGGCGGGAGTGAGGGTGAAGCTGAAGATGCGGGGCTGGAGGGGCGGGAGCGGGGGTGGGGGTGGGGGGGAGGCGGCAGGACAGGTGGCGGATAGCGGCGATGCCGGCTCGGAGAGTAGGCACACGTCAGCCCAAGGTGGCAGCGGCGGCTGCGGGAAGAGGGATATTCCCGGGAGAGAAGGCTGGGGTGAGGGGCTGCGGCTAAGGGATGAAGCCCCGGAGGACAGGCCAACGGGTGGCGCTCCGGACCTGGCTTCAGCGTGAGGCCGCAGGCCAGCGGGTCCCCCATCTCCTCACGAGCCAAGTTCGCGCAGCCCCCCGGCCCTGCCCAGCCCCCAGCCCGGCAGGTGGGTGGGAGGCCGGGGCCCCGGTCGCACCTGCGTCTTGGTGGTGAGCTGGATTACCGCCTTTCGGAAATTCAGCTTAGAGTCGGCCGACCCCATAGCGCTGGAGCCCTCTCCGGCCCGGCCCCGGCCCCGACTCCCGCCCCGGCCCCGGCTCCGGATCCAGCTCCGGCTCCGCGGCCCCCGCTGCGCTCGCAGGAGAGGAGCGCCGCACCCCGCCTGCCCGCCCCGCGCCGGCCCCGCCCCCTCCGGGCCCCGCCCCGCCCCGCGTGGCTCCGCCCCCCGCGTGGCTCCGCCCCCGCACCTGCCGCGCCCCGCGCCGCCCGCTGCCCGCGCCGGGAGCCGGCTCCTGGATGATGCTCCACGGCTCGACCCCGAGCCTCCGCGCCCGCCCCGCCTCGCGATCCCCGCCGCATCCTCACCACTGGTCCCCACGCCTGCCGGCCCGTACATTCTCAGCCAGCCCTCTCCCTTGAGTTTCGTCCTTGTCAAACCCTATCCTCCCCATTCCGGCCCCCCCCCTTTTTTTTTCCTCTGAGCATCTGCTTTCTTGGTTCCCTTTATTTGACCTGTCAAACCCACATCACCAGGCAAGGGCAAAACCCTTGTTTTTCCAGCCACTGGCCCCAAGCTTCAGGAAAGCACCTCCCTGGCCTGATGAGGGCTGGAGGTCCCTCGAGTCCCACAGCTCTGTTCTGGCCACCGGCCTTCCCTGAGAATCCGTGTGAGCCCATCTATTTCAACAAATGTGTCGCAGGACTGGAATTTACTAACACTGCGTCCAGGATGGGGTGCATGCGGGTCTTCAGGCACAAGGCCTGCCCTTTATGAGCAACTGGCTTGGGAAAGAAACAAGGAAAGAATTTACTGTGTTGCAGCCGAGTGAGCCTTTATAGAGGCAAATTAATAATATTATTAACGATGATGGGGCAGCCCGGGTGGCTCAGCGGCTTAGTGCCGCCTTCGGCCCAGGGTCTGATCCTGGAGACCCGGGGTTGAGTCCCATATCGGGCTCCCTGCATGGAGTCTGCCTCTCTCTGTGTGTCTGTGTCTCTCATTAATAAATAAATAAAATTATTATTAATAATAATGATGATGATAGGAGGACAGTATCTCTAACTCAGCAAAAACTTACCTCTGAGTTATTACCCCATTCTATAGCAGGAGACACTGAAGTTCAAGGCAGTTATGTTGCTTGCCCAAAGTCACACAACTACTAAAGAACAAAACTATAATAGCAAATCGAACTCTGCTCCAAAAGAGGCTGAACTTTCTCCATCTTCCATGCTATGACTGGACAGGATAGCTCTGTCCTTGCTCCCGAGGTAGACTTTCCCTGCCCTGGATGAAATCCGAGGCAGGCTTCATGGCCTTTCTAATCACTCCAAGATAACAAATGAAAAGTGTCTCTTTATTTGGCTTTAAAAAAAATAATAAAATCCAGTCCATTCTACAAATCCCCCAACCTCAGTCCAGACCAGAGTGACATTAAAAAATTTGGACTCTGGGGTGCCTGGGTGGCTTGGTCAGTTAAGAGTCTGCCTTTGGCTCAGGTCATGATCCTGGGGTCCTGGGATTGAGCCCTGAGTTGAGCTCCTTTCTCAGCGAGGAACCTGCTTCTCTCTCTGCAACTGCCCTCCTGCTCTGCTCTCTCTCTCTTCAAATGAATAAATAAAATATTTTTTAAAAATTCGGAATCTTAGTTATCAGGGAAATGCAAATTGAAACATAACATGATGATTATTACATATCTATTAGAATGGGTTTTTAAAAAACCACAACACCAAATACTGGTGAGGATGGGGAGCATTTATATTTTCTCATAAAGTTAAATATACAATTATCACATATCTCAGTAATCCTTCTCATGGTACTTATCCAGGAAAAATGAAGGCATCTACCCATACAAAAAGCCTGCGTAATGCTTACAGCAATTTCATTTATAATCACCAAAGAGTGGAAACTACCCAAATGTCCATCATCTGGTGAATAAACAGATTGGGGTTCACCCAGACAATGGGACTAGTATTTAGCAACAAAAAGGAACAAACTACTGATACAAGCAGCAACAATGTGGATGAATCTCAAAAGCACTGTGCCAGACACAGAAGGCAGTGTACTGTATTATATCATTGATGTGACATTCTGGAAAAGACAAAACACTGAGACAGAAAACAAATGAGTGATTTCCTTGGGTTGGGAGTAGGATGAGAGACTGACTATGAAAAGGTATAAGGAAACTTTTTTGGGTGATAAAAACAATCTATGTTATGATTGTGGTGGTAGTTTTATGATTGTATATGTTTGTTAAAGTTCAATACTAAAAAAAGTTCAAATAACTATACACCTAAGAGGGGTGAATTTTACAGTGTGTAAACTATACTTTAATAACTTTATTTTTTATTATTTTTAATAACTATTTTTTAAGATATGTATTTATTCATGAAAGACACAGAGAGAGAGAGGCAGAGGGAGAAACAGGCTCCCCACAGGGAACCTGATGTGGGACTCGATCCCAGGACCCCTAGATCACACCCTGAGCAGACGCTCAACCACTGAGCCACCCAGGTGTCCCTAAATTTGACTTTAAAAAAGACAAAAACTAAGAGTAGATGCTAACTGGCCATTCAAGGGCATAATTATGAGCCCTTTGGCCTGCCCTGCACTCAGAGCCATTTTAGGGATTTGCCACCAGGAACTCCAAGTCACATCAAAATATTATTGGTCATCCAAGGACCTTGCTCCTCCCATCAGCTTTCATTGGAAAGATTTAAATGAGTCCATTTAACCTCTTCCAACCTCAGAAGGTCGTCTCCCATTCACTGGGCATTCTGCTCCTTAGGAAATTTTAGTGTCCATCTCCAGGAAATATTACAAGGTCCCTGAGCACTCTTACCTCCATAGGAAGGAAAAAATATTAATATTGTCTTGGGGAATGTGACTGCTAACACATCTAAGTGGAAAAAATACCTGTTTATCCCCACCACATGTTTGCTGTCTCCAAGTTAAACTTGACATCCTCTCTAATTCCACCATTGTTTTTTAAACACTGTTGGTTATTATTTAGTGCATACTGAAGTGTATAAAGGCAAAATGGCCCAAAGACTGGAGTTTGCTCTAAAATACTGTAGCAGGGCAGCCCCAGTGGCGCAGCGGTTTGGCGCTGCCTGCAGCCTGGGGTGTGATCCTGAGGTCCCAGGATCGAGTCCCACATCAGGCTCCCTGCATGGAGCCTGCTTCTCCCTCTGCCTGTGTCTCTGCCTCTTTCTCTCTGTGTCTATGAATAAATAAATGAAATCTTTAAATAAATAAATAAATAAATAAATAAATAAATAAATAAATAAACAAATAAATAAAATACTGTAGCAAAGAAAGCAAGACAAAGAACACACAGGCAAGATAAGGCAAATGTGACTGAATCTTGGTCATTGTTGAATCTGTGTTGAGTATGTGGCAGACTCCTTGTCCTGCTCTCTCTACTTTTGTATGTGTGCTTGAAAACGTATATAGTCAAAACTTTTAAGGAAAAAGACTGGATTTATACAAGTAAAAGTAATAGCAAAACAGAGTTTTTGAAAGTTTAAAGAAATTACTTATCCTTACTAATTTGGTGATTCCCTAGTAGGTTCTTAGCTGTGATTTCCTATATGGAAAATGTGCCGTGTCCTCCTTTTATGCCCAGTGTAAAGGAAGAGTGCCTGTCTTTGGCTCCTATGACCCTCCCTAGAGCCCTTTTTTTTTGAGTGCAGCCATCAATCATACAACAAACATTAACTCAACACTTGCTAAGGGCCGCATACCTTGCAAGGTGCTAGGCCCTAAGCTACAAAGGCAAGTTCCTACTGCCAAGAGAGGAGAACCACACAGGTAATAGAGAGTCTTGGGACCAGAATCCAGAGGAAGAGAGCCCAGTTGTAAGAGAAGACCAACAGGAGCAGTGATCTCCCAGAGTCTGGAAGGGAGGGAGCCATAGGATGGATACCCAAACTTCACTGTTCTCTGGTGCCCCAACTTCCCTCTGGTGCTTCCCATCAGTGGACTCAAAGACAGCAAAAGGGCAAGGGAGGGCAGCCTGGGTGGCTCAGTGATTTAACGCCACCTTTGGTCCAGGGTGTGATCCTGGGGATCCGGGATTGAGTCTCACTTTGTACTCCCTGCATGGAGCCTGCTTCTCCCTCTGCCTGTGTCTCTGCCTCTCCCTCTCTGTGTGTCTCTCATGAATAAATAAATAAAATCTTTAAAAAAAAATCGCTAAAAAGGGGGGGGGCAAGGGAGCACATTGTTGCAGCCCACAAAAGCTTCAGCCTCCTGACATGCAGCAAGAGAGCTGAAGAGGTGCATGGAATGCGTCACACAACTAGGTAGGAGGAGCAAATGGAAGGACGAGCCGGAAGTGCACAAAGCCTGGTTTGCCCAGAGAACAGAAAGAGTTGGTTGGGATAAAACGTAGAGAGACAAGAGATAAAGCTGGAGTGGCAGGCCATAAAGGCTTCAAACATGCTGTTAAAGAGCTTTTATCTCCTTCTATGAGCAATGTGGAGCCTCTGAGGCAGGGGAATAATGTCATCGGATGTCATTATGTCTTGGCAAAGTCACTTTAGCTGCTGCAGGAAAGATAAAGTGAACTGAACACTGGGAATCAGCTGGGGAATGAGAGATGCCCAGGGCTGAACCCAGGCAGCCATAGGTGGGATGGAAAGGAAGGATGCAGGTGATGTCTCCAGGTGGAATCATGGAACTCGCTTGCCAATTTGATGTGTGTTCTGGGTGCTACCGCTGTGTAACAACCTCCCACCAAACATGGTGTACAAAAATAACCTTTTTTTAAAAAAAAGATTTTATTTATATATTCATGAGAGACACAGAGAGAGGCAGAGACATAGGCAGAGGGAGAAGCAGGCTCCCTGCGGGGGAGCCCGATGTGGGACTCGATCCCAGGATCCCAGGATCAGACCTGAGCCAAACCACTGAGCTACCCAGGTGTCCCCCAAAATAACCATTTTATGATATATTCTGTAGTCAGTAATTCAGATGAGACCCAGCTGAGGTGGCTTGTGTCTATTCCACAATGTTTGCACTATCAGCAGAGAAGACTAGAAGGGGTAGGGGAGGATTCACTCAGAACAGCTGGGACCTGGAATCATCTGGAGGTTTCTTCACTCATACATCTGGCACCTGGGCTGAGAGGACTCAAAGGTTGGACTTACCCAGGGAGAGAAGGGGTTGGTCAGGACGGTAGTACAAACATGAGACTTCTGCAGGTGTCTTTGGGGCCTCTTGCAGCTCCAAGAGGCAGTGTCCCAAAGGGTGCACACAAAAAGAGGGTGTCTGGGGAGAAAGAGAAGAAAGCTGCATGGCCGTTTAGTACTGAGCCTGGGAATAACATTTAAAGTCACTTCCACCATACTCTATTAGTCAAAACAACCACAAACGCACCAGGTTCAAGGAGAGGAGACCTACACCCGCCTCCCCAGTGGAAGAAGTGTCAAAGAAGTCGGAGCTATGCTTAAAACTGCCATACTGAGGCACATGGGTGGCTCAGTCCACAGAGGTGCGATTATTGATTTTGGGATTTTAAGTTTGGGTCACATGTTGGGTGAGGAGATTACTTAAAAATAAAAATCTTTGAGACACCTGGGTGGCTCAGCAGTTTAGCACCTGCCTTCCGCCCAGGGTGTGATCCTGGAGTCTCCCGATCGAGTCCCACATCGGGCTTCCTGCATGGAGCCTGCTTCTCTCCCTCTGCCTCTCTGTCTCTCATGAATAAGTAATATTTAAAAATATATATTTAAAAAATAAATATATACAATACCCCACCATGGGTGATTCTGTCCCCCACAGTTCATCCTTCCAAATGCAATCCTTCCCTCTCCTGACCTTTGCCTGTCTTCTCATCTCAGTGAATGGTACCTCCCCAGTGCTCAAGCTGGGAACCCAGTGTCACCTTCGGTGACTCTCTTCTTCTCACCCCCCATCTAATCCATCACCAAGACCTGATGATGTCATCCCCCAGACACAAATATTTTCTGCCTCCCTCATCTCCTCTGCTCCCACCTCTGCCAGGGCCCCCATCGCCTCCCCCGTGCAGCAGCCTCCATCCTGCCCCCTCTAATCTGCAGAAAACCCAAATCATTATAAAATGCAGCTCACCATGCTTCTCCACTGAAAACACTTCAGAATAACTTTTGCTGGGCCCTGGCCCTGACCTCCAAGATCCTGAAGGGTCCAGCCCTGCTCCCCCTCCCACTCCCCTAGGGCCCCCAGGGTTCCATTCACACACACATAGGCCTTCCTTCATTTCTTCAAACCCTCTGAGCTATTTCTGTGCATGTTATTCATTCTGCCTCGGACATCCCTCCCCCCACTCTCCATGTGACTGACTCTTTCTCATCCTTGGGGTCTTAGCTCAAATGTCTCCTTCCCTGAGAGATTTCCCATCCCCGGCTGTTGTTATTTTAGCTACTGGCATATGAACTAAAACTCTGACCATCATTTAAAATATTTTTGCCTCTTTTTCAGTTTATGTCTGTTTCTCCAACTGAAATGTAAGCTTCAAGCAAGCAGAGACTGGGTCCATCTTGCTCTCTGCATCCCCAGAAGCCAGCACTGGCCTGGCACACAGCAATCTTTTTTTTTTTTAACAATTCTTTATTGGGTGAATGAATACAAACAATTCCCCAGTCACAGAAGGCGGAGCCACTTTGGTAGTTCACTTCAGCCAATAGGAACCACCCATTTTCAGACTCTCTCAAGATTCATTTCATAGTTCTTTTAGGAGCTTTTGAGGTGGGGCAGGTGGACAGAGAAAGAAGGAGCGCCAAGGAGTGTGTTTCCGCCACTGGTTTCAGAGCATCCATTTGTCCCTTCATCAGGCACCTGCTACAGCCACCCAGAGTTCCTGCCCTCCAAGAGCTCTCAAACTGCCCAGAGGCAGATAGATCCCATACAGTGGGTTGCAATCTGTAACAGGGAATCAAGATGCACTAGGAGCTCAGGCAGCCAGCAGCAAGCAAATGTGCCTGGAACTTCCCAATAGTCTCTGAGGCCTTGCCTGCCAGCCTCACCTGCCCCCTGGGTAGCCCCAGCAGGAAGGTGCAGTCCCCGGACAGGTCTCCCCAACCCACCTCAGAAACCCTGCCAGAAGAGCGGTTGTGATGGGCAAGGAATGGATCATCCAGGTAAAAAATAAAGTTGTAATAATAATAACCAGAAAGGCAAACACTGACTAGGGCTCGCATGGCCCAGGCACTGTTCTAAGCACTTGGCCTGTGTCTGCTCAGCGAATCCTCCCAACAGCCCCATGGGCAGATCTTAAAGGAGTAAGGGGGAGGGCACGGGGGTACAATTGGCGCCAGCACCCTAAAGGTCACACCACCGCTGACAGGCCCCGAGGGTTTAAACTGCAGGGATTTGAGGGAGCCACATGGAAGCACTTCCTGACCACAAAGACGGTGAGAACCTAAAATAATTCCCTTCTCAGGGCAGTTGTCTGGGACGCACTCAGAGGGTAGTTGGGGGGCGGGGGTTGGGCACCAGATGACCTCACTCACGCCTTATCCCGCCTGGCACTGACTTCACACTGGTGGCCGGGGGACAGATGGGGCAGGACCATTCAGTGCAATGTGCGCCCCGCACTGGAACGGCGGGTCTGGGGACCCGGAGGGCAGCGCGGCCTGCAAGGGTGGGGGCACCCGAGGAAGGGGTCTGAGCTCGACCCCAGATGCGCAGCGAGCAGGGGCCGTGCGTACCCCGAGGGCCCGGAGGCGCGGGCTGGGCACCCTGACCCCTCCCCCTGGGGCGACTCGGGTGACTGGGAGCGGCCGGGACCCTCCAACGTCAGCGCAGCCTGAGCAAGCGCCGTCATTTCCTGTGGGCCGGGCTGGGGTGGGGGTGCGGGGGGAGGGAGGCGGGGGAGGCCGGGAGCCAGGCTGGGCGAGTGGGTGGCAGTGGCGACGCCGCCGCTGTGTCCCGGTGTCCAGCCCCGCCCTGCGCCCAAGCAGCGCCAGCCGCAGGGTGTTGCGTCCCGGCTGCCGGCTCCCCTGGGGTTCCCACATCCAGGAGCTGGACTTGCATTTCCAAGGAGCTCGGGAGGCCCTCCTGGGTGCTGGCGTGTGCAGCCAACCCCAGGGGAATTGTAATGCCCAAGGCTTGGGGGACATCGGTGCTCCCAGGGCTCGGGCCATCAGCGCCGAGTCTCGATGCCTCCAACAAGGAACACGGCGCAGTAGGCCTGCCTGACACACCCATGAGGTGCCAGGCTGGGGGGCTAGGCAAGATCACGTAATTTATTTATACTTCTGACCCCTGCGGAGGCCCTCTACCCACTTAGAGGGAAAGGCCTGAAATGGGTCTCAGGGCTTGTTGGCTGCTAGCTCAGAGAGCCTGACCAGTTTTCTTCCTCAAAGGCAGATCTGGGGCACCTGGCTGGCTCAATCCGAGGAGGAAGGAACTCTTGATCTCCGGGTGGTGAGTTCAAGTCCCACCTTGGACGTAGAGATTACTTAAATAAACTTTATAAACAAACAAACAAACAAACAAACAAAAAGGATCTGATTTTCCTCCTTTTGGAATACTTTTTAAAATGTTAAGTCTGGTCTGAAGGCGCAAGCAGTGGTTCCACTAGGCAAGGAGCCTGGGGTTCCTATGCACCAAATCAGGCCAAGGGCCTAGCACAGACCTAGTACATAGCATGCACGTCCCATCCCTCAGCCAGCCACAGCTCTGCAGGTCACCCGGAGGGACCTCTACTCTCTATCCCCTGCAGAGGGAGACAAGGAAACCTCACCAATCTGGCAGAGTTGATTTCCCAGCTTTCACCCATAACAGCCTCATGAGATTCAGGAGAATCCAGCCTTGATCACCTTGCCTATTGCCGGGATGAGAATGAGAATCCAGCCTTTGTGACATGCTTGTCCCTGCCAGATGATGCTTCTCGGCTGGGGCAGGAGGAGAGTGGCTACAGGAGAGGGGGGCCATGCTGAGGATATGGCCTATATGGTAAAGTCCAAAGGCTGGGAGGTGACCCAGGAGCTGGATATTTTCAAGCGTAGGGATCATCCAAGTCATCACTGAAAGCATCCTTATCTCCAGGGGTTGGAGCTGAATCTTCAGGTTGGGGCTGCCTTTAATTGCTCTAACTAGCATCCTCACTGCCCAGGCTGGGGAATTTGAGGCAACCCTCCGCAGGCCCTAACCCTCAGCCTTTTGCCCCTGCTCTCCTCTGGGGACTTTCTAAACTCCCTAAGGGCCCTCTCCCACAGAGCTGCAGAATAAAGAAATGAACAAATGGGAAGGGGACATGGTGGGATTGAAGTGCTGACCAGATCCCTCTGGAACTTACTACTCCCCCACACATCCTGCTGGTCCCTTAGACTCATTTCTGTCTCCAGCTCAATAAATGGCATCACCATCACCCAGTTACTGGAGGCAGAAGTCTAAGGCAAAAAAAAAAAAAAAAAAGAAGTCTAAGGCATCACTGATTCTCCAGTCAGTTCATCTACACCTCTTCTTTCTACATCCAGAATGATGCTCCTTCTTGCTCCAACTCTACTGCCACCAGCCTTGGCCGTCCCACCATTACTTCTCTTCCAGACAATCCCCAAAGCTTCCAAACTGGTTTTGCTTCTACTCTTCCTCCCTCCCATGCAATCCATGCTCCCAAATTGCCACTGATATTTTACAACTGAAAATGAAAAGGCTTTTACTCATTTTTCCAGTTGAGGGGGAAAACATCCAAATTCCTTCCCATGACCCTAACTCTGATTCCATCTCTCCTTTATCCACTCCACTCAGTTACACTGGCCTTCTGCCAGTTCCTGATATATGTCAAGTTCTTTTTGCCTTGAGGCTTTGATACTGCTGTTGCCTGAAACACTCTCCCTCCAGAGCTTGGCGTGGTTGGCACCATCTCATCCTTTAGGTATTAGCTTAGATATCACCTTCTTTTTTTTTTAAGATTTTATCTATTTATTCATGAGAGACACAAAGAGAGAGAGAGGCAGAGACACAGGCGAGGGAGAAGCAGGCTCCACGCAGGGAGCACGATGTGGGACTCGATCCTGGATCCTGGGATCACACCCTGAGCCAAAGGCAGACGCTCAACCACTGAGCCACCCAGGCGTCCCAGATATTACCTTCTGAGAGAAGTCCTCCTGAGCACTGAATCTAAACTTTGCCCCAGGGGCACCTGGGTGGCTCAGTGATTGAGCATCTGCCTTTGGCTCAGGTCATGATCTTGGGGTCCTGGGATCGAGTCCCACATTGGACTCCCTGCAGGGAGCCTGCTTCTCTCTCTGCCTGTGTCTCTGCCTCTCTCTCTCTCTCTCACGAATAAATAAATAAAATCTTTTAAAATAAATACATGAATAAACCTTGCCCCAAACTTGCTCCTAGAACCTTATTAATTTCCTTCATAGCAAGTGTGGCAAGTTGTAATCATTTATTTACTTGTCCCCACTAGAATGAAAGCTGCACAAGGGCAGAGACTGCTTATGTCTCAGCCATAGGTTTATTTTTCTTTTTAAATAAATTATGTTATTGTAGTATAATATATATTCAAAGAAATGTATACATCCTAAGTGTACAAGCTGGGGTGTCTGGTTGGCTCAGTCAGTACAGCATGTGACTCTTGATCTCTGGGTCATGAGTTCAAGCCCCAAATTGGGCGTGGAGCCTACGTAATAAATAAATAAATAAATAAATAAATAAATAAATAAATAAATAAATAAGTGTGTAGGTCAATGATTGTCACAAATGAACACACCTGTGTAACCAGCACCG
Organism: Nyctereutes procyonoides; assembly: GCF_905146905.1. Classification (NCBI taxonomy): domain Eukaryota; kingdom Metazoa; phylum Chordata; class Mammalia; order Carnivora; family Canidae; genus Nyctereutes; species Nyctereutes procyonoides. The sequence continues at coordinate 54,909,879 of NW_026575020.1, forward strand.
AGATCAGGAAATAAAACACTCCCAGTCCCTCAGAGTTCCCCACACGACTTTTGAAAGCTAAACACTGTATTGGTCAGATTCATTTTTGCCAGTTTTGAACTTTATATAAATGGAATGATCCCTAATGATGCTTGCATCCTAATCCCCAGAACTTTTATAATATTTCTTTTTTTTAAATTTTTTTTTTATTTATTTATGATAGCTACAGAGAGAGAGAGAGAGGCAGAGACACAGGCAGAGGGAGAAGCAGGCTCCATGCACCGGGAGCCCGACGTGGAATTCGATCCCGGGTCTCCAGGATCACGCCCTGGGCCAAAGGCAGGCGCCAAACCGCTGCTGCGCCACCCAGGGATCCCCTCCCCAGAACTTTTAAATATTACTTTGCATAGCAAAGGGGACTCTGCAGATGTAATTGAGTTAAGGACCTTGAGATAGGGAGATTACACTGGGTTATTAGGTGGGCTCAGTGTCATCACAGAGTCTTTAAAAGCAGAAGAGGGAAGCAGAAAGGTCAGAGTGATGTAGTGTGAGAAAGATTCAACCTGCTTTGATGCTTTAAAGATTGATGGCTTTGAAGATGGAAGAAGGGGGCCACAAGCCGAGGAATGTGGGTGGCCATTAGAAGGTACAAATAACAAGGAAACTGATTCTTTCCTAGAGCTTCCAGAGAGGAATACAGCCTTGGAGACACTTATGTTTCAGCCAGCCACTGACAGCCACATTGGACTTCTAACTTACAAAACTATTGGACAGTAAATTTGTGTTGTTTCAAGTCATTAAATTTCGAGTCTATAAATTGTTATAGAAATAATAGGATATTAATAAGACTGCTTTTTATGCCTGGCATCTTTCTCTCAACATTTTATTTGTACTATATGATATTTCATTGCATGCATATACCACATTTTATTCATCAACTATTGATGGGCATTTGGGTTGTTTCCAGTTCGGGCTATTATCAGTTGTGCTGCTATGAACATTCTTGTACATGTCTTTCATTAACATACGTACATATTTCCGTTGTACATATATAGGAACAGAATGGCTGGATTACAGGGTATGCATACATGATGGATGCTGTGACGCATCCCTCACACTCCCTTTCAGAACTGAAGGATTTGTTCACCCACCTGCTGGGGGAAGCCTGCTAGCTGACAGTCCTCAGCTGCCAGCCCTCTCTAGAAGCTGAAAAGAACTCCTTGGCCCAAGATCATACAGCTTCCCATTCACCACCTACATCCATTCAATGACTTGTGGAAATGGGGAGGGGGATATAAAGCCCTCTCCCCATTGTCACTTGGAATTGTTCTGATTCAGAGTCCAGAGCTGTCCAGAGTCAGGGGAGGCTTTTGTCAAGGCCACATCTCATCCCAACTCCTCCCAATGCAAACCCTGTTTCCTTCTCCTCCCCTACAAGTGTTGATACATCTAAAGAAGTTAAACATTTTGTCACATGTTTGTTGGGTCATTTGGTCACTTGAGAAGTGCCTGGTCAAGTCTTTTATCCACTTTTCTACTGGGCTGTCTTTCTTCTGGATTTGTAGATAGTCTTTCTATATTCCAGATACAAGTCCTTTGTTGGGTATATTTTCCATATGTATTCAGAGTTGGATGTATTCAGGATGCCTCAACAGTGTCAGCACATGGTGAGTCCTAGTAATAATCAGTTCCATGAATGCTTGAGTTTGATACCTCCTTCAGAGAAAGAATGCTTAGAAGGTGAAACTGTGTACGGCTCTAACTGGTGTAACTGGATATAGGATATGGAAGGAGAGGGAAGGGGAGGGAAGCAGGAGCTTAAAGGGAAACGTCCAGAATGCAGGGAACACACCTCCTGGCCTGAGGTGTCCAGCCACAGAAATATAAACACTCAACTTCTTAAAGGTAATCGTAAATAAGTATCCATTCATTCAATGAGTGTTCATGGAAGGTGCCAACGGGACAGCCTATTCTAGGCACCGAGGAGTCAGCTGTGAACAAGAGAGACATGATCTGTACTTTTAGGAGATCTAGAGGGGGGCAGCCTGGGTGGCTCAGCGGTTTAGGGCTGCCTTCAGCCCGGGGCGTGATCCTGGAGACCCGGAATCGGGTCCCACATTGGGCTCCCTGCATGAAGCCTGCTTCTCCCTCTGCCTGTGTCTCTGCTTCTCTCTCTGTGTGTGTCTCTCATAAATAAATAAATAAATAAATAGATAAATAAATAAATAAATAAGTAAATGGAGATCTAGAGGGAGAGAGTGACCACAGCAGGTAAACAGAGTAAAGTGTCATAAATGAATGAATGAATGAATAAATAAATAAATAAATAAAAGGAGATCTAGAGGGAGAGAGTGGCCACAGCAGGTAAACAGAGTAAAGTGTTATAAATGAATGAATGAATGAATGAATAAATAAATACATACATACATATATACATACATAAATGGAGATCTAGAGGGAGAGAGTGACCACAGCAGGTAAACAAAGTGTCATAAATAAATAAATAAATAAATAAATAAATAAATAAATAAATGGAGATCTAGAGGGAGAGAGTGGCCACAGCAGGTAAACAGAGTAAAGTGTTATAAAAGAATGACTGAATGACTGACTGAATGAATGAATAAATACTTACATACCTACATACATACATAAATGGAGATCTAGAGGGAGAGAATGTCCACAGCAGGTAAACAGAGTAAAGTGTCACAAATAAATAAATAAATAAATAAATAAATAAATAAATAAATCAAAGGAGATCTAGAGGGAGAGAGTGGCCACAGCAGGTAAACAGAGTAAAATCATCTCAGACAGTGAGGGGTAGGTGAACCCAAGGGATGGAGCGTGGGAGGGAGGGTGAGGTTAAAGTAGCAAGAGCCCCGCCAGGGCTCCCGGGAGACCCCGCCCCCGGCCCCGCCTCCATATTTGCATACGTGTCCCGATTGGCCCGCGGCGGCCGGCCCCACCCCCCGGAGCGGGCGGCTAGGGAAGCGCGGGGCGGACCCCACCAAGATGCAGCGGCGGCTCCGGGTGTCGCCGGGCGGGCGAGGGGCAGCGCGGGCCGGAGCCGGGCATTGGGCGCCCGCCGCGGGCCCCGCGCGCTCCTAGCGCCCCGGACGTGCGGGCGGACTCCGGCCGTCCTTGGCGCCGTCCCGGCCGCCGTCCCCGCCCCCCCCACCCTTTGTGCCGCCGCCGCCCGGGCCCCCCGGCCCCTCAGGACCCCGGCCGGGCCGGACCTCGGCGGCGCGCCAGCTCCGCGTGGGCGCCCGGGGGGCAGCCGATGGCGAGGGGGCGCGGCGCGGGCGGGGGCGCTGCAGCCCGAGTGCGCGACGCGGGAGGCCCGGCCCGCCTCCGCCGCATTGTCCCGGGCCCCGCGCCCCGGCCCTGAGCCGCGCCGCCGCAGCGCCCGCCCGCCGCCCGCCGCCCGCGGGGCCATGCGGAGAGCCGCCGGCATGGAGGACTTCTCCACGGAGGAGGAGGAGCCCTGGTACGACCAGCAGGACCTGGAACAGGGTGAGCGCGGGGGGCGTGGGTGCGGCGGGAGAGCGGGGCGCGCCCGGCGACCCCTGTCCGCTTCTCCATTGTTGAGCAGTATCACCCCGGGGAGGGCTGGGCTGCACCCGGAGCGCGGACCCCGAAGGGTGATGCGTCTGAGAATGGGGACCTGGAGAGAGGGAACGCTGCCAGGGAAGACCGGGGCCAGACCCGCGGGGACGTGCAAAAGTGGGGGGAGCGGCCTTTCTCTTTCCCCGAACCGCAGGGCTGTACTTCACCCAGCTCACCCACCCCATCTGGTTGGCAGGGACTGTCCAGGCGCCCCTGGTATTGTTGGGGGCCTGAGTACTGGCTGGAAATCTTTGAAGGCCAGGCCGAGAGGTGGCTCCTGGGTTATGTTTTGCTGAGAGGAATGGTGTGTGTGTGTGTGTGTGTGTGTGTGTGTAGCGGAAAGTTATCCCATTCCAAATCCAGTAGCACCCTTCCCTGCCCGGATTCCTGAGCTCTAAGACTCCAGAAAGTTTCCCCAACTCCCTTACCCTCTACCCAGGGAGCGTATAGGGGTTTGGGGACCCTGCTGGCTAAGAAGCAGCAAAAACTTGGAGTCTCCAATCTGCCTTCCTAAGGGAAAGGGGGTCCCCTGGCCCTTTTGCTCCCAGTCCTCTCCCAGATGACTCATGGTTCAGAGGGAACCAGGTTTGGGATTTCTGAGCAATGCACCACACTAGAGCCTGAGTAAAGTGGGACCTGCCTCCCCCACTCCCATCTGAGGGTAGAGAGGGTGGCTGGAAGGGGTTTAGAATCTGGTGATGAGGTGGCCAAGGTGACATCACTCCAGGCAGGGGGCGGAGCTGTGGGACAGGAAGGAGGAGGAGACCTAAGAGGGTCAGGGCCAAGGTCTGCTGGAACAGAGTCAAATCCACCCTCTCTTCCCCCAAAGTGCCTCGTTCGTGGATGGTTAGAGCTGGAGTGGCAAGGAAACATGTCCAGGAGAAGTGACCACCGTCACCCAGCAACCCAAGCGAGTGTGGACACAAGTCTGGTTCAGTGTGTACTAACACCCCCTGCTCTGCGTCGGCATCCACGGGGCCCCAGATGCTTTGCCCTCTTGTGAGACATCTACCCAGATCCTGGAGTCTTTGTGTCCTGGCCCTGACCCACATCCCCACGTGGCCAGATTTGTTGGTAGATGGGACTGTCCTTATACTCAGAAGCGTGGGTTAATCAGAGCCTCTGGGGGCCAGTATGGGACTGGGGGTGCTGGGCTGAACTCTGTCATACTCTGGAGTCTACCCTCAGCCTCCCTGCTGGAGTGTGATGTCCAGGACTGGCTGTGACACTTTGCTCCCCCATCCTGGGCACCTCTCCCCCTCAATTTTGCATCCCACAAACACCTGTCAGGCTGACACTTAAGTGTCCAACACCATCCTAGGAGCTCGAAATAGTTTCAGCCCTGGCTTCCTGGGTGCACCCGGGCAGGTGGAGGTGGGCCTCTAACCGAGTGTGGGTGTTAGGATGCCTTGAGAGGGCTTCATGGAAGAGGCAGGCCTAGATGGAAAAATTCAAAGCTGAGCGCCTGGGAAGATGGCTTCCCCGGAGGCTGATGCTGATATTGCTGCTGTCTCATTTCATTCCTGCACCCCTAGCAAAGTCTCTGGCACGGTGCCCGGTCCAGATGTGGGAGGAAGGAGCCAAAGAGTAGGGGTGGGAGACGACGTGCTGCTTCCGGAGAGCAAGAAGTGTCGAGATTCCAGCTGTGCTGGGCGGCCATGCTCTGGGGCCAACTTAGGGGATGGCCTCATTGGTCTGCGGCAGCCAGCCTTGTCTTGTGGCCCCAATCGTAGCCAGGACCTGGGAACAAGGAGGGAAACCAGAAATGAGGCAGTATCGGGAGAAATTGGACTTTTTGACCAAAAACAAATGCCCACTCACCCTGGGCGAGGGCAGAAGGCCCTCTTTCTGCAGTGAGAGCAGAGACAGAGGGCCTTCTGCTAGGAAATTCAAAAAGGTTTATGCAAAGGTCCCTCTGAGCTGGAGGGCGAATTGGGGCTGCGTGAGCATTTTAGGTGGAAAGGATGCTAAACCAAGGTACAGAGCAACGTGAGAAGACCGCACACAGCTAGAAAGTAGGAGCTATCTAGAGTGGCAGGGGTGGGTTCAGGGGAAGTCTCAGGCATAGCTACTGTAGCACCACCTCCTGGAGCCCGGCACAGAGAGCCAAATGGCGGGGTGAAGCATGAGCCGGAGACCGGCTACACTGGGGATCAGGTGCCTGTTGCATCCCACTTCTTTGTACAATCCCCAAATTCTCCCTTGCCCGGCTGCTCCCGGGTTTCCTCCAAGTGGCTCAGGAGGTGTTTTGCTCAGCCAGCCTGGTCTCCCCTCATATTTGTTTCCCCTTGTCCCGTGGGCAGGTCCCAATTCTACTTTCCAGAAGCTTGTCCTTCCCGATGCTATTTGACTTGCACGATGTTCTGCCCCAATAGAGGGAAGCGGTTGGGACAAGTAAGGTCCTAGATCCTCACTGTGTTCCTTCTACCCCCTGACACTAGCACCTGTAAAAATAGAAAATGCCATTGATCGTTAGGCACAGGCTCTCTCTCTCTCTCTCTCTCTCTCTCTCTCTCTCTGCCCACCTCCCTTCTTGACCTTGGACCAGGCATGGCGGGCCCTGTGGTACATCTTTCCAGGCTGAGAGAAGGCTGCTGAGTCACAGATTTCAAGTCCTGGGTGCCTGACCTTGAGTCTCAGCCTTGGGCAAGAGCTCTGACATGGCAAGGGGAGGGAGGTGTCCGAACCCCAATGGTGGGAACCCAGAGTTCCTGAATTCGGGCCCTGAAGGTAAGAAGGAGCCCTGCAGCCCTGCCAGGTGGTAGATTGCCTCCTCCCAGCTGCTTTACCTTTGTCTCCATCCCCTCCCTGCTCCTGTCCCCTGTTCCTTTCCCACCTCTCTGCTCCAGAGTCTGTGGGGCCCCACCCTACCCCAACCAGTGGGGACAGTGGAGTTTCAAGGTGTTTTTTTTTTTTTTTCAAAGACATCCCCTTGCCTCCCAGCCATTCCCTCTCAGTCCTCCAGGGCTGCAATGCACATCAGCAGATGCTTAGAGGACAAAACTGCTATAGCCCACTACAGGAGACCCAGAAAACTCCAGGATCTATGCAGGGGAGGTGCCCATTCAGACTTGGTACCTCCCCCGAGCTTGGTCCAGTGTGACCATTAATCTTGCCATGACAGGCAGTTTATTACTCCAGCTTCTACTTCCTGCTTAGCCAGCTCCCCCAGGCCTCCCCCATCCTTGGTCCAGGGGGAGGTGCACCCTGCTGGGAACCCAGAACTATCACCAGCCCTCTCCTAGCCTGTGTACTTTCCCCAGCATTTGGCTCCAGGCAGTCCCCTGCTCTGCAGCTTCTAGACTTCTCCTGTGATCCCTCCTGGCAGCTTTGACCAGCTTAGCTTGCATTGTGATCCAGTTTCCCTGAGAAGGTCTCTAAGATTCTCCTCCACCCCAAACAGCTTCTATTGTGTTCCTTTCCTGTCCACCCCTGAGTCACTGGGTGGCCTGCTTACATTCACTGCCTTCACAGCACAAGCTTCTATGTCCCTGGTTTATAGTGACTTGCAGCTGCCCCAGCCTGACGGTAGGAATACACACGCAGCTCAGGTGCTCACCTGGAAGGAAGAGCATAACATGCAGTTGTTCTTGCCCTTTCCTCAGCTTGGAACCTGAGGTCTTGAGCTCTAGGTTAAGCTGCAGAAACTCCGAGCAGGTGACCCCTGGAGCTTGTCCCCCAGTGCCAACACTGGCGGTGGCATCAGTAGCAATGGCCTCTTCACAGACCACCTGACAGTTCCCAAAGGAGAAAATCCTGATGACTGTGGCCCTCTGTTCTTTTTCATTTATACCTGAGTTATTTGATACTGTTTGGGGATGAGTCCAACGTTCACCATCTTATTACAGAGAATAGGAAGATGGTATGGCTCCCTCGTCACAAAGTAGGGGATGTCTTGCTGGGCTCCCGAATTTCCACCAACCACTAAACATTACATAGGGCTGCAGGTCTATGATGCTCACATCAAACTTCACACTTTATAGACGGACACCTCTGGACGCCTTCACACTTTTTAGACATTTGCCAAGCTTATAGTTAATAAATTCATATATATCCCCCTTAGTGGTCTGTTCAGGTAACCAGTTTTTCTTGACATCATCATCAGAAGTTAATTGCTCAAAGCTGAAGGTTTTTGTCTGAGATTTATATGATTATTTCTTTTAAGATTTTATTTATTTCAGAGACTGAGGGGAGGAGAAGAGGGAGAAGAAGAGAGACAAGTAGACTCCACCCTGAGTGCTAACCCCGTTGTGGGGCTTGATCTCATGACCCTGCGATCAAGACCTGAGCCAAAACTAAGAGTCGGATGCTCGACTGACTGAACCATCTACGCACTCCTGATTTTTTTTTTTTTTTTTTTTTTTTTTAGTGGCTGTTTAGGAAAGTAGCTTTTGTTTTCTCTGGCTAAGTTATTGCAGCCTTGCTCCAGGATAGCAGCTTTGCACTCCACCAGGAAACATCCTCGGGTGACATCCGGGCACAGGGCGCCACTCATGGCATAGGCCCAACCTGGAGACTCCACTCTGGCTATTTGAAAACCTTACCTTTATGTGTGGGAGCAGACTCCAGGCTTGTTCTTGACAGGCAGCTTGGCCTTTTGTCCAGGCCCCATGGCTAGCCAGGCCCTCTAGTTTCCATCAGGTGATGTCAGTCCGATCCCCAGCCTGGCTAAAAAAGAGCGCGAGACTCTGCTCCTATGCCCACGGGGAGTCACTGCTCTCCTGGACTCTTCTAAGAAGAAAAGCCCCTTCCCCAGACCTGGCTGGTGCCAAGCTAGGGGCTCCCCTGAAACAACTGTATTCATGAAATTCACTGGGGGGGCTAGAGAGACCCTCCATGCCCTGGGGAGTCTAGAAGGATCACTGTCTGGACAGGGAAAGCATTAAAAACCTGAATCCCTGGACCACATCGGCCCCAGCAGAGTTGCCTTTACACATCTTGATCTGGATTTATACCATCAGCCTAGATCTAGGGCTGTTTTAATGAACAACCTCACGGGCAGCCCCGGTGGCGCAGCGGTTTAGCGCCGCCTGCAGCCCAGGGCGTGATCCTGGAGACCCTGGACTGAGTCCCATGTCGGGCTCTCTGTATGATGCCTGCTTCTCCCTCTGCCTGTGTCTCTGCCTCTCTCTCTCTCTCTCTGTCTCTATGAATAAATAAATAAAATCTTTAAAAAAAAAAAGAGAGAAAAAGAAAGAAAGAAAGAAAGAAAGAAAGAAAGAAAGAAAGAAAGAAAGAAAGAAAGAAAGAAAACAACCTCATGATGGGAAAAAGACCCAAGATTTCCCAGACAGCATTTTTGGCAGAATGATTCAAATAGGCCTACTCTGTGTTCTGGTGATTCTGTTTCTGGGAAAGGATCTTCAGGATGTAGGCAGTGATGTGCACCAAGATCTATATACTATGAATTTTTGTACAGTTTCTTTTTTTTTTTTTAAGATTTTATTTGTTTATTTGAGAGAGAGAAAGAGCACAAGCAGGAGGTGGGGGAGAGAAGGAGAGGGAGAAGCAGACTCTGCACTGAGCAAGGAGCCACCATGGGGCTCAATCCCAGGACCCAGAGATCATGACCTGAGCTGAAGGCAGAGGCTTAACTGACTGAGCCACCGAGGCTCTTTTCTTTTTTTCTTTTTTTCTTTTTTTTTAAAAACAGCTTTACTGAGATATAATTTATAGACCAGGTAACTCACTTGAAGTGCACAGCAACACAACAGTCTCCACATATTCACAGTGAGGTCATCCCTACTGTTAGCTTTAGAATATTTTCATCATTCTGCTTAACTCTTCTTAGAAATAAAAGAAATAATATATTTTCCCTTGATAGTAATAAATATGCGATTCCCTTTGTTTCTAAGAAGAGTGAGGCATATATATGGAGGTATATCTACCCCAAACGTCTAGGTACCTCATACAACTCCAGACCCACTAGAGAGAATTCTTAGGGATTCCGCACCTGCCACTTCCTCTTAACCCTTCCTCCTCCCCACCACACAGCCCCCCTAAGAACAGGCTAGATCCCCTCCCAGCCTCTCTGACAGTGTTCTTTTACCTTCTGCTCGGATGGGGAAGAGTAGGTTCCAATCCTGTAGGGTACAAGAATCATGGCTGCTTGGGGGAAGACGATGATGGTTTTGCTGCCCAGGGAAAGGAAGTTCTGAGAGGGGCATATGTCACCAGAACCAAACGGTACCCAGCCAGAGCCAGGAGACCTGAATTCTGCTTCCAACATGGCTATAACCTTGAGCAGGTCATTCTTCCCTCTCCCTCTCCAGCTTGTCAAATACCACGCACATGCACATGCATAAACACCGCAAAATCTAATACCCGGCAAGCCTTTCTGCTCCCTTTCCATCTCAGCAAGATCCTAGTCACCCTTCCAAACCCAGCTTGCAAGATGCCCATTTCCAGAGGCTCCCCCTGACCCCAGGAAGAGTGATCTCTCTTACCTGTCATCCCAGGGCACTTACCCCATGTCTGTTGATTCTCTTAGCACATTCCGCTCACTCATTCTTTCAAAGATTATTTGTTTATTTATTCATTTATTTGAGAGAGAGAAAGGGAGTGGGAGAACATGAGCTGGTGGGAGGGGCAGAGGGAGAAGGAGGCTCCCCACTGAGCGAGGAGCAGATGTGGGGCTCCATCCCAGGACCCTGAGATCATGACCTGAGCCAAAGGCAGATGCTTAACCGACTGAGCCACCTAGGCGCCCCTTGCTTATTCTTTCAGAAAATATTTATTATGCACCTGCTCTATGCCGAGTACTGTTCTAGGTCTTGGTATATCAGTGAGCAAAAAGGGCAAAACCTCTGCCCTGTGAACTTACAGTTAGTCGGGGGGAGATGAATGAGAAAAATGAGCAAATGGCTTGGTAAGTTAGATGGTGGTATGTGCTAAGGAGAAAAATGAAGCAGAGAGGGAGTGGGAGGTGGGGGAGGGTGTGATTTCAAATCAGTGGTTGGAAAGGGTCTCCTGGAGAAGGTGACAGTTAAGCACAGATTTGAAGATGGAGAGGGATGAACCCTGGGAGTGTCTGGGGAGAGGACATTTAAGACAGAAGCGACAGTGCAAAGTCGAAGCTCCTGGCTTGCATCCCCTCCCAGGCCTGGAGGCTCCCTCGGGGCAGCTTTATGTCCCGGTTATCTTGGGGTCCGCAAAGCATAGCCCACAGTGAATGCTCAGAACATTTATGGAAGTCCTCTGAGCTCGTTCAGCTGCTCACTGTTATTCTCACCCTCTCCACTAGACTTGCACTTGGCCGCGGAGCTGGGAAAGACACTGCTGGAGAGAAACAAAGAGCTGGAGGAGTCTCTGCAGCAGATGTACTCCACCAATGAGGAGCAAGTGCAGGAGATTGAGGTGAGGGGCCATATAGGCCCTGCCTGTGCTCCCCGACCCGTTAAGGACCCCTTGGCCCACGGTGCCTTTGTTCAACTTAGAGAAAGATGCTCTCTTAGCAGACACAGCTTTGGCCCAATAGCCTTGTGCAGTTCACAACTGATACAACTATCCCAGGCACCCCTATCACACCACCATCTTTACTCCCCACTCTGCTGCAGACAACTTCCCTAAAGCAAACGTGTTCCCAGAGGTGGGAAGAGGTCCAGGTGTACACATTTCCCCAACCCTGTTCTGAAAGGGTACTCAATCATCTCCCCTCTAGTACCTAACCAAGCAGCTGGACACGCTGCGGCACATGAATGAGCAGCATGCCAAAGTGTACGAGCAGCTGGACCTGACAGCCCGAGACCTGGAGCTGACCAACCAGAAGCTGGTGCTGGAGAGTAAGGCTGCCCAGCAGAAGATCCATGGGTGAGGGCCGGGTGGTGGGCTGGGGGGCGAACGAGGGAGAGGTCAGGTCGGGTTGCATGTGGGCATATGATCCAGTGGGTGTGACTCATGCTCTTTCTCCCAGAAGCGCAGGCCTGGGGACCTGGGATGGTAGTGAGATTGCCCTTGTCACTTTTGGGCAGTTTCACATTCAGGCCACAATCCCTCTTAAAGTGCCAGCTCCACACCAGGCTCTGTTTAGGCGATGGAGATACAAAGAGACTGCCCCACCCCCTGGAAGCTCACAGCCCAGGAGGGAAGGCAGGCATGTAAATATTTCATCGTGGTGCAGCATGATAAGTGCTTAAAGGGTGGAGGAGGGACCAAGGTGACACAGAGGAGAATGGTCAGCTCAGCCTGGGAGGCGTGGGAGAAGGGCGTGTCCTTGGGCACACAGGGAGTTCTTGTCTTGTCTGACCTCAACACCAGGCAGCAGGGTCCAGAGTTGCCCATTTGTCCCCAAATCCGAGTCCCTCTGGGGGCACTGCAGTGAGGAAGACTGGCCCCATCCCCTTAAAGCCCCTCCCATGTGTGTCCCCCACCAACTCACCCCACCCTCCCAGGCTGACAGAGACCATCGAGCGCCTGCAAGCCCAAGTGGAGGAGCTACAGGCCCAGGTGGAACAGCTGCGGGGTTTGGAGCAGCTGCGAGTGCGACGGGAGAAGCGGGAACGCAGACGCACCATCCATACATTCCCCTGCCTCAAGGAGCTGTGTACCAGCCCGCGGTAGGTGAGGGTGCCGTGGGGCAGGGGGGGCAGTCTGGACACTGCACCATGTCCCCAAGTCCCAGAGGAAGGAGAGGGTGGGCACCAGGCAGCAGGTGGGAATGAGATGATGCATCGTCAGGCTATTGGAGGGATGGTCCTATTGCCAAAAACCGTCAGCAGCTGGCATTTACTGAATCCTGGCTGCACGCCCACTGCTTTTAGTGATTTCACTCCGTGGCAACACAGTGGGATATGTTTTACCATCCTCACTGCTCAGATGAGGAAACGGAAGCTCAGAGGTTAGGTGAGCTTATCCAAGGTCACCCCGTTAATAAGCTAGAATTTTAACTCAGGAGAAGTTAACACCACACCTTTCAGTTCCCATTAAATCTTTTTTTTCTTTTCTTTAGAGAGGAAAATGGGGAGGAGGGACAGAGAGAGAGAGGGAAAGAGAATCTTATGCAGGCGCCATGGGGGCTAACCAACTGAGCCACTCAGGCACCCCCAGTGGCTCAGTCGGTTGGGTGTCTGACTCTTGGTTTCAGCTAGGTGATGATCTCATGAGTCTCATGGGTCCTAGATGGAGCCCACGAGGGGCCCCACGCTCAGCGGGGAGTCTGCTGGAAGATTCCCTCTGCCACTCCCCTCCCTGCCCCGCCCCGCCCCACTCATGCACACATATTCTCTTTCTCCCAAATAGGTAAATAAATCTTTAAAAAAATTTTTTTTCAAATACGTATTCTGTACTTAGTGAGTGTTTCAATAAAGGTCCTGGCAAGAGGCAGCTCCTTGCAGAGTAACCCCTGAGGAGCGATTAGTGAAGAGGTGTGGATAAAAGTGTAGGGAAACGACAGGGACACTGCAGTACCCCAGGGCTGCAACAGCAAGAGGCTGTTACCATCCCCAGGCCTGAAGGGGCCAAGGGGAGGGAGGTTACTGGAGGCCAGGAGGTGCTGCGTGGCCAGCACTAACCAGGGAAGGAGCCTGGGGAAGACCTTTCCCGGCCTCCCTCTGCTCCTACCCTCTGACTCCCGGTGCCTCTGGCTGGTTGAGCTCAGGAGAGAGCAGAAACCTGGCTGAAGCAGTTCACTGTGGTCAGCCGGCCAGAGCAGAGAGCAGGGAGAGAAAGGGCCGAGAGTGGATCTAGAGGGAATAGTTTCCCCAGAGGTGGGGAGAGATGTTAAGCATGGGGAGCTACCCAGGACCTTGGCCTTGACCCGATGTCTGATGGCCCCCTCCCAGGTGTGAGGATGCCTTCCGCCTGCACAGTTCCTCCTTGGAGCTGGGTCCACGGCCCCTGGAGCAGGAGAACGAGCGGCTGCAGACCTTGGTGGGTGTGCTGCGTTCCCAGGTGAGCCAGGAGCGGCAGCGCAAGGAGCGGGCGGAGCGCGAGTACGCGGCGGTGCTGCAGGAGTACTCGGAGCTGGAGCGGCAGCTGTGCGAGATGGAGGGCTGCCGCCTCCGCGTGCAGGAGCTGGAGGCCGAGCTGCTGGAGCTGCAGCAGATGAAGCAGGCCAAGACCTACCTGCTGGGCCGGGAGGACCACCTGGCCGAGGCCCTGCTCGCGCCCCTCACCCAGGCCCCCGAGGCCGATGACCCCCAGCCCGGCAGCGGGGACGACTCTGCTGCCCAGGACGGCGTCTCCTCTCCGGCCGCCTCCCCGGGCCACTCGGTTCGCAAGAGCTGCAGCGACACCGCGCTCAATGCCATCGTGGCCAAAGACCCAGCCAGCCGGCATGCGGGCAACCTCACGCTGCATGCCAACAGCGTGCGCAAGCGGGGCATGTCCATCCTGCGGGAGGTGGACGAGCAGTACCACGCCCTGCTCGAGAAGTATGAGGAGCTGCTGAGCAAGTGCCGGCAGCACGGCGCTGGGGTGCGGCATGCTGGCGTGCAGACCTCACGGCCCATCTCCCGAGACAGCTCGTGGAGAGACCTTCGTGGGGGTGAGGAGGGCCAGGGGGAGGCCAGGGCAGGTGAGAAGAGCCTGAGCCAGCACGTGGAGGCCGTGGACAAGCGGCTGGAGCAGAGCCAGCCAGAGTACAAGGCGCTTTTCAAAGAGATCTTTTCCAGGATCCAGAAGACCAAGGCCGACATCAATGCCACCAAAGTCAAGACGCACAGCAGCAAGTGACCCCTTTCCCAGCCTGCAGCCTCCCCCAGGGTCAGGCCATTGGGCTCCTCATGCCTGGGCCACGCAGCCTCTGGTGAGTGAGGGAGCCCACCAGCAGCAATATAGCCTAGTGGAGGCTGCGCTCTGGCCCAGGGAGCATGTGGGGGATGTAGCTTGTTCTCTGTTCACTTGGGAGGTGGTCAAGGACCTCCACCATCCTGCGTCAGCCTAAAGACGCAGCTAAGAGTTTCAAAGCCAAACATTCTCACTCCCATGGGAATTCCCAGCTCCCCAGCCCTTGGCTTCCCGACCCTGGGCCTTGCTCGCAGATTTGTGGCCAGGCTTCTCTGAAAGCCATTCTGGACCACTTGGCTTTTTTTTTTTTTTCTTTTTTTCAAGGTTCAGTTTTTTTGAGAGATTTGCAATGCAAGGTCTCCCTGACCCCTTGCCACAACTGGAAACACTTGAAGGGGGATCCCAGAGCCAGCTGTTGCAGGTTCCAGGGGTCTCCTGGACCACCCACTGCTTCTCCCCAGCTGCGACACGCTGTCATTCCTTAGCATCAGCTAAAGGGTTCTGACCAGGTCAGGGACAACCCCTGCCATACAGAGCAGAACACCTCACCCAGGCCTGAGTGCCCCCCACTCCAGCCACTCCAGCCCTGGTGGGGCGGGCTTCTTCCTGGGGACTCTCAGCCCACTGCAGATCTGTAGCCAATCAGAGGAGGGGAACAGCGAGCCCCTCGGCAGCCATACACGAACAGTACACCCTGCTTCCCTCAGAGCCAGCCTCCTCGGGTTCAAGCCCTGGAAATGCCTTCTGGCCATTAAGCCTTCCAGGAATCTGGACAGTAGGGAGCCCCCGTCTCTGCACGCCACCTCTGACTTGCCAAGCTTGGCCTCTGCCTGCCCCCATCTCAGGGACCATGATGTGTCTCATTCGCTCCCATGCTCCCCAAAGGCCGACCCCCGACCCCTCCTTAGATCATGCCTGCTGCCCCCAGAATGTCCCAGGCATATGCCACCAGCCAGTGCTCCCAGCATCTGCCCCTGCCCCTCCCCATTGGGGACTGCCCGATTCCCACCCTATACTGAACAGTATTGAAATGGGACCTGGTAGGGAATGTGTCTCCTCTCTCCCATAAAATGCTGTTCTTAAACCTCCCATCTTTTTTTGAGGTGTGGGGGTTTTAAGGACCCAGCTGGGTCACAGGTTAAACCTTTTGTTAAGGCTTCAGAAAGTCCAGCTTCAGCTAAGAGATGTCCAGGCCCCCAGCTTGCCCTGAGCATTTCTCCAGGGTTTCCAGTTCCTTCTGCCACCCATCCTGAGATCCTAGAAATCAGAGGAGCCACACAGCCCGGTGGAAGGCAGCAGCCCTGGCCTCTGTGCTGGGAACCCAGCAGGGACCTTCATGCCTTATCTGTTTCTAAGGGGTAAAGGGGTTTTTCTTAACAAGCATGCCCGACCTCCCTGGAGGCGCTTACCCTGCTCTCTGGGCGGCACTGTGATGAGCGCTGTCGGCTGGTCCTTCCATTCACACATCTTGGAACCCTTTGTCCTTTGGAGCTGGGCAGTTCCCAGCCCTCCGTGTGTCTCTGTCATCTAGGGTGGAGGGGGTAGGGTGGGGAAAGGGCTCCTGCCTGTTTGCTCCCCAGTTCTGTAGCGGCCGACCAGCGTCACCTTTGAAGTATACCCGAGAGAAATATATTTACAAATGCTTTATTCTCTTCTTTAATAAAAAATGCACCAGTATTCTAAAAGCAGAAGTGGCCCTGGAGCCATGGTCCTGTCTTTGTGCATCTCACATACCCACTGTACATCACACAGCTCTGGGGATTGAGGGCAGAGGGGAAGGCCCAAGCTTCACTCCCTTGGGATTTGCAGCCAAACAGCCCTATTACTGAGGGTGTTATCAGGGAACTGGGCAGATAAGGGGTGGTGGTGAAGGAAGCAGATTCCAGGAAGAAGGGGTAGATTTGCCCACTCACTCTGCCTGTCTGCTCAGCCCTTCAGGGAGGAAGGAAGATGGGTCTGGAATAGAATTAGTAAGACTGGATTTCCCACCCCAGTGCTGCAGAGAAAAAAATAAAAGCCACCCAATCCCCGAAAGTAAAAAGTTCCTTATCATCCCTTTGCAGCAGCTAACTTTTGTTGTCTGTTGACTTCGTTCCAGGCAGAGTCAACCGTGGGAGGCAGCTATAAAATCTCTGTTCTACTGATGGAGTTTCTGAGGCTTAGGGTTAAGTCAGGAATTCAAAGTCACATAGAATATTCAAACCCCGAACTGACCAATTCCACTCTGCAATACTGCACATTCCCTATCTCTTTGTAATATTTAGTTTTAGAGCCAGTTGGACCCCGGGCCCTCCAGAAAAGGAGAAAGGAAAATCCTGTGGGTCCTCTAATTCACAGGCCATAGGGAAGGACTGGTGCCTGCAAGCTCTTCAGGTGCCAGGAATGGCTTGGTGATGCTTTGTCTCTTCTTCCTTTCTTTCTTCTTGCTACTGAATGTCCCCTTCTTGAAGCACCATCTTAGCCTGTGGAGGACCAAGGGGAGGAAGGAAAAGGCTGGCCTCTGCCTTTAGTGGCCACCTTTTGAAGGGAACAGGTGGCACCTCTCAGGCCTGTTTCTTCCAGAAGGGCCTCTATTCTGGATGGTTCACCACAGCAGCAGGTGAGAGGAGCTTGCCAGCTGCTCTTCTCTCCACCCCAGGGTAGCTTGTCTCACTCCTCTACCCCCCCCCCTTCCAGAATCCAGGCCACCAGATGGCCTGAGCAGGCTGTGTTTATTTGAGGCCATGGAAACCTACAGCTCCTTTTTTCTATTACTCTGGGTCAGGAGCAGGGCTGGAGCCCAGCCTCAGAGCAATAATGCCATGGAATGATGCTGACTTTATTATTCATAATCCCTGAGCTGTTGACCTGAGTGAGTCCCTGGCTTTGCTCCCTGGAGCAGCTTATTCCTGTCACCATAGAGATGCCTCAGTTCCCTCTGAGGTTTTGGGACTAAGACGGGGAGGGACCCAGGAGATTCCCCTTCCAGCCTAGAGCCTGAAAGGCAAGTGAATGTCAATCCCCATTCCCTTCCTAGTTTGCATATACAATGCCAGGGCCTGGGAAGTAGTTTATTCCTCCCTAGGTGCATATTTTGCTCGGTAATTGTGCTTTTACTAAAAATAAAACACTTGGGACACATGGGTGGGTCAAAGGTTGAGTGGTTGAGCGTCTGCCTTTGGCTCAGGTTGTGATCCCGGGATCTGGAATCAAGTCCCACATTGGGCTCCTTGCATGGAGCCTGCTTCTCCCTCCGCCTGGGTCTCTGCCTCTTTTTGTGTCTCTCATGAATAATTAATTAATTAATTAAAAAATAAATAAAAATAAAACTTCATTACAAATAACTAGGATGATTAATCACAAATTGAGCTGTTTTCATTAACCACATTGCCTCTCAACAAAGTAACTTCGCCAACTCTTTACAAACACTGCTTGCTCTACTTTGAACCTTTCTCAGAGTTAGAACTCCTCAGTTTTGAAGTTCATGTCTTAAGAACCCTGCACAGGGATCCCTGGGTGGCGCAGCGGTTTGGCGCCTGCCTTTGGCCCAGGGCGGGATCCTGGAGACCCGGGATCGAATCCCACGTCGGGCTCCCGGTGCATGGAGCCTGCTTCTCCCTCTGCCTGTGTCTCTGCCTCTCTCTCTCTGTGTGTGTGTGACTATCATAAATAAAAAAAAAAGAACCCTGCACAAGGGCTCTGCATAGCCTGTCTTTGGCTGCCCGAGTCTCCACTCACCTCCCCAGCATTCCTTTATCTCCTGGCTAGGAGAAACTGTCATCGTGCCCACAAAGCTGTTTCTTCTATGACGGGGTGTGGGTCCGCTTTTAAAAAACATCTCTTTCTCCACCTGCCTGCTTCTCCTCCCATCTGGTATTTGCCTTGTGGAGACTTCACACACCTGCTCAACCAGGATTTGCTTAGACTGCCTTGTGAATGAATCTGAAGTTACTAAAACAGCTCTAGCAGACTTCACCTTTCGAAAACACACTCCCAAAGAACTCAACTTTTTTTAAAAAATATATTTTTTAGGGACATCTGGGTGGCTCAGTGGTTGAACGCCTGCCCCTGGCTCAGGTGCAGTCTGGGGATTGAGTCCCGCATCAGGCTCCCTGCATGGAGCCTGCTTCTCCCTCTGCCTGGAAATCTTAAAAAAAAAAAATATAAAAATAAAAAATAAATATATATATATATATATATATATATATATATATATATACATATATATAATGTATTTATTTGACAGAGTGAGAGAAGGAATACAAGTAGGGGAGAGGGGGAGAGGGAGAAGCAGACTCCCTGCTGAGCAGGGAGCCCCAGGTGGGACCCAAGCCCAGGGCCTGGGGATCACGACCTGAATGGGAGGCAGACGTTCAACTCAGCTACCCAGACACTCCCAAATAGCTCATCTTACAAATATTTATTGAGTACGTATGATGTGCCAGGTTCTGGGTGCTGCAGACCCAGCAGCGAGCCAGTGCCCTCCTGGAGCTTGTTATATTCTGATTGGAGTCAGGCAATAAACTAAAAATAATAATAAGATTGAGTGACGTGAAAGGAAAAAAAAGGAGATAAAGCAGCGCAGAGTCAGAGAAAAGGGGATGGAGCCGCACTAGGCCAGGCGGGGCGGGCCTCAATGATGGAGAGCGGTCCTGGAGAAGGGCGCAGCCCCAGAAAAGGAGAGAAGTGATGTTTCGGGGGGACACGGATTCCGGGGGTTCTTCTTGAGAGCTCTCTGGCTGGACAACGTGTTTCCCTCCGCCGCGGCGGGCCCCCGCGCTCCCACCCTGCCTCCCGGAGGACAGCGGCCCGGGGGCGCGGCTCGCCGCCTCTCTGCGACCCGGCGGGAACTAACAGTCGCGCGGAACTGAAGTCCCGAGGGAAACAGGCTCGGCGGGACGCGGAAGGAAGCGCCCACCGGAAGTGGCCCGCAGACCCGAACATGGCGGCCGCCGCGTCCCTGCGCTGGGGCCTGAGACGAGCCGGGGCCTGGCTGCTCCCGTGGCCCGCGCGCTGCCCCCGGCGGGCTCTGCACAAGCAGACGGACGGCCCCGAGTTCCAGAGCATCTACAGCCTGGACAAGCTCTACCCGGAATCCCGGGGCTCGGACACCGCCTGGAGGCTCCCGGTGAGCGAGGAGGGCGGGGAGGAAGGGGAGGAAGGGGCGTTTCCCCGCCGCTGCCGGAGGACGTCAGCTTGGGGCGGGAGCAAACTGGAGCCGCGGGCAGGACGGGGCGGGTGGCGGGAGCGAGCAGCGCCGGGGCCGCGGGACGGGTCCTGCCTCTAGCCCCGCCCCCAGCCCCGCCCCCTGGAGGCCCGGGAGCATTCAGAGTTTCCCAGAGCATCACCCGCTTTTCCGCGTTCGTTACCGGGGCTCCAGAGCGGACGGCGAAACCCAGAGGCTGCCAAATCGTTTGGAACCATTTGGGAAGTTACATGGTCCGTAGCTTCCAGGAACCCCAGCGCGCCTGAGGAAACTGGGCTTCTCTTCAAGACGCATTATTTCCAGCCCGCTGGGTACAGGCTCTTCGTCAGGCCCCGGGCAGGAGAGAGAGAGAGGACCTAGCCAGTTCTGGTCGCGTTTCCACCTGCAGGACTGAAAGACAGCATGCATTTATTCACTCACCCATTCAACAAACTTCAAATGAAAACATGTTTGTGTGCACTATGCTGGACATGGAGATAGGGAAGTGGGAAGAAAACAACAACAACCACAATCTGAGTGTTTGTGGAGCTTATCTTCTAATGGAGGGAGACAATAAATAAAATCAGAAATACAGAGTGTGTGAGATGGTCGTTAAGTACTTTGGAGAGAACAAAGCCTGGAAGGAACAAGTGCTAAAGAAGGGGGAAGGATTGTTGTTTTAAGTAGGATGGTCTAGGAAGGCATCTGGGAAGATGGCATTTGAGTAAGGACCTGGAAGAAGCAAGGCAGTGAGCCATGGGAATAGTAGGGAGATGAACATCCCTGTAGCCACCTCAAAGTGGTAGGTAGCATGCTCCACCTGTTCAAGGAACAGCAAGCAGGGAAGGTGTGGCCGAGCAAGGGAGTCAGAGCAGGTGAAGCTGAAGAGGAGAGGGATGGGATGGGGCAAGGCTTGTTCACAGGGTTAAAAGGCCTTTGGCTTTACTGTGAATGCCATGGAATCTCTGGAGGATTTGAGGCAAAGGAGTGGAAAGGTCCAGCTTAGTTTTACAAGGATCACTCTTGGGCTCAGTTGGTGGAGCGTGCAACTTGGGGTTGTGAGTTCAAGCCCCATGTTGGGTGTAGAGGGTACTAAAAATTAGAAAAGTAAAGAAACAAGGATCACTTTCATAGAGCCTTACAGAGTGGACTGTAGAATGGCAAGAACAAGAAGGCCACTTACAAGATCGCAGTAACACAGCCAAGAGATGATAAGCAGAGAGGAGGCACTAGGACTCATAAGAATTGGTCAGGTGTTAGGTATATTCTGAAACAAAACAATTTGCTGATGTATTTTCTATAAGAAGTGAGAATAAGGGGGATCCCTGGGTGGCTCGGCAGTTTAGCGCCTGCCTTTGACCCAGGGCGTGATCCTGGAGTCCCGGGATCGAGTCCCACGTCGGGCTCCCTGCATGAAGCCTGCTTCTCCCTCTGCCCGTGTCTCTGTCTCTCTCTGTCTCTCTCTCTCTCTCTCTCTCTCTCTCTCTCTCTCTGTCTCTCATGAATAAATAAATAAAATCTTAAAAAAAAAAGTGAGAATAAGAGAAGAATTGAAGTCTGAGGTGGAAGAATTGAGTTACCATTAGTGGAGATGAGAAAGTTGTTTGTTCTTTCTCATTAAACAAAAAGTATATTGTGTACCTACTTGTGTCAGGCACTGTTTGAACCATTGCAGATAAAACAGAGGCCTTGCTTCCTGGAGGTGATGTTCTAATGGAAGGAGCAGACAGTAAAGAAATGAGGAAGACACATCGGGTAGCAAGGAGAAATAATGACAGACCAGGGTGCTGCCAGAGAGTTTGAACCAGGAAATTGGAAGTGATGAACATAGACAATATTTGCATCAACACGGATGCAGTGCTCTAGGGAAAGGAGTAGGATAGAGAAGAGAAAGGCTTCCAGGGGCATGTCAGTGTTTAAAAGTTGCAAAAAGCAAGCAAAAGAGCATGGGAAAGTCATAGGGAGGTAAGAAGGAAGCTGGTGAGGATAGCTCAGGAAGAAGAGGGAGAACAGGCCCTGAGGAAGCTGGGGCCTGGAATCTTCTGTGCTACAGAGTGTGCAGGGAGATGAGGATTTCACTCCCAAGTCATTCTAGGATGAAAAGGAATGAAGCCAGGGGGGGACAGGTGAGGATACCATGAGTTTGGGTGGCCAGAAGAGCCTCAGAGGGCCTGTGGACATGGGGCTCCCAGAAACAGCACAGGAGAGACACGGAGGTGAGAAGTCCTGGAGTGAGTAGTTCCATTTGACACAAACCATCTAGGCAGATGGCCTCTCACGTGAGCCCCTGTGGCCCAGGAAGGAACAAGGTGGCCCACCAGGTTTGTTGCTCTGGGTTAGTAGAGCGTGTTCCTTTTGGAGTCTGTCTGAGGCACATGTACTGTGGAGCCTGCCTTGCTTCCAAGGAGCCAGGCTCCTGATGGTTGGTGCCCAATGCTAGCTAGCTAAGGCTGGAGATGTCAGTTCCAGTTTCCCAGTAGAGTGTTTCAGAGGTGGTACCTCTGGAGTCTGGGGAAACTTTTTCTGTCATCCTGATATGATTTTGCTGGGGACCTGAAAATAGTTGTATTACATTTGCATTGTGGCTTTACGTCCTTTCTTTGATTGCCCTGGACCAGTTAGGAGTCACAGAGCAGATAATGTTAATTTGACACTGTATATGTTACATTGCAGGATGATGCAAAGCAAGCCAATAATGACATTCCACTAGGTAAGTAATTTTATTTTATAAAAAATCAGCCACTTCCCCCACTCCTCAACATTCCCTCCAGATCTTTCCAGCTTAACAAAAATAAACTTTTGGTGTGCAAAAGCAGAATCCTCTCAGTGCTCTTTAGAAGGCCAAAAAATGGTGGTACAGCCACTCTAGAGTGCTGTGTAGTGTACGTGTGCAAGCTCTTGATGATCTTGTGGCATGGGCCAGTCTCTACAGTAGATGAGTGGATGGTTATTTGGAAGAAGTTAAGCTGCAGGGACGCCTGGGTGGCTCAGCGGTTGGGCGCCTCCCTTTGGCTCAGGTCATGATCCCCGGATCTGGGATCGAGTCCCGCATTGGGCTCCATGTGAGGAGCCTGCTTCTCCCTCTGCCTGTGTCTCTGCCTCTCTCTGTGTCTCTCATGAATAAATAAATAAAATCTTAAAAAAAATAAATTGGATATGAGGACTGGCTTGAGAAATGGCAAAGAAAGGGCAGACTTGGTGGCTGGGGAACAGGAGGGTGGGACTTCTCCCTGTAAACTGTTTGCATAACTTTAGAATTGTGTGCAATACAAGGCAAGGCCTGACAGGCAGAGCCTGGGAAACAACAAGCCTTTTTTAGAATCAGAGAATTTGTGACATCCACAGACAGTGAAAGGAGTAATAGCCATAGGTGCCGGCTCCTAGTGGCCCTTGTTCAGGGTGACACAGAAACAAAGAGGCTAGTTAACTGAGATACAAAGAAGAGGCCACTCTGTGGCCTAGGAGCTGGTGCCTTGCTGCAACTAGCAGTTTGGTCGCCATCAGCTATGCCTTGAGGAGTACATGTGGCTGGAGGTGGCAAGAAAGCCCGTCTCATCAAAACCAAAGGCAAAGAGATTGTCTCCCGACAGCCTCCAGGGAGATAGGTGGGAACCAGCCATGTTGCAGCTCCTCACCTGCCTCAGGTGCTCTTGTGTTGGGGGGCCTCACAGACCTTTTTGAAAGACAGACCCTGCCCTGGCAGCCTCTGTGGATACAGGCAAGGTTGCCAACACGGTGCTAGAACTGTCCCCCCACAGTACCACGCATTCCTCACCTATGCAGAGAAATGAATTGATTTGATTTTTCAAGAGGAAGGAGATCTCTAGGGGCACCTGGGTGGCTCAGTCAGGTAAGTGTCCAGCTCTTGATCTCAGTTCAGGTCTCGAGCTCAGGGTTGTGAATTCAAGCCCCACATTGGGCTCTGTGCTACGCATGGAGCTTACATTTAAAAAAAAGGAGTGGGGGATGCCTGGGTGGCTCAGTGGTTTAGCGCCGGCCTTTGGCCTGGGGCATGGTCCTGGAGTCCCAAATCTGGCTCCCTGCATGGAGCTTGCTTCTCCCTCTGCCTCTGTCTCTGCCTCTCTCTCTCTCTCTTTCTCTGTGTCTCTCATGAATGAATAAATAGAATCTTAAAAAAATATATATAGAAGGACGCCTGGGTAGCTCAATCGGTTAAGCATCTGCCTTCAGCTCAGGTCATGATCCCAAGGTCCTGGGATGGAGCCCTCCATCGGGCTTCTTGCTCAGCTGGAAGTCTGCTTCTTCTTCTCCCCTCTGCCTCTCCTGCTGCTTGTGCTCTGTCTCTCAAATGAATAAATAAATTTTTTTTAAAAAGGGAACAAAGTCTCAGAAGCAGTCCTGAGATGGGCCACCACTGCCCATCAAGGCCTGCTCTCCACTGCCTTGGGGCCAGTTCTTTGCCACACATACCTCTTGCAGCTCCATCCAGTCTTCTGAAATCTTCCCACTACCATGTCTTCCCCACTTTCCTCAGACACTGTGAGTCTGCTTTCCACGAATTACAAAAACAGAAGGAAGGAACCTCATTTTACATTTTACAGACAAACAAACCTGAGGCCCAGAGAAGCAGAGGGACTTTGCCAAGATCATAGTGATAGAAGCAAGGTTCCCAGCTCCAGTTCAAGTACACTTTCTTTTTTTTTTTTTTTTTTTTTAATTTATTTATTTATGATAGTCACAGAGAGAGAGAGAGGCAGAGACAGAGGCAGAGGGAGAAGCAGGCTCCATGCACCGGGAGCCCGACGTGGGATTCGATCCCAGATCTCCAGGATCCCGCCCTGGGCCAAAGGCAGGCACCAAAGCGCTGCGCCACCCAGGGATCCCTCAAGTACACTTTCATCCAGCAGATGTTTCTACACGCTGACGGGGCACTGGACCACACACTGAATATCTGTCCCCTTGCAGCTTACAGTCTGTGGGGATCCCACATCCACCACATTTTGAAATAAACAACAGTAAACTAAGTTTGTCCCTTAGTTTGAGCTTTTGAGTCTTTGCTTTAAAACAAACAAATGGTGGGGCACCTGGGTGACTCAGTGGTTAAGCATCTGCCTTTGGCTCAGGTCAGGATCCCAGGGTCCTGGGATCAAGTCCCACATCAGGTTCCCCACAGGGAGCCTGCTTCTCCCTCTGCCTGTGTCTCTGCCTCTCTCTGTCTCATGAATAAAAAAATCTTTAGGAAAAAAAAATGGCAAAAAGCTTGGGGCAGCTGGATCTAGTGAGATGGACTGGACCAGAAGCAGACAACCCAGGTCATGATTTTACAGCCTCTACTGTGACCCTGGGAAGGGCACTTACTCTTGATTTTAGTTTTGACATCTGTGAATAATCTCTGACTTTACTGCTCTGAATGTTACATTAGTATATGTAAAAGCCATTGAAAGAGGGGTGTAATGGGGATAGTGATGTTGATAATAAATTAACAGTTTGTGCATTTTACCATGGAATAATCTTTTTTTTTTTTTTTTTGGTGTGTGTTCTGTTTTTATAGATCGTTTGACGATATCTTATTGTCGGAGTAGCGGTCCTGGGGGCCAGAATGTTAACAAAGGTACAAGGCACCTTGTTTTCTTTCTTCATTTTAAAACTTGGCTGGGAGATGTACTTGAGTTCTGTGCTTACATTCATATGGAATAAAGGGATTTTTTTTAGCAGAAGCTCAAATACCACCAGTTTATAATAATCCTCTTTATTCTTTTGAATGTGGTCTGATCCTTAGACTCTCAGCTGTGGGTTGCTAGGACCAGGGTTGGCTTGTGGGCCTAAACAAAGGGAAATCACAGTGTGAGTTGGCAGCCAGCTCAGAGAACAGGTTTCCTTCCTTCTCATGGAACCCATCCCCCCATTCTTTTCAGACCCACTAAACTGTAAGAGAAGCACTGAGCATTTAGTTCCTGGAAGTTACTTTTTGTCAGAAGTGCCTCGCTACGTTTGCAGGCTCATTCCATCACCAACTTTGCATTCCCAAGTTGACACAGGACAGAAATGTCCTTGGCTGGATGTCTTGTCTCCCTGTTTCAGGATCATCACCAGCCACAGGGTGCAGAGCCTACTTAAGAGTCTCAGTGACCCGTGCTCTCTTGTCCCTTTATTCACAGTGAATTCCAAGGCTGAAGTCAGGTTCCATTTGGCAACCGCCGAGTGGATCGCAGAGCCCGTGCGGCAGAAGATAGCCATCACGGTAACCACGGACTCCTTTTTCTGTAGTCCCTCAGTTGCATTTAAACCTTTACTCTGTAGAACTCAGGTTTTGCCTTTGTTCTCTGCAGCATAGAAATAAGATCAACAAGTCAGGAGAGTTGATACTCACCTCTGAATGCAGCCGCTACCAGTTCCGAAATCTGGCAGATTGTCTTCAGAAAATTCGAGACATGATTGCTAAGGCCAGCCAGACAGCTAAGGAGCCATCCAAAGAAGATGCTTTATTACATAGGCTCAGGTGCCAGAAAGTGCCCCAAGCTCCTCTCAGCTGATTCTTGGGGGGGTTGAGGGGTCGCTGCACAGAGGAGATAGGAGGTAGGGGGAGGGCACGACTTCCCAGCAGAAGGTGGGGAAGCTCTGGGAGTGAGAGAGGCCTCCTACCCGAGTGGGGCCCCCACAGTGCTGATCTGCTGCTCTGCTTCCCACCCAGCTGCTAGCAACTGTCATCACTTTGAAAAGCATCGATGGGGAATCTGGGCCTAATTGCAGTCTTTTTGTTTTCAGGATAGAAAACATGAATCGGGAGAGGCTGAGAAAAAAGCGAATAAATTCTGCCATAAAAACAGGCAGGAGGGTGGACATGGACTGAAGTCCCCTCCAGAGTCACTTGGCCCTCTCTAGGGGTCCAGGCTGCAGCAGCCCAGAGCCTGACACCGGCAGGAGACCCTGAGAATGTTCATTTGGAAAGGGTGATGCAGGCCTGAGTTGCAAAGGTCTTCATAGGCAATCACGTGTTATCGAACCTTAATTATCCATTTCATGTATTAGCTGCAGTAAAACTCTGCAATAAATGCGATAGGCTTCACCTCATGCAGAATGCTTTAGAACAGAATTCCAACCTTTTCTGTCCATTGAAATCTGCCTCACGATTGTGGAGCGCACTGGTCAGCGGGGGGGAAACAACAATGAGCTGCGGTGTCTGCACTCAGGGAACATACCTGGGGTGGGAGGGCTGAGACAGGTTAGCAGACCTCTGAGGGTGAGGGGGCTTGAAAAAGGATTAGAATCTTAGTAGAGGTGGGGAGGGACATGCCAGTTGGAGGGAACAGCATGAATATGGGAAAAGAAAAGGCTGGGGTGGAGAACCCAAGGAAGCTATCTGAATGATGGATTCGAGCCAGGGGGTTGTGGGAGGCAAGTCTCGAAAGGGAGACAGAAGCTCAGTGTGGAGACTCAAATTCAAGTTCAAGAGTTTAGATTTTAAGAAATGTAGGTGACAGGGAGGGGCGCCTGGGTTGCTCAGTCAGTTAAGCATCCAACTCTTCGTTTTGGCTCAGATCAGGATCTCAGGGTCATGCACTCAGCAGTGAGTCTGCTGGTGCCTTCTCCTGCTTGAGCACACATGTGCATGCTCCTATGCATGTTCTCTCTCTCTCTCTCTCTCTCTCTCCCCCCCCGCCTCTCTTTCTCCTTCCCTCCCTCCCTCCCTCAAATAAATAAAATCTTTTAAAAAAGAAATGTAGGTGAAGGGGAACTGCTGAGATTCTCAAGTGGGAAGGAGTACCACGTGTTAGGTACTGTCACATGCTGTGGGGTTTTAGAGGCAAGAAAAGAACGAGTTGGAACTGAAAATAGGTTTTTGCAATCCTTTGGGTATGGGAAGCACCCAGGGCAGCATAACTATAGCAGCTCACTCTGGTGTGTATTAATTTATTAGAATGTTCTCTATAATTTTGACCTAGTTCACTCGTTCAGCAGATAGTGCGTTGTGATGCTCTAAATGCCAGACAATTAGCTGTAGTAGTACATACACTTGATGTGAGCAGGGCCCTCATCATTCATGTGAGTGTAAACAAAGGGTTAAAAACTTACTGATATGGGGATCCCTGGGTGGCGCAGCAGTTTGTTTGGCGCCTGCCTTTGGCCCAGGGCGTGATCCTGGAGACCCGATCCCACGTTGGGCTCCCGGTGCATGGAACCTGCTTCTCCCTCTGCCTGTGTCTCTGCCTCTCTCACTCTCTCTCTCTGTGACTATCATAAGTAAATAAAAAATAAATAAAAAAACTTACTGATAAATGACTAGCAAGAGTCCCCTCAATAGACTCAGGGCCCAGGAGGGGATGAAGTTCATATGCAAGACGGTGCAACGTTGATTTGTTTATTCGTTAACAAATAGTGAAAGCCAGGCACTGGTGAAGTCCCAGGGACTCAGCAATGAACAAAAGGAGTCCTTTCTGAGGCACTTGAGTGGCTCAGTCAGTTAAGTGACTGCCTTCAGGTCATGATCC